>NC_133661.1:253534369-253900202 GCF_037893015.1 Macrotis lagotis
TGTCTGAACAACAATATAATACAAAGAAAGAAAAGTAATTTGAATTTCAACTCCATGGAACTTTAGATGACAGAATGAAGAGTTTTAAACTTAATCCACAAACTGGGAGCCAATAAACTGAAAACTGTTTAACAAAGAGTGATATAATCAGAACTGTGCATTAGGAAACTTCCTTTTGCAGATAAGATGGATAGGCAAAGATTAAAAGCACAGATGCAAGCAAATCTAAAGTATATTATAGTTGGTGCTTTACAATGATGAGTATGATGAATTTAAAATGCCTTCTAAATCATAAAACTTAAATAAATTATTTTCAGCACAGTTTTATCATGAACTTTATTTTTTTTAAAGTCCAGACTTGTGACTTCATTGGTAAAGAGAACTTGGAAGCCACCTTTTTTGATAAAGAAGAAAAAAAAGTCATTGAAACAGTCCAGGTGAGTGTTAAAGATAATTTTACATGCAAGAGTGCTACCAGAAATGGAATGGAAAACAGTGCACAGTCTAGAGAGATTGTGGAGATTTGATTGTATCATTAGATCATGAGATTTATATTTGGAAGAAACCTCAAAAATTACCTAGTCTTTCCTCACTTTACAGATAGAGAAATAGGAAGTCAGGAAAATTAAATGACAAAGGTCACAGTAAGTAGCAGGTTTGGAGTTAATGCCCAAGGATTCTGATTAGATCCATATCATTACATAAACTAACTGCAGATCAACTGACAGTATAGGATAAGTGAACCCAATATCTCCAAGAACATCAGTTTGCCCATCCCCCAACATCAGTTTTGCTTCTTCTCTTCCCCCACTTCCATTTTCAGGAAAATAACCATGACAAATGTAGGTGATATAGTCCCCAACTTCTTAGCAACCATGGCTAAAGAGAAGACCCTACTGATGACCCCTGACAGAAACTTTAAATCACCAAAGTACTATGTCCTGTCAAACAGCAGAAATTGATATAGTATTATTAATGGAAATGATATTAAAAAAAGATGCATTATCATCTGCATTGCTGCTGCACCCTAAGGATCCAGTCATTTTCTAAATTTGCAGATGAAACTTCCTATAAGTGCTATCTTCTCTTAAAATGGATCTTCAGTACTCAAGACAGTGCTTTGCACAGAGTAAGTAAGTATTCAGTTAAATGCATAGATGATCAACAAAGCAAAGTCCTGGATGATATGAAAAAAAAACATGGGATCAGAGGCATAGAAAAACTGGTTCATCTTGGCAAAGGAAATAGATTTTTTTTCCTAAGACAAGAAGTAAAGAAGCAATGTTTAAAGATATAAAGGAATTTTGAAGTGTGGAAGAATTCCCATTGGTCTCAAAGCACTAAAAGTTGGTTAAACTAGTATTCTATTACTTAGACATTTATTTTAACTAAACTTTCTGCACATCTAGAGTATATAAGAGTTGATGTTTGCAATGATAACTATAATGAACTTGAAATGTCTTCTAAGTAATAAAAGAATAAATTATTTTCAGCACAGCTTTATCATTAAGTATATTTTTCAAAAATTCAGATTTCTGACTTCATTGGTAGAGGGAACTTGGAAGCTTCCTCTGCTGATGTTGAAGAAAACCAACTTATGGCCTTAGAAAGTTGCATAGGTCCCAAAGAAGTTAAGTGACATCTCCATGGCCTCACAAATACTATATATCTAAGATGGGCCTTGAACATAGGTTTTTCTGGATGCCTGCCCTCTAGTCACTGTCATGTGTCATGTTGCTTCTCAAGAATATTTAAATATGTTTTATTTCTTTGAAAATTGGTCATCCAGGTATGGGATATAAATCTATAAATCAATCAGATTATTTGATTATTCATTCTATTTTTCTACTGTCAGATGTCACTAATAATAAAATTAATCCAACAATTTTAAAAGCCCTATTATGTTCAACACTTTGAGCACATAGGAGAAGAAAGATTCAGTCTGAATCGATGGCAAATGGAAATTTTTCCCCTTAAATGTCTGAGTATGCTTTATTACTCACTCTAATCAGCTCTCTGGGGACAAATTATTTGTCCTAATTCCTAAGTTTTTGACAAACAGAAATTCTCAATTCATACACTAAAGACATTTTGAATTTTTGGCATAGAATATATATTTTGGGGGTTCACAGATGGATAAAGATAGAGATGGAGAGATTTGAAAATGATAATAATGCTTTACTAATCATTAATGGGTTGATGACATGCATTTGGATGTTACCCTAAGTTGCTTCACCATTACAAACCAGGAGTGTACTAGTAAATGTTTAACAAATGGCTCTCTGAAAAAAAATACACACAACAATCTGCATTACTATCATTTTCTTCCTCAATAAGGCAATCAATAAAATAATAAACCAACCTTAAATAGGGACAGTACATTGTACAGTGATAGAACAATGGGACTGGAATTATGAAAACATGAGTTCAAATTTAGCCTCTGATACCTATTACATATGTTATCCTGGCAAGTCATTTCACTTCTGCTTCGTTCAGTTTCCCCAACTGTAAGATGAATGTAAGAAAAACATTTTTAAAGTACTTAGCATAACTTAGCAGGTACTTAAAATAAATGGTACTCGCTATCCATCCCTAATTTGGAATGTTTGCTGATATCTAAGATATAAAGGCTCACATTGAGCATTTAATAAATTGTATCCTTCAGCACACCCTTGGTACAAAGTCATAGTACAAGAATGTTTGGGATATTAGTTTATATTTAATATGTTTATTCCATTTTTATATGAGAAATTGGGACAATTAGGGCAGGAAACTATAGTGAAGGAAGTAGAGTAGAAATAGCCTAAATAAAACCTCTCTTAAGATCCTTAGCTTCAATTTAGAATCTGATCTACAACTCTGGATTAGGACTAGACTTTTTAGCAAAAGGGAATTGAAGGGGATCTCTGTCATCTTCCAAATGATTTGAACTTAGTGCAATTACATCATGGCTCCCAGAAATAATTATGTAACTATCACATTCTCTGGTTTTGATGGGATATTGATTTTAAGCTTTTTTGCCACTAAAAGCCTGACTTTTAGCTGAGCAAAAAGTTACAGAAGTGAAATGAGCTTACAGTGTTCAAGAAACTTTTAAAATCAGAGTATATTATTTACTTTATACCCCAGTCTTCTCAACTTCATTCATATATACTGTGATTATATTGCAGATGAAGAAAGCAAGTCATTATAATCATTGTGGCTTATATTTATATAGCACTTTTCAAGTTCTGAAAATGCTTTCCAAATATTATCTTATTTGATTCTCATGAAAATCCCAGGAAGGAGAGTCTATGATTATACCTATTTTACAAATGAAGAAACCAAGATATACACATAGGTTAAGTGACTTGTCCAGGGTCACACAGTCAGTAAGTGTCTGAGTTTGGGATTTACCTTAGTTCTTCTTGACTCCAAATCCAGAGCTCTAGCAATTCTGATACCTAGTTGCTTCTATTTCAATGTGGAAGAAGAAAGCCTAAGTCTCAAGTTTGAGCAAGTCACTTGGTCACCCTGAGTTTGTTTCCTCATCTGTAAAATAAGGGACTAGATGATCTCCAAAATCACTCTCAGCTCTAAATCCTATGAGTACACATTGCACATTCTAATGCTCTAATAGGAAAGCATAGGTCCTGAGATGTATCTTGCCAAGTGGTCCCAGATGGCTCTAGAGGAAATAGTGAAGATAGCCTGCTTCACTTAAATCCATTCATGTATATAGCATCACATCCCTGATGTCATGGTCTTTTTTTGAGAACTAAAGGCAGACAATAACAAGAAGGCATTATCTTATTTGATAAATACTATATAAATATTAACTTAGTTTATCCTTACATTTCTAACACTATCAACTTATATGGAATTATCAAAGAATGTTCAAAACATTCAAAAACATATCAAAACATTCAAAGTAGAAAGACTTAAAATTCCTTCCTTTTACACAGGAATAAATTTAGGACTATACAGATGAAATGACTTATTCAAGGCCACATGATAAACATGTAACAGAACTAGGATTTCATCCTTCCTCCCTTCCTTCCACCTTAGAAAGTATAATAGCACTAAATATAAATTTTTGATCAATTGAAATTTAAATGAATCCTTACATAAAGGCACAGCCAACCTAGCATTACTGCTTATGTGAAGTAGGACACATTGGACAAAATGATGTGAAGGAAGTCAGTTCTATAGGAGCAAAGTAATAAATCTTATAAATTGATGGAAGATAATTTTGTTATTTTTAAGTTGGGATTTAATAATCACGTTTTTGTGTTGCAATAATACTGTATTAATGTTGAAATAGTGTTGGCTTGGGTAATGATGATATGTTTATTCAGACTAAGAGGCTGGGTGTCATGAAATTTTTTAAAGACATATTTAAAAGCATATTTAAAGATATCCAGATGATACAGTGGAGGTTGAACCTGTACCTAAAGTCAAAAAGAACTGAATTCACATTTGGTCTCAAGAAGTTAGTAGCTGGGGAAGTCACTTAATCTCTGTCTACCTCAGTTTCTTCAACTATAAAATTTGGATTGTAATTGAGATGGCAAGCAAAGGCAGACAGTATTTATGTAGAGCCTACTATGTGAAAGGTTCTGTGCTGAGCACATAACAAGTATCTCATTTGATCCTTTTAACAACCCTGGGAGGCAGGTGCTATTATTATTTTATAATAACTATTAAAATATAGCATCTAGAGATGGCTAGGTGGCACACTGGATAGAGCACTGGCCCTGGAGTCAGGGGTACCAACCTCAGACACTTAATAATTACTTAGCTGTGTGGCCTTGGGCAAGTCACTTAACCCCATTTGCCTTGCAAAAACATTAAAAAAAACAGCACCTATCTTGATGCCCTATTTTAGAAAGGATATTGACAAGTTGAAGGATCTCTGATCTCAGAATGCTGACAGGTTACCACACTATTATATGAAGATCAGTTGAAGAAATTGGGGGTACTTATCTGAGAGAAAACTCAGAAGGAAAGGGGGATGAAGATAGCTATCAAAGTGCTATCTTTAAAAGATGAAATTTGTTTATTTTTATTGGCCCTGTCAATAGGAGCAATGATTAGAAATTCTCTAAATTCTCTAAAAAATCATATTGCATTTAGGTATTAGGTAAAAATGCAAATTCTAAAAATTAGGTAGGTTCAAAGGTAGCATGACTTATCTTTACAGGTAGCAAATTCCCCCTCATCAGAGGACATCCAGAATAAGAAGACTCTTTGTTTCTTAGACTGCTTAAGGGATTCTTATTCATGAATAGCTTGACCTACATGACGTCTGTAATATCTTCTAACTCTGAAATTCTATAATATATTAGTACCTAAAGTGACATTAGGGAAATAGCTAATTTTATAATTTAATTTGCAAGACATCATTGATAAGGGGGGGGGGCTGAGCCAGATGGGGGGGGTGGAGCCAAGATGGCAACAAAAGAGGATCATTTCTTAGGTGCTCTCACTCAAAACTTATAAGCTAAGGACTCTACATTTTTGAGAGACAGAATCCACAGAGGGATACAGTGAGGCAGTTCTCCAATCCAAGGTAACCTGGAAAAGAGTGGAAAGTCTTCCATGGAGTGGGAGGGGTGGCCCACCAGAGTGGTGGCCCGCCAGAGCAAAGGAACTTCAGCCTCCTAGAGGCAGCCCCAGGGAGCTGGGAGCTGTGGCTCATGGCAGCAGGGGCAGTTTCCTGACCTACACCCTGGGGAAGCATCAGGCACAACTTGGGGGATCAGCACAGGGACCTCTGCCAGAATAGGCACATGAAGCCCAGCCCTCAGGGCACTTAGCAAGCAGCTGGCCACAGCAGCCCAAATCCAGGAACCAGAAGCAGGAGGAGCTGGTATCAGGAGCCCCCAGGGCATGAGTGCTGGCCCTAGTGAGGGGAGTGGAGAGAGACTGCCTAGCTCTGTCCTCTGTCCCTGGAACAGGACTCTGGGGTTCTGACCACATTCCGATGCTGATCTCAGTCTACGTCCCCCATAGAAGAGCAGGGCGCCCCCACCTCAGCCCCATGGCAGAGGGGTACACTTGTGGTCATTCACAGACTAGGAAGGAAAACAGAGCCTCACACATGGAGATCCTTGTGGGGGGCATCCCAATAACACTCAAAAGCTCAGGAAGCACCCCAAAACCAGGCAGGCTGGAGAAATGAGTAAGCAGAGAAAAAAGAGGAACACCATTGAGAAATACTTTGCCTGTGATCCCAAGAAGGATCAAAACACTCAATCTGAAGATGAGGAATTACAAGCTCCTGCATCTAAAGACTCCAAGAAAAATCATAAATTGGGCTCAGGTTATAACAGAACTCAGAAAAGACTTTGAAAATCAAGTGAGGGAGATAGAAGAGATGTAGGAAAAACATGAAAAAGAAGTCAGCAGCTTAGTCAAGGAGATCCAAAAACACGCTGAAGAAAACAACATGTTAAAAAACAGCATAGGTCAAATGGATAAAACAGTTCAAAAAGTTATTGAAGAAAAGAATGCTTTAAAAAGCAGAATTGGCCAGATGGAAAAAGAAATAAGAAAGCTCTCTGAGGAAAACAAATCCTTCTGACAAAGAATGGAACTGAGGGAGGCTGCTGATTTTTTTGTTTTGTTTTGTTTTGTTTTAGGTTTTTGCAAGGCAAATGGGGTTAAGTGGCTTGCCCAAGGCCATGCAGCTAGGTAATTATTAAGTGTCTGAGACCGGATTTGAACCCAGGTACTCCTGACTCCAGGGCAGGTGCTTTATCCACTATGCCACATAGCCACCCCACTACACCACCTAGCCACCCCTGAGGTTGCTGATTTTACGAGGAATCAGGACACAATACTTCAAAACCAAAAGAATGAAAAATTAGAAGAAAATGTGAAACATCTCATTGAAATAACAACTGATATGGAAAACAGATTTAGAAAAGATAATTTAAAAATTATTGGAATACCTGAAAGTCATGACCAGGAAAAGAGCCTTGACATCATTTTCAAAGAATTACTACAGGAAAATCGCCCTGATATCCTAGAAGCAGAGGGCAAAATAGAAATTGGGAGAATCCACCAATCTGCCTGAGAAAGAGATCAAAAAAAAAACAAACCAACCCCTAGGAATATTATAGCCAAGCTCCAGAACTCCCAAGTCAAAGAGAAAATATTACAAGCAGCCAGGACACAATTCATATATCATGGAGCTGCAGTCAGGATCACACAGGACTTAGCAGCAACCACATTAAAAGCTCGTAGGGCTTGGAATATAATATTCTGGAAGGCAAAAGGGGTTAGAATGCAACCGAGAATCAACTACCAAGAAAATTGAATTTCCTCTTCTGGGGAAAAAGATGGACTTTCAATGAACCAGGGGAATTTCAAATGTTCCTGTTGGAATGGCCAGAGCTGAACAGAAGGTTTGATCTTCAAATACAGGATTCAGGAGAAGCATAGAGAGAGAGGAGGAGAAGGGGAAAATATGAGGGACTTAATGATGATGAACTATATATATATTCCTGTATAGAAAAATGATACTGAGAATACTCATATGAATCTTCTCATTTAATAGAGCAGGTAGAAGGAGCTTTTATAGATGAAGCACAGGAGAAAGCTGAATTTGAAGATATATTGTGGTGTAACAATGGAGTCAATAGATAAAAGGTAAATGTAATGGGAGAAAGAAAAAGGAGAGGAGGAATAGACTAAGATATTCTATATAATAAGATTTTTCTTTATTACAATGAGCTATTGAAATGATATGGAAGGGGGGAAGGCAAGGAGGAATGAGGGAATCTTCGCTCTCATCAGAGGTGGCTAGGAGAGGAAACAGCATATATACTCAATAGGGTTTAGACATCTGGAGTAAGAAGGAGAGAAAGGGGACAGGGGGAAGGGGGGATGTGAGTGATGGAGGAGAGGATGGACCATGGGGGGAGAGTGGTTAGATATAACACATTTTCTTTTTTACTTCTTGCGAGGGGCTGGGATTGGATGGCCTGTCCGGGACCATAGGGCTGGGTGGATGCTGGGCCTAAGGAGTGGTATGTGGGCTTGGGGATCTGTCTGCTGCACTACTCAGCTACCCTACAGCAGAGACAGAGTGAAAGGAGAGAAAAAATATAGTACATGGTAGTGGGAAAGTACGAATGGAGGGAGTTGAGATCAGCAAAGGCAATGGTGGAAAAATGTATTAGTAACTTTTGTGATGGACTTATCATAAAGAATGTGATCCACCCATGACAGAGCTGGTGGGGTTGGAACACAGACTGAAGCACATTTTTTATTATTTTATTTGGGGGGGATGTGGGGCAAATGGGGCTGGGTGGCCTCCCTGGGGCTGCACAGCTGGGTGATTGTTGGGTATCTGAGGCCAGATTTGGACCTGGGTGCTCCTTGTTCAAGGGCCAGTGCTCTGTCTGCCACCTGGCTGCCCCTACTATTATTATTCTTACTATTTTATTTGAGGTCTCTTTTTTTGGCTTTTGCAGGGCAATTGGGTTGTGATGGCTTGTGTGGGGTCACATAGCTGGGTGATTCTTGGGTGTCTAGGCTTGGGAGCTCCTGGCTCCAGGGGTGCTCCATCCACTGCACCACCTGGCCATACCTACAATTATTATTATTATTATTTTTTATTTTTTTCTCTCCCCTTTACTTTATTGCTCATGTGGGTCTATATTTTTGGGGGGGAGGGGGTATTATGTTTACTCTTAAACAATAATATTTTAGTAATGTATGAAAACATTATTTGTACAAAATAAGAATAAATAAATAAATGATAAAAAAGACATCATCACACATATCTTTTCTCTCTTCAAAAATATTAACATGTAGGTAACACTATGTATACATGATATTGTGGAGAAAGTATATGAATCAGTCTTAATATGTCTTTCTGTTTCTTCTAATTTGCCTCTAATTCTACCTCTTCACACTATTCAGAAGTAATATGAGTTATGCCAAGAGGTGCAGTCCCTTTCTTTGAAGATCTTCAAGAAGAGACTAGATGTTGGTTATGTGATAGTGTCTTGAATCAAAAGGACATTAGAGGTAGACATCTGTTTTAGGTGATCATGAAAAGTGATCCTTTCCAGACTTATATCCCAGTCAATTTCCTTGAAATTTTATCAATCATTTCCTTATAGGAATAACACCAACAGTTATTTACTATAACAAAATTCAAATATTATAATTTCCCTTCTTAGATCAGAGTGACAGGACAATCTTGTCAAGTAACTCATCCCAGTAGCCCACAGTAAACAATCTCCCTTCAGATGAGATCAACAGTTATTTAATAGCAGTTCTAGGTAGCTAGGCAATTTTCACCCATGTAGAAAATGATCCTCTATCCATATACTTGTATATAAGAAAGGTGCTGTTGTCATAAGTTGGAGGGGGGAAATGAAAATGGATAATGACAAACAGCAGGCATAAGAAGGATCTTCTTACACACTTAGCAATTAGATAATGTACAGTTGTATGGGCTATAAATTTATACCCCCTTTAGGAGAAAGAGAAATATTAAGTAATTGTGGAAATTGCAATTACCCTGGCCAGACCACAGGTCTTAATGCTTCATATCATGGGCTATTCAAATGTGTGTGTGTGTGTGTGTGTAAATATATATATATATATATATATATATATATATATATATATATATATATATATATCTGCCTTCTGAATAATTTTTGTTGTTCAGTCATTTCAGTCATGTACAATTCTTTGTGACCTCATTTTGGGTTTTCTTGGCAAAGATGCTAGAGTAATAGACCACTGCCTTCTCCAGCTTATTTTATACATGAGGAAACTGAGATAAACAGGGTTAAGTGTCTTAGCCAGAGTTTAAGGTAATAAAATAACATCTAGCTATCTGAGGATGAATTTGAACTCAGTTCGTCCTTATTCCAAGCCAGCCCTTTATCCAGTGCCATCTTGGGAGAGTAATACTATCCCCAAATAATTAACCTAATATAGAAAGATGGTTAAGAAGGTTTTTGGTTTTTTCTTTTTTTTAGATTTGACCTGTGAGTTTATTAGTACAAGAAACTTGTGATGAGGATTCTGTTCTGAGACTGATCTCAGATAAAGTGACTTGCTTAAGGTCACTACTTTCAGTGTAAGGGGCAGGAAGTGAACTGAGATCTAACTTCAAGGCTAGGTCACCACACCATGCTTCCTCTCTATAAAGTTGGTATAATGACAATGTGCCATCATTGTTAATATTTATTATCTGTGAGTTTACCCTGTACCAAACTCAGTTTTGATCAAAACTAACCTTTTTTTAAACTTATGCTCTAAGTATTTATATACAGTAACAATTTTCCATAATACTAAATTGAAAATTAAGAAAGAAAAGAAACAAGCATTTAAGTACATACTTTATGCCAAAGCACTTTGCTAATTTACAATTATTACCTTATTTGATTCTCAAAACTGCTAAATGACATACAGATGAAAAGTTCAAAATGATTTTTTTGCAAAGAGATATTTTATATTATATATTTATATATTTCAAAGCTATGTTAATAGTCATATAGGAATAATTTGGTAAGAGATAAGGAGGGGAAAACTTCGAATCTCTCAGAAAGTCTATTTATCTAGGTGTTAAATATTATACTTACCCCTTACTTTTCTGGATATTATTTATTGAGTTCTTAGTCTTCAGTCCAAAATCTTAAACTGAAGCAATTTTAAAAAAATAAACCAGGTTATGAAGATTAGGAAAAATAAAAATGGAAGCTCTATAAGAGATATCAACAAGGGTAGCACAGAACCACTTCATGAAATGAATATGACTTTCGCAAGCCTACAAAAATCTTCTAACACCAAAGGCAGAACATAAAGAAAGTAATAATTCCATTATATCCAAAATCAACTTGATCATTTGTTATTAACAAGTATACTGAAATTTTATAGACATAGTGAACTGTTCTCTAGTGATCAAAGGTAATCATGACATGAGGGCAGTATTGTACAACAGTAATAGTGGTGGTGGGAGGGGGAGAAGGGGTTTCCAGGGCAGAGATAATCTCATCACTAGAAAGTGTTTATTTTTTTGGATGCATATTTGTTTGGTTATTATTCTAGTCAGTTTCTATCATTGAGTTGAGTCATTTTTTCAGTGATGCCCATCTCTTCATGACCCCAATTGCAGTTTTCTTGGCAAACATATTGTAGTGGTCACCATTTCCTCCTCCAAGCCTTTGGTATCAAATTAAAGATTTAGATTGAGGATGACAAAAATGCCAGTTTGAGGAGCTTCCCAGAACAAGAAAAAAACCAGTTTTTAAGTTTACCTGGATGCTGAATGTCACAGGGACAGCCCTAATCTTCCTGATAATGTATGTAATGGAAGAGAAAAGATTTGTAAAAAAAGTCCTAAGGTGAAAGAGGTATTCTGTTAATTAAATCATATCACAATTTTATAAACTCTTTATTTTCTTCTTTCTTAATTAAAATTCAGATGTGTTCATTTGGAAGAACTTCAATTTTCTGAACTGCCTCACATAAGAATAGTCACCATTAGACTTTAAAAATAAAATGTGGGGGCAGCTAGGTTGAGCAGTGGATACAGCACTGGCTCTGGAGTCAGAAGAACCTGAGTTCAAATTCAGCCTCAGACACTTAATAATTACCTGGCTGTGTGGCCTTGGGCAAGCCACTTAACTCCATTTGCCTTGCAAAAACCTAACAAACAAACAAACAAATAAATAAATAAATAGATAGATAAATAGAATTGGGTGTGATATGAATCACATTATAAGAAAAAAGTGTTTTACACATTTCTCCAATGCTTTTAGTGTCTCCAGTGTCAATAGTGAATAAAGGAAAATGGCCAAAGAGAGGAAAGAAAAAGGCTCATGTAATATTTAGAATGCTTCCTCTTCAAAATATCACAAACTATTGCTGGAGACCAAACCCACAGTAAAATTAAGAAATGTCCTCAGAGAAAGAGAAGGCATGAACAGCATGCATAATTAAGAACAAGAGCTACTGGGTAATAACCCAAATATTTGGAGTTCCTCCAGTGAAAGTAATACCAAATTAGATATGAAACACAATATGTACTTCTGTTTCCTACTCACAAGACCACAGGGACTGAATTTGTGTCCCTATCCAATAGGGCACCATTTTTATTAATAATAGCCCATATTTGTATAGCAGTTTGCCTTTCCTTTAATGCATAATGTAACCCTGTGAGGTGGTTATAACTATTATCCCCATTTTACAGATGAGGGAGCTGAGACTTAGAGACTAACAACCAAGGTCACATAGTTGGTAAATTTCAAGAGTGGGATTTCAAGCTAATCTTCCTGACTTCAAGTTTTGAACTCTTGACTCCACTAAACAGGTATGTCTCTCTAAATACAGTGATTATTCTGTCTCTAAAATGGCTAATTATATATATATATATATATATATATATATATATATATATATATATTTATATGTGTGTGTGTGTGTGTTTAATACTATATTTCAAAAGAAAAATATTAAGTACAGGGAATAGGTAAGAACCTAGCATTAAGGAAAAAAAGACTCATAAAATTTAAATTTCTTGAAGGCAGGAATTTTTATTTTTCTATGTATTCCATGCTGCAAGGAATATGACAGACACTTAATTAAATTTTGTGTTCTTAAACAAAGAAATAACAGTACCTTTCTGTGTCCAAAATACTATACAATGTAATAAACATATTAAATACCTTTGATGTATGAGGCTCTGTACTAAACCCTGGGATACAAAAAGAGGCAAAAGCCAATCTGCTCTCAAGAGATTAGATTAAAATATAAATGGACCAGATAGAATAAGCTCATTATTAGAAGCAATCAATGAATACATAGAAATGGAAAAGATCACTGGGAGATGAGGGCAGAAGGGTGCTCACAATTTCACATGCATAAAACAATATTCCAAACAAAATGCATATACTTTTCAAACTTTTTTTGCACTTTAAAGTTTACAGAAAGCACTTTACTTTTTAATCATTTTTAAATTGAGTTCAAATTCTCTCCCTCCCTCAAATCCCTCCTTTATCCATTGAGAAGACAATATGATACTAATTATACATATGAAATCAACCAAGTATAAACTTTTAACTCTTCATAGTTTTAGTCACTTGCTCATATAAATCATATCTATTGAGAAAGCAATCTTTTACTCCTCTGAATCTGCTGACTGAATCACTCATTTGGCACTTATAGTCAAGTTAAGAAGCATTTATTAAGTGTTCATTTTTTGCCAGACACTATGTTAAATTCCATCAGCAACAAATACAAGAGAAAAGAAAGATGCTCTCTTCCTTGAGGAATTTGTATTCTGATGAATAAAAAATAATAATAGTAAAGAAAAATGATGGTAGAGGGAGATCAAGGTACCTGCCATAGGACATTGTGAGAAAGTTCAGGAAAGTAAGGAAGCACTTAGACAAGAATGGAGGTTTGAGCATGGAGGTTCTAAGAAAAGCTGGTCAGAGATAGGCATTGAAAGTACTTCCATTGTGTTCAATCTGAAGATGGAGCAAACTTCTAGTGTGAAGAGGTATTGAGGGCATTTTATTTTATTTTAATTTTTTAATTTTTAAAAATTTTTTTTGCAAGGTAATGGGATTAAATGACTTGCCCAAGGTCACCTAGCTAGGTAATTATTAAGTGTCTGAGGCCTCATTTAAACTCACTGTACCACCTAGTGCTCCCCCCCACACACACTGCACCACCTAGCTACCCCTTGAGGGCATTTTAGAGAGTCTGGAAGAATATAATTAATTAACTTTTTTCCTATGGATTGTTACAGGATCATAGAATTTCAGAACAGTGTCCTAAATTACCTTAAAGATAACTTTATAAATGATGAGGTCCACCTCTCTCATTTTATAGACTAGAGAACTGAGTTTCAGAGAAGTTTGCCCATCATACTTTCCTAGCTAGTCAGTGGAATTACTGGAGATGATGATGATGATGATGATAATGATGATGATGAGATGAAGAGGAAAGAAGAAAAACAATATTAGTAGCTAACATGCATACAATTTATTCATAGTTGTTTGTATGTTGTTTCCCCACTTAGTTGAGTTTCTCAAGAACAGAGACTATCTTTTCACTTTTTTTGCATCTCTAATACTTATACATAGTAGGCACTTAATAAATATCTACTGATTAATTTACTTTCATTCTAGACTCAGAACAACTCTGTCAGGTAGATATTATTATGATTTTACATAGGAGTAAAGCAGAGAACTTAAGTAACTTGTGTACAGCCATATAACTAACAAATATATGAGATAGGATTCAAATGTATGTGTTCCCAACTCCATGTTCATCATGCTAACTACTACATCATATTGTTAGATCTCCTGACACCCCCAAATTCAGAGCTTTTACAATGACTCTCATGTCACATTTTCAACTAAACTATAACATTCTTTGAGAGTTTATTGGGAAGCTTAAACTCCCTTAAAGAAAGAATTTTAGTTCTAAAATCAACTTAGGAAGTATCTAGTTCACCTTCTTCATTTTACAGATGAAGAAACTGAGATCCATCCAGATTGACCCCCCAAAAATGGCTGAAATAACATAGAGGATATGACAGGACAAGAATTCAGGTTTTTTTGGTTTCAAATCCGGTGTGCTTTGTATTTCACCCAGTTTATAATGTAAAGCTCTTTCATTCTTTGATTTACATGACAGTGAACCTGGTTTTTTCCTCCCTCCCTCTCAAGACTATTTTAGTTTTTTTGTTTTTTTTTCCCACTGACTCTTCTCTGACCCTTCTGCTCCCCCTTAAAGATATCACATAGGCTCTCTATTCTACTCCTTTCACATTCTTAAGAGAGTTTGACAACTCTCTCAAAACTTTAACAACCTAATTTTGTCTCTTTCCAACATTTATTTCTATCTTTATAAAATTTGATAGATTTTTCCCCTTTTTTGTCATCTATATTTCCCAATATAAACCTAACAGACTGAGCTGAGAGTCTCTGGCTGGAAGCAAACTCATATAACAAAGAATAAAAAAATAGTTCAGCAAGACTAATACACTATTGGAACAAGGAAATATCACTTCACAGATCAATAGTGAAGGCAGTAAACAGGTACACATAAATGAATTTTTTTAATCCATCAATTAAGGAATAAGCAACTTCTATGTGATTGAGCTAACACTGTATTAAGCAAGGGGGACATCCCTTCACTTAAGGATCTTTTATTCTTTTAAAAAAAGTTTCCTTTTACCAGTATTTATTTCTCCTCCTTACTACCTTTCTTCATCAACTAGGGGGAAAAAAAGAAAAAAGAAAACCTTTGCAATAAATATGCAAAGTCAAGTATAACAAATTCCTTTACTGGACACATCCAAAAAAAGTTTCATTCTTCATCTTTAGTCCATCATTTTTCACTCAGAAGATCATGTTTCATCACCTTTAGCCAAGCCATTAAGTGTCCAAAACAGGATTTGTTAGCTCTTGCTGATTCCAAGATCAACTAAGTCAATTAGCTGCCTAATAATAAGATAATACTTTGTCCTTGGACTGTTTATATTTAAACTACCTGAAAATATGAGAATGAGCTAATAATAGTAATAAGTAAACAAGTGGCTGTTATGTAGATTTGCTTATAAAAGGAAGAGTTTGTGATATCAATTTATGATGAGGTTATTGGTACCAAAACTTACTAAAAAAAAGATAATCCTTAAGGAGCCTGAACTTATTGATCAAGGCAAGGTATGCAATAACCACTATGGGTTGTAAAATCAAGTGTTTACAAATACCTAGAAAGCCAAGGCTAAGTAGCCCAAATAAGCCAGCAAGAGCTCCCACTTTTTATAAGATAACAGAAAATATTCAGTGCAAAATCAGAACCTCAAATATTTTTGAGAATGCAACAAAACTGTTTAAGAATCTGAGCATTATCATACCAAATTTATGTCTCCTACAGCACTACGTACCTCCCAATTCTTAACTCATATCCCTTCACCAAAAAAAGTAAAATAAAAATTGAAGATCACTGCTGACAATTCCCTTTTCTATTCTTCTTTATTTTATACCATTCAAGCAACTTCCCACATGATGTCCTCCTTAATTCTGATCTCAGAGGTTAACAGTGACCCTTCTTGTCAAAGCAAACCACTCTGGGTCAACTCCTCAGTATCCTAACTCCTCCCCATCAACATTTTCTTCAAAATGTATTGACCTCAAGTCTTGAATGACTCGGGGGGGGGGGGGGCTAAAAGTTCAGAAATGAGATCATTTTCTCATCACATGAATACAAAGCAGCCACAAGGACTTCAGAAGTTACTCTGCTGCTTGGCTAGTGGATCATAATGGGCAACTCAGGTAGAAGAGCTTCATTCTGATAAGTCAAATTAAGGTGCCTTTTATATCCATACGTATTGAATATTTTTATCCTGCTATCAAATATCTTTTTAAAATTTTTGAATAATGTAAAAATTTTTAATTTTGTTCCAATATAGGACCCAATGATGATGATGATGATGTTTGTCCTTCATTCTCAAAGAAGATCATGACATCTTGGAGATACTGGAGGACTAGTCTGACCCAAACCCAACTCAGCCTACCTTCTAAATGGATTCTTGATCATATTCCTTCTGGTCTTCTCCAGACTATCCTTACTATTATCTTGAGTTTTATTTTAAATCTTTCCTTATCTACAGTCTCTGGCTCTTCTACCTGCATTCATAAGCATGTATTCTCCATTCTTAAAAAAATACCACTATGTGATCCTACCTAATCTTGTATCCTGGATTAAAGCCTATTAATTGTTTTCTTTTAATGCATAAAAATCTGTCTCTCACCCCAACCTTGTATTCAAGGTTCACTGCCAAGCTGCGGAGGCCTGGTTCTGATTTATTATGTAATTGGCATGCATTGCTCAATAAATCAATTTACTCAGGAGGTTGAACCTTTATTTCTTCAGTTGTTTCACCTAGCAAAAGAAATCAAAACCTTGTGGTAGAGTGATAAGGTACAAATCAGGCCCATCATTCTGTCTCCTACTGTCTGCTACTGCTTCTGTTTCAAAGATGCTTTCACCAAGTCTATAGAAGATGAATATACACATCTATGCTTTAATTCAATTGCACAAAAGCAAATATTTTACTCACCTGTACAAAAGAACATAAATAAAAGAAAGATAACATGATAAATACAAAAAAAATATTCAAGATAGTGATCTTTCCCAGGATAACTTATTTTTGAACTCCACAGAAAAACTTGAGAACAAGATATTAATGGCTAACATAGGAGAGATTTTAGCTGGGGAGAAGTAATGTGGAATTGAGAAAGCTCAAAAAACAGATGGGGAGGAGTCTGGAAGAAGCTTAGACCACTATACTTCCATTTCAAGATTTTGCTTCAGATCAATTCTTTATAGGAAAGAAGATTTTAGACAAAAGAATAGTGCTAACCTGACAGATCTTGCTGACAACTTTCCAAATTACATTTTCACTACAAAGCCTATTTAGATTTTAAAGTCAAATGAGATAGCAATAAGGAGAGGGAGGTTAAATGAATGTAGAGCAGCTACATTCACTTTTGGTGAATGCTTGCTAGTGCTGCGCTGGCCTTTATTTCTATTTTTGTTAATCTGTAGTGTCTGGGGCTGATTACTAAATGAACTGAGATCCAGCTGTTATCTGTGGTGCTCAGTTTTCATTCATCCCAGATCTTACTCATTAGCAGCAGTTTGCATTTTTACTTGATTTGGCAGCTGTAAGCAAAAGTCATTGGAGTTTCAGTTCAAAGGGAAAGAAAATAACACAACAGTCTCAAAGAAGGAGGATCTAGACCACACTGATTCTGTAAAATAAATTCTGTTAGAGGCAGATTCTCACCTTTGATGTCTGGGTTCTGTTATTCCATTTAATTACATCAGACATGTTCTATTGTATTCATTCTTGACATACCTAAATTTATCTCTGTAATAAATAATACCACATACATCTTGGAATTTCACAGAAACCAAATGCACACTCACTTCATATGTCATACACGTAAAAAAGAAGAAAAATGAAACTATATTCAACTCTATGGCATAGCAATATGTAAGCCATTGAGAATTTCGTGTTAGAAAAATAAATGTGCTTTCAAAAAGTCTATCTACACTGTTCATCCAGCCTTATTTCTACTGCTTTTGTCAAGTTTCTAACTTGAAAAAATGAGAATGAAACTCAATGTGATTCATAAATATTAAAGTTTATGACTATTTTAGATGAAAAATAAAACTTTTCTTTCACCTCTTGAAATCCAAAATCTTCAAGTCCCTTATTGATTAGAAGACTTCAAATCATAAATTTTACAGATGAGGCAGCTGAGAAGGGTAAAGTCGACTAGCCCAAAACCATTGCAGTTTATATAGCAGAGCTGAGATGCCAAACTAAAGATCTCCAATTTCAAATACAGTGTTCTTCCCACCACATTACAAACACTGAATTGTTGCCCTAAGACCACAGCATCCATAGAATGTCTCCTGTTTAATGATGAATCCTTAAGTGAATTCTGTAACTTGCTCATATTTTCTCATTAAGAGACCATAGAGGATATAGCTGGCACCAACAATGTAAACAGAGGTCTTCTGAGATTTAGGTTAAAAACTCACATTCAGAAAGCAGTGTTCTCAGGCAACTATTGATTTACCTGTCTCTTGACTTCTCAGTTAAAATACCAACTTCTGTAACTATATCAATTAACATCTCAGCCTGCATTCTCAGCCTTTTGCTGTCTCCTGTTGTATGGTAATTAGACTTGCTCTAACTCCCAAGTTCCAGCTACGTTCCTCTTACTGGTGGCCTCTGGTATTTTAACCTTCCCAAATTCCCCAGTTGCAATATAGGTAACTATTCCTGTCTGCCAAAGAACTTGCTATAAAATGAAGCCCAACTCTTACAAGTCAATAAAGATATTACTCCTAGACCTTCCCTATTCAGTTATATCTCTCCTCCATTCTCCCATTCATATAAATTGAACTCTCTTATCTATGCATACCCTTTGATCCAACAATACCACTACTGGGTCTGTATTCCAAAGAGATCACAAAAAAGGGTAAAAACCCACATGAACAAAAATATTTATAACATTTTTTTTCATAGTGGCAACAAATTGAAATTTTAGGGAATATCCATCAATTGGGGGGTGGCTGAACAAATTTTGGTATGTGAGTGTGATGAATACTATTGTTCTTTAAGAAATCATGAAGGTGGGGCAGCTAAATGATGGGGTGGCGCAGTGGATAGAGCACCGGCCCTGGAGTCAGGAGTACCAGAGTTCAAATCTGGCCTCAGACACTTAATAATTGCCTAGCTGGTGTGGCCTTGGGCAAGCCACTTAACCCCATTTGCCTTGCAAAAAAAAAACAACTAAAAAATCATGAAGGACAAGACTTCAGAATAGCAAGGAAAGACTTGCATGAACTGTTGCTGAGTGAAGTGAGCAGAACCAGAATATTACATACATTAATAGCAACATGGGTGATGATCAGCTATGATGACTCAATCATTTCTGCAGTACAATAATCAAAGACAATACTAAAACATTTGTGATGGAGAATATCATACACATCCCAAGAAGGAACGGTGGAGTTTAAATGTAGACCAAAGTTTACTATCTTCAATTTAAAAAAAAAGTTATCTTCTGACAACTTCTGACCACTTCTGAAAAAAAAAAAGAAATCTCATATCTATCTCAATTCAACTCATATTCGATTCAATAAACATTTACGAAATAGGTGCAAAACACTAAGTTCAAGGCTAGGGGATTAAACTATAAGAACTAACTGTCTTTTATTCTTAGCAATGCCAAGGTTATATTTTTCAGAGTATTTTACATAAATGTCCATCTGAATAAGATTACAGGGTCTAGAATCAGAAGACTTGATTACAAACACTTTCTCTGCTTCAGTTTTTTTTCATTTGTAAAATGGGGTTAATAATATGACTTACTTCACAGGTTTGTTTAAGTATCAAATGAGATAATGTTTGTCAAAAGTGGTTGGCAAGGGGTGGAGCCAAGATGGCCACAGGAGAGGACCTTCTCTCAGTTGCTCTGGAGCAAAACTTATAAACTAAGGACTCTAACTACATTTTCAAGAGACAGAACCCACAGAGGGATCCAGTGAGACAATTCTCCAACCCAAGGTAACCTGGAAAAGAGCAAAAAGGCTCGGCTCCACAGGATCAGAGGGGTGGCCCACCAGAGGGGTGGCCCACCAGAGCAAAGGAACTTCAGCCTCTTGGAGGCAGCCCCAGGGCCCTGGGAGCCACAGCTCACAGAAGCTGGGCCAGTTTCCTGATTTACACCCTGGGGAGCAGCAGGCACAAATTGGGGGAACAGTGGGGAGCAGGGACCTCTGCCAGAGTGAGCATGTGAAGCCCAGCCCTCAGGGCACACAGCAAGCAGCATGGCCACCACAGACCAGATCCAGGAAACAGAAGCAGGCGGAGCCAGAAAGCAGGAGCCCCCAGGGCATGAGCCCATTGAGCCAAGGGAAGGGAGTGAAGAGAGAGAGACTGCAGAGCTCTGTCCTCTGCCCCTGGAATAGGACTCTGGAGTTGTGACCACATTCAGATCCTGCTCGCAGTCTAGGCCCCCCTATAGAAAAGCAGGGCCCCCCCACCTCAGCCCCATGGCAGAGGGGGACACTTATGGTCATTCACAGACCAGGAGGAGGGAGGACAAAGCCTCATACACTGAGATCCTTGTGGGGGTGTCCCAAAAGCTCAGGAGGCACCCCAAAACCAGGCTCAGGCTGGGAAAATGAGTAAACAGAGAAAAAAGAGGAACACCATTAAGAAATACTTTGCCTGTGATCCCAAGAAGGATCAAAATACTCAATTTGAAGATAAAGAGGTACAAACTCCTGCATCTAAAGACTCCAAGAAAAACAGAAATTGGGCTCAGACCACGACAGAGCTCAAAAAAGACTTTGAAAATTAAGTGAGGGAAATAGAGGAAAAATTGGGAAAAGAAATGAGAGAGATGCAGGAAAAACATGAAAATGAAGTCAGCAGCTTAGTCAAGGAGATCCAAAAAAATGCTGAAGACAAAAGTGGTTGGCAAAATGTTTATTCCCTTTTCCTTTCTCCAAAGAAAGATGGAAGGAAGGCAATCATTTCTGGAGAAATGTGTTGTAGGGTGAACTTAATATGTACAGATAAGCAATCTGTGACATGTGATTGCACCAAACAGTGACTAGATTATTTGGAATCTTGGAGAAAGGGACTTCTTGAGAAAGGACAATTGTCTCTAAATTTTTTTGATCATGTGCTTTTAGTTAAAAAAGTTCGAGGTTGGAGACCAAAGCATATATGTTTACTTATTAATAAATTATATGAACATTCTACTTTATATTATATCTACATTATAAAACTTACCCAAAATAGAAATGTCAAAGAAAGATAAGATAATATTTAATCTTAGAGTGAACTGGAAGTCACTGAAGTTTACTGAGTAGTGGAATTGGTTAGACTGGCTCTTTAGGAAAATCACTTTGATAGCTTGGTGGAAGATGGACTGGAAAAAGAAGGACCTGAAGCAAAGATAATTAAGTTGTGTTGTTCAGTGAGCCCATTTGGGGTTTTCTTGGCAAAGATACTGGAGTGGTTTGGCAGTTCCTTCTCAAGTTAATATTACAGATGAAGAATTTGAAGCAAACAGGGTTAAATCACTTACCCAGGGTCAAAGAGTTAATAGGTGTCTGAGGCTGATTATGAATCCAGAAAGATGAGTCTTTCTCACTCCAGGTCTGGCAATCTATCCACTATGTCATCTCACTGCTCTGGAGAATTATGAGACTATTGCAAGTAATCCAAGTGACAGGAAATGAGGACTTAAACTAGAATAGTGGCAATGTGAATAAAAAGAGTCAGATGAGAGAGATGTGGAAGTATAATTGACAAAATATAAGAATTAATTGGATAAATGGATCTGGAGTGAATGAAAGTGAGGAACTGAGATGATCTCTTGACTGAGATCAGGTATGAATAGGATAGTGGAGCCCTCCAAAGTCATACAGAAGTTTGAAAGATGAGTAGGTTTGGAGAGAAAGATAATTTAGTGATATCTATAATCCAGATCATAATTCACTCATGCCTAAGCATGTTCCAGATCATGATCCATTTTGTCTTCTCATACCCAATGATTTACTCTGTTCCACCCAAAACAAAAGGGATGAGTCATATTTTTATTCATCAATCAGTGTCCTTCCCATCCCAGTCCCAACCCATCCAAACACAAAGCCTTCAGCCATTAGGTGATCTGGGTGGCATCATTTTCTCATGGAACTTTATAAGTTATAACCACCCTTAGCAACTAATACCTAGTTGAGGAGAAGGAGGGGACCAAGAAAGGGAATTGTAAACTAAGGATAGGTGTGAGTTGTACACAAGTTTTGCAGTTTACTCTCATAGCAGAGGTAGGATGTGACTGGCCTTCTTATCTTATGATTTGAGGGTCATGTATGTAGTCTCCCCTGGAGCGATACTAGGACCCACAATTTGGAGAATACTGATTTAAAAACCCATTCCATTAGCTTTCTATGTTTTTTTTTTAAAAAGGTTGCTATGTATGAAAGCAATGCACTATGACCTGGAATGGAGATGATTTTTCCAAACAGGTTCTGCTTATTGAAAGCACTTAACCCAAACATGCATAGATTTCATCTTTAGAACCATTGTATTCCAATATAATTTTAAAAGACAGATCCCAGAAATGATTGGCAGGGCTTGGTAAATTGTCAATCCATATCAGAAATCAAAAAGGCAGCTTTTAAGAAGGCCAAAATTTATGGGTCCAAAAACTAATGTTTCATTTTGATGGAAATGTAGAATGAATTACAAATTGAATAGATTTCTTCATTGTCCATATAATTTCATGTCACCACATCAAGGACATATTGGTTGCATGCATGAATCTACTTACAGACCACTGGAGTCTAAAATTTAAAAATGCTATTCCATTAGCAATAATAGCTTCTTAAAAGTTTTCTCTTTCTCAAAAGAAACAAAAGATGTTTTAAAGAATTAAAGAATCCACTCCAAATGTTCACATGGTACAACCTGTGGTAGAGCATTCTAAGCTCATGTTGGTCTGATCAGCCAGTCAGACACACTAGACTCTAAATTAGTGATAGCATTTTAATCCTCTTCTAGCATGGACAACAACCAACCAACCAATAGCTTTCTGTTTTGAGGGTCTGCTTGCATTTCTCCCTATACAATGATCAAAGGGAGATTCTGGAGCTGGCTTTTGATTAGATTGATCACCAGTGCAAAACTTGAAAGTCAAATTAATAATGACATTTTGTAACATTTTTCTTTTCAGCCCACACATTTCTGATGCACATATTCCCTCCCTTCCATTTTCCCATTAAAATTAGATCTATTAAAAGCTAAAGTAAAGACATAATTCTTTTGAAGGGGCTTGACTAAAACCAGATACTTGAATCCCTTGGATTTTGAATCCACCTACAAAGCCAATAAAACTCCCAAGTACAACTGAACCAAATTAAAGCATAATTAGGAAACCATTTAATAAAATAAAAATACAAGATAGATGATGTTAATTTGTTATTTCTATATCAGTATGCAGCCAACAGAAATCCATTACTATTTGAATTTGATGTCAACCTCACAAAAGACCCACAGAATATGACTAAGTTCCTCAACCAATCTCAATAAATTTCCCATTGCTCCTAATTAAAATGGTTTTAATTGATGACTGATATCTGTGTCTTACTATCCCCCCAACACACTTAGTTCAATCCTCTAGTTCAGTAACATGAAAGCATCAAGGGGCTAACTGGAGTCAGGTGATTATGACCCTCTACCCTTCCAAAGTTATGTACTTATGAAGTTAATTCAACCTGGATTGACTTATCTTCCTCAGTACCTTAATTCTACATAGCCTAAATTATAGAAGCAGAGAAACAAAGATACTACAGAGAATAAATGACTGAATGTTGTTATTTTAATAAGACTGATGGGGCACAGAGTTCACCTCTCTAAACATTTAAATAGAACATCAGCCATGATGTTAGTACCACTGAGGAACAAAACTGCCTTCTGGGGGGCCCTGTTGGTTTATTTTTATCTGCTCAATTCAGAAGATAGTTCATGAACCTCCCTTTGGCAAGCACAGTCTATGAGGAGATGCAAGCAACATTTTAGGTAGGAAGAGATTAGTCCTAATGGAATAGAATTTTTGCAAGATCTATCCTTTTTTACCCCAAATAGTCTATAAGTAGTATCATACACAATTGAGCATCACTAGCATGGCAAAATGACATCATACAGATAATACTGCTGCTCCTTATATTGATAGGTACTTCAGTTTGTACTTAAGCACCATGAAGTTATCAAGTCTTGGTCTATACATTGATAACATAACTAGTTCTAATTAGGTGTGTCAAATTGGAATGGCTAAAATAAAGCAAAGGCAAGAGAACAAGAGAGAGGGCAAAAATGGTTCTACTGAAAGGTCCCATCTTTTTACTGCTAATTACTACTATATAAAGCACTTATCCAGTAAGAGCTGAAAGGTATGAATTAGTGGCTTTGATGGGAGGTTTGAAATAGACTTTGCCAAAGACTTGTTGGCAAGAAAAATAGGAAGTTTCTAATTCTCTGTTATCCCTATGTTATGTTAGAAAGAAAAAAGTTTGTATCTTAGTGATTTCCCCATATATTTGTTTCACAAAAAAATAAACTAATCAGAATTTTTCAAAGTATCAGGATCAAAAATCTGATGATCTCCCTTAATTTGTATTCTTGATAATTATATATGTTAGATATATTTGGGAATAAAGGATATGGATTTAAACTGTGTTTGCTCCTTCATAATTATATCATTTTTGTCTCTAATTCCAATATCTCTAGGTTCCCTTCCAGCTCTAAGATCCTTTTGGCTATAATCCATTATAGTTTAAAAAACGATTTTTCTCACAATTCTTTAAACAGTGTCTCAGTCTTAATTTGCAATACAGGAGACTGAGGTTTATCAAAGTACAGTCATTTCCACAGTCACAAGTACAGTACTGTTTAGGTGTAATCATTTGTCCATACACCTGAAAGAAAGGAAATGTTTGTTACGCTTTCATGCCAACTTTTTACCTCACCCTCCAGCCTTACCCTTACCCAAATCTCTTCTCATCCCCAGCATCATAACATTATTTCCATGAATACAGAATTGACTTCCAATAAATAGATGCTGAATTTATTTGTATCTATTCTCTCACTTCTTCAACCTGTCTTCTATAAGATTTCCATATTAATATTTTCTAAAGCAAAAATCTGACCAAGTCACTCTCTAGCATATGAAACTTCAGCGATTCCCTATTTTCCCACAAACTTCTCTATTTGGTGTTAAAAGCACTGTACAATATGACATGAAACTATCTTTTTAGATGTCCAAACTCTAAAGATCCCCCAAACTAGCCTATTTGCTTTTCCCTATAGATGATCTTCCATTTCCCACCTGAGCCTTTACACACACTGATCCCCATGTCTAGAATGTCTGCTTTGTCTCATCAGTGCCTCTTGGAACCTCCTACCTTTCTTCAAGTTCCATCTCATACAAAAACATTTACTGATTTCCCCAGGTAAATGTCTTTATATTTTGCCTATATTTCATATTGATTTGTTTATGTATTGATTCTCCCCTACTGCAAAATGCAAGTTTCTTTTTTAAAGCATATTTCCATATTAGCCATGTTGTAAAAAAAAGAAACAGAACAAAAAAAAGCATGCGTGCACGTGTACACATAAACAGAAAAGTGAAAAAAAAAGTATGCTTCAATCTGCATTCAGATGAAATAATACAGTTCTTTTTCTGCATTTTTTTTTCCATCAAGGGCCCTTTGAAACAGTCCTGGTTCAATGTATTGCTAAGAAGAGGTAAGTTATTCATGGCTGATCATTGCACAGTTATGCTATTACTGTGTACAATATTCTCCTGATTCTGCTCACTTCACTTTGCATCAGTTCAGCTCAGTTTTTTCAAGTTTTTCTGAAATCCACCTGCTTATCATTTTTTAGAGTACAAAAGTATTTCTTTTTTTTTAGGTTTTTTTGTAAGGAAATTGGGGTTAAGTGGCTTGCTGAAGGCCACACAGCTAGGTAATTATTAAGTGTCTGAGACCCAATTTGAATTTCGATCCTCCTGAATCCAGGGCTGGTGCTCTATCCACTGCGCCACCTAGCGGCACACACAATAGCATTTCATTAGAATGTCAGTTTCTTAAGAGCAAGTACTGTTTCGGTTCTGTCTTATTATCTCCAGTGCCTAGCATAGTGTCTGACCCGTAGCAGGTATTTAATAAATCCTGGTCGGACTGAATGAATGAATGAAGTAGCTTGCTGGTTTGTAAAATAGGATTTTCCACTGGAGGCAAAGAATTTCATGCATTCCAATAAATTCTAACATCCAATGAATGACTTTTCTTAATGGATTTCGGAAAGACCTTCACAGATCATAGGGTTCTGCCTGGTCTATTTTAACATTTTTCTGATCCATAAAAAATATATTAGCTGAAGATTCCTTTTTTGGGTAGTGCTTTCTAGTATAACAAGATGCTTAGACAAGGAAGTTCTTTCCAATGTCTAACGTTAATCACTTGGATTAAAATTCACATCAATTCCTTTTTTGATTAGTGGAATTACACAAGAGCATTACTAATAAGAATAAGACCAGGCTGAGAATTAGATTCTTAGATTTCAGTGAAATCAAGAACTATCTAGGACTAAATCTAGGACTATCATCTTAGAAATTACCTCATGTAACCTAGGTCAACCATTAATTAAATGGAAATTCCCTGAATGTCATCCCCTAATGAACCTCTACCTCCTATTCCCACCAAAGTGATCATCCAACTTTGAAATTAAAATCTTCATTGTCATTATCTCCAGCAAAGACACTTTTATTAGCAACAGCTCTAATTGTTAAAACTTTTTCTCTTCTTACATGGAACCTAAATCTGCTTCTTTAAAACTTTTGGCTGTTGTTTCTAATTCTGCTCTTGAAAACCAAGTCAAATTCCTATGATAGACAGTCTTTCAAATACCTGAAGACTGCTATTATGGTTCCCCACTTCTCACTCCAAAGTCACTTCCAGATGCTATATAGCTTTTCACTGGGATTAATAAAATATAACAATCAGAACTGAGCATGATCCTCCAGTTAGAGTCTGACCAGGGAAAGATGAAGCAGGACTTCATCTAGAATTCCTTATCTGTACACTTGCATCCACTAATGCAGCCCAAGACTGCATTAGCTTTTGGTGGCTCCCATGTCATACTGTCACCCTACCATGTCCTCTTCCTTGGCTAAGGGAATTGAAAAGTTAGAATCAGGTCAAGTTATTTGCTGTGAAAGGAATAGGTCATTGGAAAGCTTTATTTCTCCCAGGAGAAAGTAGATCACCTTGGAACACAAATGCTAACAATATTTATTCATATTAATAGCATATGGCATTGATTTAGAGCTCTAAGTTTTGCAAAGCTCTTGACATATACTTACCCCATTCGTACATAGGAACTACAAGAGAGCAGGAACTGATTTTTCTATTTTTATCCCCATACTTAGTAAAATACTCTGCACAAAGTGTTTAATAAATGTTTCATTCACTGAAGTAATATAATTCTCATTTTACAAATGGGAAAACTGAAACCTGGAGAAATAAAATAACTTGATCAGAGTCTGAACCTTGAGTACATTGAAGATAGTCAGTCAACATGCCTGGTAATATAGGTCAACACAATGGTGATTACCCTGAAAATATTGCAAAATCATGCCTTTGCATATATAATTGAATCTTTTTTCTTAAAAAGGAAGCATATGTACAAAAATATTTATAGCAGTACTTTCCACATTAGCCACATCTGATTGCTGTCCTGCCTGTTATCTGATCTGGGGAATGACCCCAAGCACTCCCCTTTGTCCTAGAACAGTGAGGAGGGTCCCTGCTCCTCTATAGTAGTATCATTCTTATGCAAAAGTTGGAGCAACTAAGTGGTGCAGTGGATAGAACACTGGTCTTGGAATCAATGAACAATTTCAGAAGAAACCAGGACCTTTATAAACTTACATAGAACAAAGTGATTAATAGAAGTGGTAAGAACATAGTGAAAAACAATTTTTTAAGATTTTAGGACTCCTCTGATGAAAACAAAGATAAGCCAAGAATCCAAAAGAATGAAGATTAAATACATCACTCAGCTCCTGACAGAGAGGTGACACAGAAAGAGGTATATGTTTTCAGACCTGACTAATGCAGAAATTTACTTTGCTGTACTATACAAATATATATATATATATATATATATATATATATATATATATATATGGATAATTTGTTTACTTTTTTTAAAAAAAATTGTTCAATGGGAGGGAGTTAGTGGAAAGGACAGATTAATAAAAAAAAGTACTTGTCACTTGAAAATGAAAAAACTCAACTTATTCATGACAAAAAAATAAAATAGATGAGAATAATTTCCCACTTTTTTCACAGAACACTTCTTATACTGTGGTATAGTAGAAAGAGCACTGGTTCTAGAGCTCTCAGTTTCATTTTCAACTCTGACCACTTACTAGGTGTTGAACTCTGAACAAGATACTGAAACTCTCTGGGCCTCAATTTTGTCATATATAAGACAAGACTAACAATACCCCCCTATATCTGTAGCACTTTGCAAGACTGTGAGAAAAGTACCTCATAAACTACTGATATTTTAACAAATGGGAGTTATGCTTCATCACTGTGTGTTCTTAATGGCTCTGTCAGTGGTAAATTCCTATACCAAACTGGAAATGCTTTGAACAGCCTTGGAAACAGATTCTCTATTTGTGATCTGAAGATTAAAGGATAGAGCTAGATCTGAACTCAGGAAGACTTGAGTTAAAATCTGGCCTAAGACACTCACCAGTTGTGTAGTCCTAGACAAGTCACTTAACCCTGTTCACCTCAGTTTCCTCATTTGAAAAATGAGCTGGAGAAGGAAATGGCAAACTGGCATACTACTATCTTTGCCAAGAAAATTCAAATGGGTCATGAAGAATAGGATATGACTGAAAAAGGATTCAACAACAATAACAAAAAAAAGAGGCTCTGTATAATATTGGACACAGTTTGATGACTTTTCCAATTGCAGCAATTCTTATAAACCAGTCATAGAGGGACTATAATCTGCATTGATTGAAGGTGATTCTTCAATGCTGCTGAAATGACCAGTTTCTGAATTACGTATAACATTCTTCAAAGAATCAAAATCTTGATGGGGTGGAGCCAAGATGGTGATGAGAATGTAGGAATTCTAAGAAAATCTTCCCCCCCAAAAAACTCCAAAAGCCATAAAAATTATGACTCTAACCAATTTTAGAGGGGCAGAACCCATGGAAAGACTGAGTGAAGCAATTTCCCAGTCCAAGACAACTTTGTAGATCTATGACTAAAGATGTTCCACAAGAATTGGGGGGCTGGAAAATACCATAGTCGCACTCCAGAGCAAACAAGCTCCAGCCTTCCAGGAACAGCCCAGAGAGTACCTGGGTCCCTGAGGGTCCCTGGGTCTTTGGCAGTAGAAGCATTACTGGATCTCTTAGACATAGCCAGGGATGGCTTGGAGAGTTGGCAGGAAAATGCTGCTGCGCCATAGTGAGCAGAGCCCAGGCCAGTGCCAGCCTCAGAGCAACTGCAGGAACCAAGAGAGACAGCCAGCAACTGCCTCCAGAGAGTCAGCCCACAGATGGTAAGGGGGTAGGGAGAGAATGAAGAGGTCTCTCTGTTCTCCCTGGGGCAGGACTCTGCTCCTTTGCACAGATCCAGGTTGCAATCTGGGCTCCTGATGCTACCATAAAGGAGCAGGGACCCTCCTCACTGTTCCATGACAAAGGGGAGTGCTTGGGGTCATTCCCCAGATCAGATAACAGGCAGGACAGCAATCAGAGCCTCTCATAAGACTTTAAAGGAATTAAGGTTGGGGGAAGATGTCCCAAAAACCCTCAAAAGTTTTGGAAGTACAGTAAATCAGTCATAGGCTGAGGGAATGAGCAAACAACATAAAAAGAAGAATCTGACCATAGAAAATTACTTTGGTCTCAGGGAGGTTCAAAATATAGACAGAAGACAACAAGGTCAAAGCTTCTGGATACAAAGTATCCAAGAAAAATAAGAAATAGTCTCAGGCTATGGAAGAGCACAGAAAAGACTTTGAAAGGCAAGTGAGGGAGGTAGAGGAAAAAATTGGGAAGAGAAATGAGAGTGATGTAGGAAAGTCATGAAAACCAAGTCAACAATTTAACAGCAAAATAGCACCAAAGAAAATAACATGTTAATGACCAGCTTAGGTCAAATGGAAAAAGCAGTCCAAAAGGCAAATGAGGAGAAAATGCCTTAAAAAGCAGAATTGGCCAATTGGAAAAGGAGATTAAAAAAGTTCTCTGAAGAAAATAATTTCCTTCAAATACAGAATGGAGCAAAAGCAAGAATGAAAAACTAGAAGAAAATGTGAAATATCTCATTGGAAAAACAGCTGACCTGGAAAACAGATCCAGGAGAGATAATTTTGAAATTAAAGGTCATAATTAGAAAAGGAGCCTTGACTTGATTTTTAAAGAATTTCTACAGGAAAATTGTCCTGTTATTTTAGAAGCAGAGGGAAAAATAGAAATTGAGAGAAACCACCCATCTCCTCCTGAAAGAGATCCCGCCCAAAAAAATAACTCCCAGGTTCCAAACTCCCTAAGCTCCAGAACTCCCAAGTCAAAAAGGAAATATTACAAGTACCCTGAAGTAAACAATTTAAATATCATGGTGCTACAATCAGGATTACATAAGACTTAGCAGCATCCACATTAAGGGCTTATAGGGTTTGAATATGATATTCCAGAAGACAAAAGAGCTTGGATTACAACCAAGAATCAACTACCCAGCAAAACTGAACATCCTCTTTCAGGGTAAAAGATGGACTTTCAATGAAACAGAGGTCTTTCAAACTTTCCTGTTGAAATGAACAGAGCAGAACAGAAATTTTGATCTCCAAGGGTAGGACTTAAGCATAGCATAGAGAGAGAAGACTAATTATGAGTGATTTGATGATGTTGTATATTCCTGCATGGGAAGAAGATACTGATAATTCATATGAATCTTCTCATTTATAAGATAAGTTAGAATATATACATATAAATTACACCGGAGGACTGGATATGAATCAGAATGATAGGAAATAGCCCTGAATGCAAGGCAAGCAGGGTTAAATGACTTGCCCAATGTCACACATCTAATAAGAGTCAAGTGTTTGAGGCCAGATTCAAATGCTAGTACTCTTGATTCCAAGACCAGTGTTCTATCCACTGTACCACTTAGTTGCTCCAACCTTTGCATAAGAATGGCAGAATTGAAGAGACACAAATGGGCTGCAATCTGCACTACAGGATGGAATACCTATTTCTATGAGATCAATGAGTCATTTGAGTATTGGAATGACAATTATTATGTTATATTAATATATGGTAGTAACAATTTAACAAATTAATAAATATAATATAATTGTTATTCTAATGATCCAATAACTCACTGATCTTATATAACATTATTATATTATTATATTATAACAACAAATGTTTACAACTACTGCTAATTACTGTTATTATCATTAATAGGTTTTAATGCCTTTGGTCAAAATGTCATGGCCACTTGGCATATTTTTTTAAATTAATAAGTATATTTTAATAAGCATGGTTACCAACTTATTAGATAATAGAAGTGGACTTGATTCTCTACCAGAAAATATCTAGACTAGTTACAAACAAGAAACTCCCTTAATAGGCAATTTAAGGCTCTCTGAAGCTTTGACTCCCACATCATTATTCTGCAGTTTGTCTGCTTCTAGATACAGAGTACACAGGTTATAATGGAGTTCTAGAATCCAAGAAGCAAAGCTTGCTCTTATATTTTTCCATACAATTGATTCTAATAACCATTTTAATTGCTTCATTGAATCTAGGAGATTTGTATCCAGCATTTACTTAAATAGTACTTATTATGGTAGTATCTAGGCATTTTGACAAGCTTGCTATTTTAGAAATAGAAATCTCATGTATATGCAGAAAAAAGATTCACAAATAATTTTACCCATCATATTATTGGGGATATGGACCTGGAGAGTTAGAATCAGGTCTCATTATTTTTAATGGCTGATGCAGCTTATGAGAACAATCTTGCTATCATAGATAAGTATATCATAAGGAAACATTCTATGCTAAAGAAGGAAAGCCCAATGTCCTACAGAAAGCAAGCATCCTAATATATGCCCCACATCCAAGGGTCACAGGATCACAGATTTACAGCTGAAAGAGAACTTAGAGATGATTATTTCAAAGATAAAATTGATTCTCAAAAAGATTACACAGCTTAAGGGGAGTATATGAACCTCAGTCTTCGTGAATCCTTATGTTTGTAAAACCTCCCCACACTCTCCCCATACTAAGCCATCTCTCTCTTCTTGTTTCAGCTATTTGATGATTCTATTGATTTTTCAGATATTATGATTCAGATTTCAGTTGCTTTGTATTTATAACATTATAAATTCCCCAACTGCTCCACATTTTCCAGCTACAACCCATCTTTTGTGATGAAATCAAAATAATTCACTATGCAAGCTGAATTAATCATAACATTTTACTCATAGTGGTACCATTTAATGTTTGGAAAAATTGCAGTCTATTGCTTGAGATACCTCTAAAACTTGCTTTATTTCTGGACTCTGACCTTTAGATATAACTGCTAGAAATCTCTTTTTGATTGTCCTATTAACAACTCAAACTCAACATGTACAAATAAGAGTTCATAAATTTTTCTGCCGAATTCTATCTCTACTCCAAGCCTCCTTAATGCTATTTAGGGAAAAAAAATATCCTTCCAATTCCCCAGGTTTATAACCCCAGAATCATTCTTGACTCCTCCCTAGCTCTTATCTTTCCATAGTTAGTCATTTTGCCAAGTCTTGCTAATTCTACCTTCATTGCTTCTTTTATAATTACCCTCCCCTTTTCCCACCTGTATGGCTGCACCTTAGTTCAGACTCATGATTTCTAACCTAAACTGCCATAATAGCTTTGGTCTTCTTGCATCTAGGATCTTCCCTTATTCAAGTCATCCTCTACATCAATGTCAAAATAAATATCCTAAAACAGAGTAAGGAGCCTGGTACATTGGGTGAACCCCTAATGAAGAATTTAGGAGAAGATATGAATAAGAGTCAAACAGAATGAAAAGATATAGTTGAAATTTTACACCATTGGAGGTAATTATCATATCAGTAAGCTCATAAAGCTGTAATCTATATATATAATATTAGTTCCTTCAAACTCAATTGTCACTTCTTGCAGGTCTTTTTATATTGTATTATTTTCTTTTTATAGTTTTGTGCTATTTGGTCTCATTAAGATATATCTTTACTCTTTGTACATATAAGTTGTTTTGAGTTTTTTGATAATAAAATTACTATTTTTATGGATTAATTTTGAAAAATCTTTTTCTTTCTTTTCTTTCCCCTAAGATCCAGGTAAAACACATGATCAGTTTTGTAACTTCCTGAATAACAATGAATGCTTTCCAAAATATTTGTGCCAGGCTATGAATCAACCAACAATAATTAATCAGTACCATTTCTACTTCCAAGCCCTTCCACAGTTCTGAAAAAAATCAAACTTTATAATTTTTCCTGATTTTTAGTATATGCATTTTAGAATATGCAACCATATTATGTTGTCAATGTAATTATTATTCAGTTGTGCCTGACTCATTATCATTCCATTTGGGGTTTTCTTGGCAAAGATACTGGAATGGTTTACCATTTCCTTCCCCAACTCATTTTTACAAGCAAAGAAGATTAAATGACTTGCCTAATGTCACAAAGTTCTAAGATTCCTCTAAGGAAGTTTTGTAATACTCTGGAGCTTGATATAATCAACACAATATTATTTCCAAACAAGATTACCTGGAGAACCTCACAATCCAAGGGGAATTTTTCTTCAATCTATATTCTTTACCAATGGTGTTAAACTCAAATAGAAATGTGGCCACTAATACTTACATAATGATTCCTGCAGAATACACATGAATTAAGTTTCAAAAGGTATTATTTTCTGTGTTTTATTTTATTTTTGTTAAATTTCTGTCAATTACACTTTAATTGGGGTTAGGATGAATTTGGAAATGTTGTAGGTTACATATAGTATTGTAGTAGCAAGAGAAAAATAACTCACTTATTGAAAAGTCATGAATATGAATTAATAATTATAAATAACCATCTTTATATTTTTTGGTCTGCAATGAACCTCCACTATCACAGTAGCAAGTATCTCTGGTTATGATTATTATCAAAGATTTACCAGATACTGTTATTTCTTCCAAGAAATCTTAAATAATCTTAATACAAGGAGAGAGACTTTGTAAAAGATTTTGTAAAGCAGTGAATATTTGTTTGTAAATAAAAAAGATAGGATTCTATATTTTCTCTGTATTTCAGTTAATTGTGTTGTACTCCAAGAGACAGTTAGATGACACAGTGGATAGAGTGCCGGACCTGGAGTCAGGAAGTCTCAACTTTCTGAGTTTAAATTTGGCCTCAGATACTAGTTGTATGACCCTGGGCAAGTAACATAGTCCTGTTTGCCTCGGTTTCCTCATCTAAAATAAGCTGGAGAATGAAATGACAAACCATTTCTGTATCTTTGCCAAGAAAACTCGAAATGGGATCACAAAGAGTTGGACACAGCTAAAAATGACACAACAAAAATGTGCTCCATTGTTGAAAAATCACTTACAAAAACCTAAATGTCTTTGATCAGTGGTTTCATGAGTACCCTTGATTCACGCATAGATGAATCTCATGAAAATTTTCCAAAGAAGAGAGCAAAGATATATAGTTTGATATTTATTGATATCCTCTCTGTCAACTTTTTTCTAGTATGAAAGAAGTCTGAATTTTTTATTATATGCCTTTGAGATCTGCCCCTTTTTTTCAATACCTTATATAAGACCCAACCCTCAAAGTTTTCATAATTGTTTTTCCTGTAAAACAGATTTCCTCTAAATATTGTTTATTCATCTCTTCACCATGCTGCCAAACTCTCTTAATGCACTTTGATTAGGTGAACCTTTGCCTTTAGTCTGGAAACAAGGCTTCTATGCCTCTTCCTGATCATCTCCAGACCATGATACCTTTATTCATTCTCATCTACCCTGGTTTAATCTTTAATCTTTAACCTGTGCATCCCCTGGCTTTGAAAAAGTGAACTTAAGTCTTAACTTTCCAGGAACCAGGAATCCATGCCACTTCCTGGCTATTTTCATACCATATGGCTGTTTACCCTCTCTTTCCAGCTCCCTTTTATGTAATGTCTTCTGCATAAGGTGAGAGTTGAAAACAGACTATCTTGTTAGCTTATATTTGTATTACTGGTACAGGAATTACTATTGGACACTATTCTACTAGTATTAGGATCTCCAGATTCATGTCACAACATCTCTCTCCTAGTTCAGTGTCCTGGTACCTCCCTCTCTACAAGGGACCAATGTCTCAGGGATTCCATCCATGCTCAAATGAATTTGAATTAATTATTTCTTGTGTTGCTTTCACATCATGAATCACAAATGTGACTTGTGATTATATTTCATGGTACTTGCTTCTGCCATCAGAATTATTTACTGTGACTCATAATCTGGAGGGCATTCTACTAATTCTTTGTGTAGATACTTCAATGGAAACTTAAGGCTCCTTGGCTGCTACTCTGGAACAAAATCACTGTGGTGAATTAAAACTTGAATTTCCTTTCCCATTTAGTCAACCTGTATTGCTCTACCCTCCAATTCAGATAATTCCCCTATTATTTCCTATAATACTGTGATTTTTGTGATTAGGACTAATGCAATTTACCTGGTCAAGAAAAGTTATCTCATAGTTATTATAGGATATCACTCATTAGTTGGACCCCTTGGTCAATTTATCCACTTGGGAAAGTGAACATAATTTCTAGCCTAAGCCCAACTCTTGCCTTACCCATCAGAGTCTGATACTAATCTTAGTCATGATTGCCACTACAACCAAATCTACCAATCACAATTTTGTCTGTTCCACTGTCAAAACATTATTCTATGGAAAATTACTCCAGGATCTTTGTGAAGAAAACTACAAATGGGATCACAAAGAGTCAAATGTAACTGAAAAAATAACAACTAAATCTCCATCTTACTCTTCCAGTATGAAAGCCTATTAGCCATTCATCTCTATTTCCTGTCACATCCATTTTACTTTGATTTTTTTAATTTAAATTTCATTTTTCCAATTACATATAAAAATGGTTTTCAACATTAATTTTTATAAGATTTTGAGTTTCACATTTTTCTACCTCTCTCCCTTCCCTCCCCCACCATGACAGGGAGTAAATAGATTATACATTTATAATCATGTTAAATATATTTCCATATTAGTTGTGATGAGAAAGAACAAAAGAAAAAAGAAAAAAGCCATAAAATAAATCTTAAAAAGTGAAAATAATATGTTTTAGTCTACACTCAGACTCCATAGTTTGTCCTCTGGATATGGATGGCATTTTTCCATCACAAGTCTTTTAGAATTGTCTTTGATCATTGAACTTTTGAGAGGAGTTAAGTCTATCATGGTTGATCATCACATAATGTTGCTGTTAAAGTGCACAATATTCTCCTGGTTCTGCTCACTTCACTCAGTATCAGTTAATGTAAATCTTTCCAGGATTTTCTGAAATCCACCTACTCATAATTTCTTACAGAACAATAGTATTTTATCACATTCCTATACACCACAATTTGTTCAACCATTCCCTGGTTGATGGACATCCCCTTAGTTTCCAATTCTTTGCCACTACAGAAAGAGCTGTTATAAATGTTTTTTTACATTTGGCTTATTCCCCTTTTTTAATGACCTCTTTGGGATTATAGACCTAGTAATGGTATTGCTGAATCAAAGAATATGCAGTAAATAGAACACCAGCCCTGGAGTCAGAAGGATTTGAGTTCAAATCTAGCCCACGGGCACTTGACACTTACTAGCTGAGTTACCTTGGGCATGTCCTTAAACACTGATTGTCTCATATCCACAGCCATCTCCAGTTGTTCTGATCCATATCTGGGCACTGGATTCAGAAGGCTCCAGAGGAGAAAGTGAGGTTTAGCATATCAACCCCTTACTCAGATCCAATTTATTGCTTATCATGGCATTACCAATGCCATACAAAGGACAAACATCAATTCTCATTTCTCTCAATTCCATCAGCAGTGCAATAGTATACCAGTTTTCCCACATCTCCTCCAACATTGATCATTTTCCTTTTTATTCCATATTTTCCAATCTGTTAGGTGTGATGTGGTACCTCAGAGCTGTTTTAATTTGTATTTCTCTAATCAATAGTGATTTAGAGCATTTTTTCCATATGACCATAGATAGCTTTAATTTCTTTATCTGAAAACTGCCTATCCAAAATCCTTTGACCATTTATCAGTTGGGGAATGACTTCCATTCTTATATATTTGGCTCTGTTTTCTACATATTTTAGAAATGAGTCCATCATAAGAAATGCTAACTATAAAAATTGTTTCCCAAATTTTATGTGATACTTCTAATCTATATTACATATCTCACTCTGATCTTACTAGTAATCCCACTTCTTTGACCACATGCTGTCTGTTTGCTATCAATCTTGGCTAATTCTATTTTATTTGTTAAATCTTTTAGTTTATTATTTCTATTTGCATCTATTAAAATTCAGTGTTCAGAATTGAACAGTTTTATATTGATTTGCAAAATTTAATACTGTGTTTCGAACACAGAGGGTTTATGAGGGCATAACCATTTGGCTGTAGCCTGATAAGCTCAGAGAATACAATGGATTCTTATTTTTTATGATCAGGATTCTATATTTAAAGCTTTTAAAAAAAAGTTGATTCATTTTTTTGACACAGCAGATACATTTTAAGAAATATCCCAAGCGCCTCTTTTCACTAATGGTTAAATTAAGTTGATTGTGATGTATTAAAACACTCAAATCTTAGCATATGATAATCAGTGGTCATAGACACTGCCAGAACTGTTTGTCTTACTGTGATCTTCCTTAGAGTTTATGACAAATTTTCATGCGATCACTTTCCTGATGCCATGGTCCTCCTTTTCAAGAAGGAAGGACAAACAACAACAACAACGATTCTTAAAGAATATCCCTTCATGTCATCCATCTGTTAGCTACTGGATCAGTCCAACCTATACTGGGGATGTTGCCATAGCCCCATCTGTTGGTCAAATACTGTCCAAATGATTGTGCCCTCATAAGCCCTCTCTGTTGCAAACGCGTAATATATTTTGCAAATCAATATAAAAACAGTAGGTAGATGACTGCAGTCGATTTACGAGGACTAAATAAATACTGTCTTTCAATTACAAGGTAGAACAAGCATAAACCTTCTCTGTCTGCTTTTGTTTCTGGACACTACATTATCCTGAGCAAGCTTAATGGGGCATAAAACATGTTATATAATAGGCCTAATGTATACTTAAGGGGAATTTAACTGTAACAACAACAAAGAACAAAAACTAACCTAGTCTTGAATGCAGAATATCTCCAGTGGTACACAAAAGGTAAGCTACAAATACTAATCCTTCCAGGAACTGCATAGACTAAGGAGGATGCTAATGTGGTCTTATTTAAGCAAATACACATGCTTTCAATGACATGATGATTGCCATTGTATCTTCCTCTGTCAGATTCTGGCATTGTAAAAATTATAAAAGGTACAAATAGTCAGTCAGTCAATATGCATTCATTAAGCCCTTAGTCATTGTGTTAAGAACTGGGGATATTAAATTTTAAAAAAAAGCAAAATTCTGGTCTATGCCCTCAAGTTACTTACATTCTAATGGGAAAGATAGCATGCAAATAACCACGTGAATAAAGATTCAGACAGTGCAAATGGAAATTGATCTCAGAGGGAAAGACCTAACATCTAGAGGGAGACTGGAAAATAAATAGAAAATGTTTAAAATTCAGAGCATGCTAGTAAACAATCTTCATCACAGTGTATTATTAGACTTTCATATGTCACTTACTCACTCTGTTTACACAAAGTTAAGACCCAATACAAACATATTTATCTTGGAAATATCAAAAGATGACAAGTTAATAATAGAACACACTTATTGTCCACTATTTCCCAAAAGCAAATGGTAGTCATGCATATTCAGCTCAATGACAGAGATAGTGAGAAAAATCTTCCTATTTAAATCAAACCATGAGTATTCTTGCTTTGCTTGGCTTTCATATATTTTCTCTTTCAAATTCAGCAATTTTCCTTCCCCTAACTGCTATCCCCCAACTTATCCAGCTTTAGTGTGCATTATTCATGCCCTTTAAACCATATTTTCCCCTCACTGTATTATAAATTGATGTGCTTTTTTCCCCCTATCTGTGGGGCTAAAAATGAATGGATGGTCTTGACAATGGAAACCACAGCTATACCAGACTGATGTAGAAATGTAATTGCAATTGTTCTTATATGTCTGTTATAATTTATAGATCTATGCTACTCAATATAGGCTAGACTCTTAGCCTATTGATCATACAAACTATTCAAGGGAATACATTTAATAGCCACAGTGGTATTTAGCCTTACTATGTTAGAGACGTATTGCTTTGAAAATAAAAGATAGAAAAGACTAGGAAAGAAACAATTCAACCATGCTTGAACATGACAATGCAATTACCTAAGGCAGTATTAGGTCAGGGAAGCTGGAAGTACAGTCATTGAATACTTCATATTTTACACCACTTAGCTTGACCCCATTTTAATCTGACTTCAAAAAAATACACAATAATTCTCAAATACACAATGGCTTTAACATTGTGGACTAATGGAATATCTAAAGGTCATGATAAACAGATTTCAAAGTCATATGGCTCTAAATGCTGTTGAAACAAGTGTAATTTTTGGCTTAGACATTCTGGGTCAGATCTTGAAGGTGAGTAGACAATAGAGAATGTGCATTACTCTTTCTAATTCCTGCATCAGAAGTTAATATATAACATTGATTTTATGTTCAGGATAATGCCCTATCCTAGCCTGTATAAAGGCATCCTAGTCTAAGAAGAGTTAGTGAACTTTCAAAGACTATTATATGCATCTAATAACCCATTTTCCTGGTTATCCAATGCAATAAGGTTGATTAGAGTCAGAAACTCCAGGTTCAAATTCTGATTCTGATACTTAGTATCTGTGCAACAAGGGACAAATTGTAGCTTCTCTGATTCTTTATTTACTCCTCTCTAAAATAAGGGGATTTGTATTAGATGAGCTGAGAGTTTAAGTGTTTCTTGCCTGGATCTAAAAATGTTTCCAGTATCCTTAAAAACAAAGCCTGTAGTCATCTTGACTGGATCTAAAAATGTTTCCCCTATACTTATCCAGTCATCTCCATTAGTTATCATCCTATATCTAACTGTTCATTTTTGACTTTGTTTTTAATATTTCTTATGTTATTAAATGTTTTAATTCTATTTTCTCCATTTCATTTTTCAGTGTACATGTTACTTGAACAAATGTTTGTTCTAAACTGTTGATTCTCTAGTTTTCCTAAAGGTTCTAGTTTCAGTATATCTTGCTTCAGTATATCTGGCTTGTGTCCAATCCGTCATTTTATTTTTCTAAGGGGCGTTCTTTGTAATAATTGTGGTATTATTTTCTTCTTCTGGAATTTTATCTTCAGATTTTACCAACCATTCAATAAACAAACTTTTATTAAGTAATGTGCCAGTCACAAAGCCAAGTCCTGGAAAACCAAAGACAAAAATGAAAAGTTCCTATCATAAAGAAGTTAACACAAGATATTTTTTCATTATATTGGTTAGTTTTTTCTTTTCTGTTCATATGTTTAGTCTCTCCACTAGATCTGGCTAGTCAAAGGTCTGTTTCCCCCTTGCTGTTTTTTCAAACTTATCCTAGCTCTGCAAATGTTGTATTTTTCTCACTTCAGTATCTCAGTGTAAAACCCAGAATAGGAATGTAGAACTACAAGCAACCATATTGATTTCTTAGTACTCAGTCTAGAGTAATAAATCAAGAAAATTTGACTAATGAAACTTTTGGGGCCCTTCAGTATTCTTGGTCTTAGATAATGGTCCTCTGGATGTGGTAGTTGAGTCTGAGATCACAGTGTCCATTACCTTCCTGAAGTCTTAAATTGTTAGTAAAGTTGGGATGTTGATTATCTCTAGGGTCTGTACTGCTGTCACAGTCCTAGATGGAAATACCAAACCAGAGTTTGACCCTGCCATTTCTAGACTGGGAAATGCTGAGGCTATCTTTATCTCTGGCTCCACCCCACATTCTGTATGGGTTGCCCAGATTGAGATCTTTGTGCTCTGACCTTTACCATAATTCTGGATGCAATCATGATAAGAAGTGTTTAGTACAGGTTTAGATCCTGAGTTTATAGCTTAATCCTTTTAATGGTTCTATCTTTTCCGGGGGGAGGGGGAGAGGTAAAGGCAAGGAGCAACAGGAGAAGAAGAATTACCTCACTGATTTTCTCTTAGCTCATCTCTCATTTGTGCTACTTCATGTAGCACTGTTTTTCCATTTATTTGAAGATGGTTCTGGGGAACTGGACTTGGTTGGAAATTTTCACATTACCCTTTGTTGTGGTGGTTCAGTCATTTATTCATGTTTAACTCTTTCAAGATCCCATCTGAGGTTCTTAGCAAAGATATTGGAGTGGCTTGTCATTTTCTTTTCCATCTCATTTTACAGATGAGGAAACTGAGGCAAGCAGGGTTAAGGGGCTTACCCAGGGTCACACAGCTAGTAAGTATATGAGGCCAGATTTGAATTCACGAACATATATCTTCCTGACACCAGACCTGGAATTCTAGTGGCCTTTTCTTATCACCATATTTGCCAGCTCCTGAATACACTTAAGCAACATATAATTTTCTCTGTTGCAGATCTCATAAAAAAAATCATGTCTTCTTCAAGTTTATGAAAAGGAGGCAATTGTTTACATAAACACAAAAATTTTCTATGCTATGAAAACTTGAGGTTAAAAACCTAGTTTAATCTTTATGGCATATTAAACTTCCTCCAAAGTGAATTTAATCTCCTACTCATTGAGTCACCAATGAAAACCAAGGGAATTCTTCTTCCCAAAGTTAACAAAAAAAGACTTTGGCATTCTAAGAAATGAATTCTAGTTATACAGGGTTAAAGAAATAAAGGGAGAAAGGATTAAACTACTTTAACAAAAGGAATTCATTAATGTATTGAGATTTCTTCTCTCTTTTGCTTTTTGAAAATTGATTATAGAATATCTGAATGAAAATGTTAACAGAGAGTCATAGAAAGCAGATGATTTGTGGTTCTTTCTTTCTTTCACCCCCATAAGTTAGTCAAAATATACTGGGAGAATTTCCAGATCACCCAGTAATGAATCTAGGTATAGTCCAACAGGAAGGATTTTCAAACACTTCAAAGGGGAAAAACAGAAAGAAACCTAGTATGGGAATCCAGAAAGGCCAAACTCAATGAAATTACAGAGGTGGTACATGTCAGAAGCAGAAATTAAAAATTTTCTTTGTAGATAGTCTATCATGTTAGATTCTAGAGATGAAATCATTTGTTCCAATGTGCTGCCTCATGTATTACTCTTTTTTTTTCTCCTTTTCTGATTGTGTAGGAAAGTTTGAGGAAGAAAAAAGATTGAAGTCAAATTAGGAGAAGGAAATTATAAAGGTGACTTAGAGGGAACTGGACCAGAAATTAGTTCAGATGAATGGAGAAGAGAAATTTGGGAAAATTTTGGATCTTGGATCAAAGAACCTTGGCAATAGCAATACTTTCAACTCAGTGTCCTCAGACATCAGTCTGGGAAGCAACTCCTGAGGAAATGCACCTGGCCACTGCACCTGGAGGTGAGACAGGTACAGCTACTGAGGACTCAGAAATTCCTTACCCTTGCCAAATGATTCAACATCAGCAAGTGATCTATGGAAATAACATTAATGAAGAGGGCATTAATTCATACTTTGCCAGTGCAATCCAAGGACAATAGTCCATCTGATCTGAAGATGAAACCTTTCATAGCTATTATTTCTATCACTGAATATGAACTTTTTGAGGGCAGAAACTGTCTTTTCTACTTATATTCCCAGCACTTAGCACAATAATTTATACCTAGTAAACATTTAATAAATACTTCATTCATTCATTGAAATTGAAGAAAATTTGAAGGAAAATAATCTCTAGGCCCAAATTCTGTTTAAGATTATATTCCAGGGTTGAAAAAGAAGTAGGACTAGAGAAAAAGTAAGGAGGATTCAAAAGTATTAAGGGGCATTAAAGAAACCTTGAATCTTCCTTGAGAAAGTCCCAAGAAAGAAAAAAAAGATAGCTAATAAGGCACATAAGAAAAGTTAAATGGAATAATTGAGGATAAAACAAATTGGTAGATTGGTGAATGAGGTAAATTATTGAAACAGAAAGTTGTTCCAAGACTTAAATGGTAGGTGAATTATGGTTTTGGGTAAGTTACTAAAATATTAAGAGGGGATAAGTGGATAGAAAAGTTGTAACTGAGACTTAGGTTTAAAATGTAAATACTCATAACTCATTTTTTAAAGTCTAAAAATCTCAGATAGTATGGGGAGTTGGAGAAATTGTGAAGTGATTTATATTGAGTATATATTGTTTGCATTTCTAGTATTCTATTCTACCATCTGTGTGCTAATAAGGAGAAAAAAATGGGATTTGTGTGAAGAGATAGATGTAGATGCACAGTGAATTCATTAAACCTCACTAGCTGCTATTTCTATTTAGTAGTCAGGTTCAACAGATATGGCTATGGGGGTGATCAATAAAACTCAGATTGATTACATGAGTTTGGCACTCCCTGTCTTAATAGTTGGTCAGTTATATTTTGCTAACTCTTACAATGGAATGTAAATGTTATGCAAATAATAGATTAGAAATAACAGAGATTCTAAGAATACTAAAATGTAAGTTCCTTATCTATACAATGACTTTCACATAAGAGGAGCTAAGCAAATGTTTATTACAAGAAATGGCATCAGAGCACCTTTAAAAAATTTATTCATGTTTATTCTTAAAAATGATCAATTTGGGGCGGCTAGGTGCCACAGTGGATAGAGCACCAGCCCTGGAGTCAGGAGTACCTGAGTTCAAATCCGGTCTCAGGCACTTAATAATAACCTAGCTGTGTGGCCTTGGGCAAGCCACCCATTGCCTTGAAAAAACCTTAAAAATGATCAAATTAAGATTATATTCTGAAAAAATTTAAATAAACCATAATATGGTTTGTAATGCCACTGGAAGGGCTGATTTTCTGCTGGGTAAGAGATGCTTAAATAGAATAATTCTGAGAAATCTACACTAAAATATCTTGGTGTATCACTTTACATGATACTTGTTATCATTCTGTGTCTAGTTCTGCAGTCATCTTTCATGCGTTATTCAAATGGCTTTTCATGGTCTTTGAGCCTTTTATTGATGACCCTAATAGCTTACCTAGTTAGCTAATTTTGTAACTTAGTATACTACCATTAGGTGGCAGTAATGTCCTAAATAAATGGTAGCACTGGTAAAGAACACTACTCAAATGTGAACTATCTCTATGGAAAAACAAAACTAAACTAAACTGAACTTTTTCCTAAAAGAGCAAAACCTAGAATATCATTAAATGACCATTTAAAAATATTTTGCACTAACTTTTAATAGAAATGTCAGGTAAGTCTCAAATAACATAAATTTGGGCCCAGAAGGAATCTTAGGATTATCTTGTCAAGAATACTGAAACAGGAGCCTACAAACTTTTCCCCATAATATTGTGATAAATGTATTCAAACATAGTTGGTTTTCTTTATAATCTTATGCATTTTATTTTGTACATTTAAAAACATTATCCCGAAAAGGAGTCTGTAGGCCTCACCAGACTGATCAAAGGATTCAAGATATAAACATTCTAATATGACATCTTTATTGTATAGATGTGAAAATGTAAATTTAGAGAGGCTTGAGGCTACTGGAGGCCACACAACCAAGCAAGATTTAAATCTAGAGCTCCTAATCTCTTGACTTCTATTCAATGCCATTTTATTTAGCACCTTTCTAATTCATATTTAACTCTTTGTATATTAGCTTACCCTATGGCCAAAAGCTCTTCTGGATATCCTTAGCATTAGATAGCCAAAAACTAAAATGCTTTGTGCTGTGTCTCTCTCAACAGTTATATTCTCTACCTAGGTATGTTCAACTTAATTATAGATAATTCCTTTTGCTTTTTTCATGCTCTCTGTGAAGAATCCTAGGTTCCAGACACTTTCTAGCTGTGTGTCACAGGACAAGTCACTTCACCCTATTTGTTTCAGTTTTCTCAGTAAAATGAGCTGGAGATGGAAGTGACAAAATACTCTAGTATCTTAGCCTAGAAAATCCCATAGGGTGTCAAAGACTAGGACAGACTGAACTAACACAACAAACACAAGGATAACCACATCTCATTTATATATAATGCTTTATGAAGCATTTCTCTTACAAGAAAAGGATGAAGTAAAATAGCAACACAGGGTCTTCCTTTAACCATGAAAAAAGAGAGATTCAGAGAAAGTTCAAAAAAGTAAATTCAGACTCAGAATTCAAACCCACAACTCTTGGGGATACAAATGCATTAATCTTTTCACTTTATCATACCATCCTCAGCTCACTGAGCTCACATTTCTCTTCCTTTAAATTTTTTTTAAAATTTTATAATTTTCCCCTAATCTCACTTCCCCCCCCACAGAAGGAAGTCTGATAGTGTTTACATTGTTTCCATGCTATACACTGATAAAAATTGAATGTATTGAGAGAGAAATCATATCCTTAAGAAAAAAATAAAATATGAGATAGCAAAATTGCATAACATTTTTTAAATTAAAGATAATAGTTTTTGGTCTTTGTTTAAACTCTTCAGTTCTTTTTTGGATACAAATGGTATTCTCTATCGCAGTCCATCAAGGTTGATCATCACCCCCATGTTGCTGTCATGGTGTACAATGTTCTTCTGGTTCTGTTCATCTCGCTCAGCATCAGTTCATTTCATTTCTCTTGCCAAAAAGCAGAAGAGAATATAGGGTTTTTATGCCATTGAATCATAGAGATTCCCCATTCCAGTCCCTGATACATAAGCTTTGTTACTGCTTGGATGGTTCAAAAAACAGTCAAATTCACCATTCCCAACAGTTCCTAAACCAGGATCACAGGATCTTGGATTTAGAGTTGGAGAAGACATAAGACGTCACTGAGTCATTTGCTACATTTTATAGATGCCTAAGAAGGGCAAGTGCTAGTTTCTTATAAGTTCAAGTTTCTATTGAGTAGTAAGAGACAAAGCTAGCATCTTAACCCAATCTTCTCATTTTAAATTCAGATTTCTTTCTACTGTTTCCAGCTGCCTATAGTTTAAATGTTTTATAATATATAAAACAGTTTGGGGGGGGGGGGGACACTTATAAGGAGACTATCTATTAAAAACAAAACAAATCCCTGAGCAATGATGGCTATTAGTTTCAGATAGTAACAAAATCAGCCCTATCCTTGAAAATGAAGTTCAAAGCCCTTTTCTATCTTGAGGGAAACTTCTAATTCACAGTTTGCTCCCTCCACTTTCTGAGATCAAGTCTGTATTCTTAAATGGGCAGTCAGGCAATGCTTTGTGAGCTAGAGATAAAGTTGGAGATGACTGGAGAGATCATTGAAGCCAACTCTTTTGCTTTATAGAAAAGGAACCTAGGGACTGATAGGTGGCATAGTGGATAAAGCACAGGCTTTGGAGTCAGGAGTACCTAGGTTCAAATCTGGTCTCAGACACTCAATAATTACCTAGCTGTGTGGCCTTGGGAAAGCCACTTAACCCCATTTGCCTTATAAAAATCTAAAAAAAAAAAAACAGAAAAGGAACCTGAAACAAAAAAGGGAATTGATATGTCTGAGATCACACAAGTAGATAGCAGTAGGTCTTCTAACTCCAAGTTCAATGCCTCAGGCTACATTTTTACTATCATTGCCCATTTTGTGGTATGATACTCTCATTTAATTGCTTGTGTATTTATACCACCAAAGTCATTGTGGTATATGAATGTAATGGAATATTATTGTTCTATGAGAGATGATAGGCAGATTTCAGAAAAACCTGGAAAGACTTATATGAACTGATACTGAGTGAAGTGAGCAGAACCAGAAGAATATATTGCAATACAGTAACAGCAACATTGTAGTATGATTAATTAAGATAAACTTGGTTCTTCTCAGCAATACAGCAATACACGATAGTCTGGAAAAGAACTATGGAGTCTGAATGTAGATCAAAGTATACTATTTTCACTCTTTTTTAAAAATTTCTCTTGATTTTTCTTTTGTTCTGATTCTTTTTTCCCAACATGGCTATATGAAAATTCATGTAACATGATTGTGCATATATAAGCTATATCAGATTACTTGCTATCTTGAGGGGAGGAGGAAAGGGTAGGAGAAAATGCTACAAAAATGAATGCTGAAAACTTTCTTTACATACAATTGAGAAAAAATAAATAATCTTTTAAAAAAAGAAAATAGAGGGTGGCTAGGTGACACAGTGGATAGAGCACAGACCCTGAAGTCAGGAGGACCTGAGTTTAAATCAGGTCTCAGACATTTAATAATTATCTAGTTGTGTGGCCTTAGGCAAGCCACTTAAACCCATTTGCCTTGCAAAAACCTAAAAAGAAGAGAATAGAGACTATCTTGCTTTCCTTTGTGTATCCTCAATGAATTGCCTATAATAAACATTCATTCATTCATTGATTCAATCACTCTCTAAGTAGATTTAATATATTCTTTTTCTGTGACTCACATAGTACCTAGAAGAGTGAATAAATAATAGTAGTAATCATAATAACAACAACAACAAATTACATTTGGCAGTTAGATGGTATAATTCAAGCACTTAGCGTGAAGTTAGGAAGACCTGAGTTCAAATCCAGCCTCAGAATCTTCCCTATAATCTACTTGAAAGTTGGCCATCCATTTACCTGAAATTCTCCAATGAGGGGAACCTGTTGTTTTCCTAGCTATGTGACCCTGGGCAAATCACTTATCCCTGTTTGTCTCAATTTCCTCATCTGTTAAATGAGTTGGAGTAGAAAACGGCAAACCATTCCAGTACCTTTGCCAAAAAAAAATTGCAAATGATATCATGATGAATTGTGCATGATTGAAAGAAGTGAACAACAAAAATAACTTACATTGATATAATGAAATAAGATTTGCAAAGAACTTTACATACATGATTGTATTTAATCCCCCCCAACATCTGTGATTATCCCTTTTTTAAAATAAAGAAACTGAGCAATAGAGATATTAAGTATCAGGGATGGGATACTTAATTTTTTTTCCTGGTTCTAAATTCAATACACAATTCATTATACCAAGTTGCTTCTCTTAATACAATGTACTTGTATATTTATGCACAATTTCACATACTATTTTCTTGAAGAGCCTTAATTCTTTATACAGAATCTATCAATTAAAAATCTTTTCTGAATGTAGTATTTGAAGAAAGATTTTAACTGGTTATATTGCAGTTGGCTACCTGAGAAATCAATCTCCAGCAGTTTAAATAGCAGAAGTTGTAAATGACCTTCTCAAAGAGAATTGGGACATTTCCTGAGGCAGAACACAGGAGTGACACTGAGAAGGAAGTGGCCAATTTTATCTTATAAAAATGAAGCACTACTTTTTTTCTGCATCATTACAAGAAAACCAGGGAACAGGAAGAGGAAGGAAAACAGGTCTCCTGGGGTTTGAACTAGCTTTATGAGACTGCACAGACCAAGGGTCTTTGGAGTTCTGTAACTCCATATGTTTCACCAGCAGCAAAACATACACAGGTTGGAAAATGTCTACAGGGCACAAAATAATGGCTAAAACAGAAATTCTGGAGTATTGGGAAGGAGGGTGGTAGATTAAATCACAATAAGAATGAGTTAGGGTGTAGCTGTGAAACCAGGGAGAGGTTTCAGCTGTGAAATCTGAGATTCTATGGTCAACTCAAAAGAGGCATTCTTTGTGTGGTAAGAGATCACAAAACACAAAGGTCAACTTGTAACAAAACATTGTAAGTCCTGTGTGGAAAAAAAAAAGGTATGGACATACAATAGGACAAGTAGTCAGGATGTGGGGACAGGCTGGATGGCAGGTTCCAGAATCTCAGAATTGGAAAATCCCTCTGAGGGTTCTCGGTTCTGACTCATACCTTAAGGAGAACCTTCCCTGTAACCTACTTGAAAGTTGGTCATCCATTTACCTGAAATTCTCCAATGAGGGGAACCTGTTGTTTTCCTAGATAGCTCTTTCCACTTTTGGCTGACTCTAAATAGGGAGAAATTTTTTTTTTTTTAGCTTCTGTCAATTGTACCTTCCACTCAAAGTTCCTAGAGTTTTGAGGTAAAGCAGAATACTTTGAATTTCTTTTAAATTTGATAGAGACAGAGAGACAGACAGATAAATAGATAGCAATATGGAGATATATACACACATATAGCATATATATATATGGGTGTTTATGTATGTAAACATAAAGAAAGTTATATCTATTAATCTATCTAGCTAATATTGAGTCTTTTCTTCTTCAAGTTAAAAAAAACAACAACAGTTTATTCAACTAATCTCTATATGGTATGATTTCAAGGCACTCACCAACCTGATGACCCCTCCTATAAATCCTTTGCACATGTCCCTTCTAAAGTCTGGTGAATAGAGCTGAATGCAATAGATTTTATATTCCAGTTCTCTGCCAAAGGCATAGAACAAAAGAAAATAACTTTGTGGGAATTCTTGCAAGGATGGGGAACATGCTTTTAAAATCCCTTTGTTCAGAGCAAAGATAGCACCCTTCTCACAGTAATTGAAGCCTGCAGTGACAGACAGATCCCAACTTAGTTCATGACCACATAGCACAGGCAAAGCAATCAATCCTCTAATTTATACCTCAGAGAACAGGCCTGGTTGGGTCCACTACAAAGTCTCTTTTTTTTCTGTTTAGCTACCTCTGTTACTGAATACTATCTATCCAGTGTAAAAGAGAAGCAGGCCAATGGGATCCAAGGTCTCAGAGCATGTTTAATGACCTCTGCCTGTTGCCCAGCAGGCCCCCCCCCCCCCCCCCCGCTCATTGGGGGGGAGGGGTGACCCTGATTTTGGAATTGTATGAGAAAGCCTGGAATAGATAAGTCCGGTCTGCTAATTACTCCACTACTCAGAGAATGAAGAGATATTTTATGATAACTTCCTGTCCATTTACTATATTATAAAGATAAACATTTTAATTGACTGATGAGCTGAAAGTAAGTATGCATACAAAAAGCTATAAAGAAGAAATTCAACTCCCTTCCCTAGTGGCCAGTGAATAAAGAACTACTATCAGTCTCAGGGAGAAGGGCAAGGGGAGGGAGGGAGAACAGAATGAGAGAGGAGAAATTTGAAAGAGAGAATGAGAAGAATGGAAGGAAGGAGAAAGGAAGAAGAGAATAAGAGTGAGAAAATTAGATTGGAGGTAGTGGGACAGAGAACCATGATGGCAAAGACAATTCAGGAGTTCGCCTGAGCAAATTCTCCTTCAGAACAATATTGTTAAGCCTCTAAAAGAATTCTGGAGCAACAGAATTCACAAAATAATGAAATGAAACAATTTTCTTACCCAAGATAACTTAGAAGAACTTCAGGAGATATTTGTCTCAGTTGAGTAAAAAAGAAGTATAGCCCCAGTACAGGCATCATTTGGGCATAGCTCAGATTAGTAATAGATGCTCCCACAGTCCTGTAGGCCAGTGGCACAGCAGGCTGGCTACAAGGCCCCCAGGCCCCACGTAGCAGGCCTACTGTCCTACAACCCAGGGTACAGCAAGCATGACTAAGTCAGGCAACTCTAGCACAGGGTGTGAGCCACAAGCCCTAGAAGTCTCAGTGCAGAAAACCAGTGACCAATCCCTTGGCCCCAGTATAAGCAGTTGGGTACTTCAGGAGCAGAGCTAAACTTTAAAAAATGAGTAAAAAATCAGACAAACAAAACAAAACAAACAAACAAAAAAAAAAGCCCTGACCATAGAAAGCTGCTATGGAAAAAAGGGAAGATCAAAACACAAACTCAGAAGAGGACAAGGTCAAGATGCCTAGATGTGAAGACTAAAAGGGGAATATGAATTGGTTTCAAGACCAAAGTTCCCTTGGAAGGGCTCAAAAAGGATTTTTAAAATCAAGTAAGAGAGGGAGAATAAATATTGGGAAAAGAAATGAGAGGTATGCAAGAAAATTTTGAAAAACAGGTATGCTTAGAAAAGGAACCACAAAAATTGACTGAAGAAAATAACTGATTAAAAAATAGAATAGGCCAAACAGGGAAAAATCCACTTAAAAGTAGAATTGGTCAAATGGAAAAGAAGGTACAAAAAACGGTACAAAAGAAAATAATTTGTTAAAAATTAGAGCTGATTGGGGTGGCTAGGTGGCGCAGTGGATAGAGCACGGACCCTGAAGTCAAGAGGACCTGAGTTCAAATCCGGTCTCAGACACTTAATAAGTACCTAGCTGTGTGGCCTTGGGCAAGACACTTAAACCCTATTGCCTTGCCAAAAAAAAACAAACCTAAAAAACCCTAAAAATTAGAGTTGAGAAGACAGAAGCTAATGACTCTATGAGACATCAAGAATTAGTCAAACAAAATCAAAATAATGAAAAAATAGGAAAAATTGTAAAATACCTCATTGGAAAAACAACTGACCAGGAAAATAGATTCCGAAGATATAACTTAAGAATTATTGAACTACCTGAAATCTATGCTATAAAAAGAGCCTAGATAGTACAATATAAGAAATTATCAAGGAAAACTGCTCTGATATCCTAGAAATAGAGGTCAAAACAGTCATTGAAAGAATCTACCAATCACCTCCTGAAAAAGAGACCAAAATGAAATATTGTAGCCAAATTCCAGGTCAAAGAGAAAATACTATAAGCATTCAGAAAAAAAAATCAAATATCAAGAAACCACAGTCAGGATTACACAGGACTTAGCAGCTTCTACATTATCAAATTGATAGACTTGGGATATGATATTTCAAAGGTAAAATTGTTTGGATAACAACAAGAATCAAATGCTCAGCAAAACTGTACATAATCTTTCAGGAGAGAAGATGAACATTCAAAGAAATATGGCACTTTCAAACTTTCTGATGAACATACTAGAGCTGAACAGGGAGATTTAAGATTTTAATTAAATGGATTTAAATATTCTAATCCTGAATAATGAATGAGTCAAAAGCAAATCATAGAAACAATTAATAATTTCATCCAAGTCAATGATATTCAGTGCCATTCCAATCAAACTACCAAAAATTATCTTACAAAGATAGAAAAAATAATAACAAAATTTATTTGGAAGAACAAAAGGTCAAGAATATCCAGGGAATTACTGGGGTGGGGGAAGTGGCCTAGTCATATAGATCTAAAACTATATTATAAAGCAGCAATCTTCAAAATAATTTGGTACTGGTGTTGGATCAGTGGAATAGATAAGGTATGTAAAACAGAGTAGTAAATGACTGTAGTAATCTTTGGATTTATCCAAAGACTTCTGAGATAAAAATTCACTATTTGGCAAAATCTGGTGGGAAAACTGGAAAATAATATGACAGAAACTAGGCATAGCCCCACATTTCACAATATATATATACCAAAATAAGGTCAAAATGGGCACATTATTTAGACATCAAGGGTGATAGCTAAAGCAAATTAGGAAAGCAAGGCATAGTTTAACTATCAGATGTATGGAAAAGGGAAGAATTTATTTAATTTAATTTATTTAAGGAATAGAGAATATTATGAAATGCATGAATGATAATTTTGATTATATTAAATTAAAAAGAGTTAGAACAAATAAAACCAATGTATTCATTAGATGAAAAGTTGAGAAAACAGCAAGTGTTTGTGATAAGGTCCTCATTTCTCAAATATTTAGAGAACTGGGTCAAATTTATAATAATTCAAGTCATTCTCCAATTTAAAAAATACTCAAAGGATATGAACATGCAGTTTTCAGATGAAGAAATTAAAGGCATCTATGGTTACATGAAAAAAAAGCTGGAGAACTGTGTGCCATCTCAAACCTATCAGATTGGCTAATATTACAGAAAAAATAAAATGACAAATATTGAAGAAGAGATGAGAAAATTGGGACACTGATGCATTGTTAGCAGAGTTGTGAATTCATCCAACCATTATGGAGACCTTTGCCCAAAAGGTCATAAAATTGTGTATACCTTATGATCCAATACTAGGTCTGTATCCCAAAGAAATCATAAAAAAGGAAAAAGGATTTCCATGTGCAAAAATATTTATAGCAGCTCTTTTTATGTTATTGAAGAACTGGAAATTGAGGGAATGTCCATCAATGGGGAAATAGCTGAACAAGTTGTGCTGTATGAATGTAATGGAATACTATAGTGCTGTAAGAAATGATGAGCAGGTGGATTTCAGAAGAAAAATCTGGATTTACATGAATTGATGTTGAGTGGAGTGAGCAAAACCATAACACTGTACATATTAACAGAAATATTGTGTGACTAATTTAGCTCTTCTCAGCAATACAGTAATTCAAGACAATTCCAAAAGACTCATGACTGAAGATGTTAACCACATTCAAAGAAAGAACTATGGTGTCTGAATGAAGATTGAAGCAAACAATTTTCACCTTTTTTTGTGACTTTTCTATTTTTCCCTGTTTTTTTTTCATTTATTACATGACTAATATATGAATATGTTTATGTGCTTGCACATTTATAATCTATAGAAGATTGCTTGCCCTCTTTGGACAGAAAAGAGGAAGAAAAAATTTGAAACTCAAAATCTTCTAAAAATGAATGTTGAAAATGATCTTTATATGCAATTGGAATAAAATAAAATACTATTAACAAAGAAATAGAGTTACAAAGAGAAACACAGAGACATAGAGATGAAAAGAGAAATAGAATGAGGAGAAGGGAGGGAAGGGTAAAGGAAGGTGAGAGAGGGGGACAGGGGGAGAGGGGGCCAGAGAGAGGGAGGGAGGGAGAGAGAAGGAAGCACAGCACAGGTGACTTATCTCTCAGCCCAGGCAGATACATAGCCTTGAAATCATGCTTCTGTTGTTTTTTTTTCTGTCCCTGTTGTATTTCTTTTTTTCTGCTCTTAGAGGAATAAAGATCAGAGGATGAATAAGCCATGCTGATGATTAGATTATATAGAGACAAGTTAGCTATACCACGTTTGTCCCAAAAAATTCACCATACTGGTAATTTGCCTGGAGTTGTTGAAATAGCATGGTGTTGGGGTGGCTAGGTGGCGCAGTGGATAGAGCACCAGCCCTGGAGTCAGGAGGACCTGAGTTCAAATGCAGTCTCAGACACTTAATAATTACCTAGCTGTGTGGCACTGGGCAAGCCACTTAACCCTATTGCCTTGCAAAAACCTAAAAAGAAAAGAAAACAAAAGAAAAGAAAAGAAAACAAAAGAAAAGAAAAGAAAAGAAAAGAAAAGAAAAGAAAAGAAAAGAAAAGAAAACAAAAGAAAAGAAAAGAAAAGAAAAGAAAAGAAAAGAAAAGAAAAGAAAAAGGAAAGAAAAGAAATATCATGGTGTCTTGCTGATATGGGAGGGACCTACCTCCTAAAGGGCAAGGACACTCTTAGCATCCAGGTCATCACCAAAAGTCTACTTTCCTATTGTATCAGTCCATGGGGTGCTCATGCTTCTGGAAAAAGGCAGTGAGAAAGATGCCTTTGCACAACATTCCCTCACTATAATCAGCATAATGTGCAAGTCATGCCATTGTTAATTGGATTCCTTGGTTGTCTTTGATTATGAAAGATAACAGTAATCATATGACCTTACAAACATCAAAAGAGTGGCTCTAGGTCTAGGAGCCAAACCTGGGAAAGAGCCAGTCCTGAAAGCAACCTATTTGACCCATTCCAACAGTAGATTGACCAAACATATGAAATGCTGTGACTTTCCAGCAAGATAGTGACATGTCCATTGACTTTGATGAACTGTAAAGTGAATTTGATAGTGAAACATTCTGTAGTTGCCACTTTTAAGTTTGAATCCTCTCTCTTCTATGTCTAAGCAAAAGGCTATGTATATAGAAAAGAGAGATCAGTCATAGTCTTAAAGAGTTATACTTTGATTCTTTCTATAATTTTTCATTGTTGGTAAAATATTATCATTTATAAAAATTAATTGATTATCAATAATATTGTAGATACCAGTGAGTTAAATGATATTAGGACACTAATAACTGGGATGATATTGGGGACATAATTGAAAAGGGCTTGAACAGATAGCAGTAGAAGGAAACCAATGCCCTTCAAGGGTATAGGCACAGTTTGGGGTTGGGAAAGAAAAGTCTTGAATTTTGCAGCATTAGGAAAGGAAGCTCCTCCAGTGTATGAGGAGGAATTGTGATAGAATGAATACAAAGTGAAATGAGATAAAAGAAGACTAGAGTGTTCATCACGCCAACTTCTATATGATCCTGGGCAATTTGCTTAGATTTTATAAGCCTCAGTTTCCTCATCTATAAAGTAGAAATAAAACAGTTTGTTCTTCTCATCTCATAAGATGGTGGTAAGGCTCAAATAAGATAATGTATGGAAAGTGTTTTGTAAACAGAAAGCCCAAATGTCAATAATTATTTTCATTAACTATTAAAAGGGCAAAAACTAGTTAATGCAACCAGGCCATATTTCTCATCAATGTTGTTTTAAGTTGTTTTAATTATACTAGGGGTAGGGAGTTGGACTAGATTATCTTTGAGGGTCTCTTTCAAGTTTTATGATTCCATGACATTGGATCATCTAGATTCACAGTCAGTTAGCCAAATAGCTTATCACCTAAGTGGGTTGAGAAAGCTGGGCTCAAGAGTTAAAAAGACTTGAGTTCAAATCTAACCTCAAATACTTACTAGCTGCCTCATCAAGTCAAGTTACTTCCAGTTTCCTCATGATAATAGCACCTACTTCCCCAGGTGTTATGAAAATAAAATGAGATAATTTATAAAGTGCTTAGCATAGGCTCTATATAATTATTAGTTATGATATTATCATTATCATTAATCAACAATATAGTGATATATACAGTGCTAGGCATCTTCACACTTTAGGACAGTTTCAGGGGACCAGATCAGCATTGGAAGAATTCAGCTTAAAACCATAATGGATAGAGCAATGGGCATTGTAGCTTGAAGACTATTCTGTTCCAAGGCAAAGACATGGAATGTCATACATATATGAAAAAGCAACTAAACCAGTTAACCAGTTAGTTGGAAATGTAAGGTTTATGCAATTTATATCTAAATAAGCCTAGAACCTAGCCAAGGTTCTCAGGACCAGAATGGTATTTCCAAAGAAACCCCAGTTGAAATTATTTTCCTTGGAGTCAGAAAGTCTGGGTTTGAGTCCTGGTTCTCTTACTATCCATGTGACCATAGTCAAGTTACAAACTTTTCCATCCTTAGTTTTTTCCAATTAAATGGGAATTGAAATCTGTACTATTTTCCTCTTCTGGTAGGCATAAAGCAAAGTACTCCTTAAAATTAAAGTTCTGTATGATTGTAATTCTCATCTAGCACTTAGCACAGTGCCTGGAACATACGAGACATTTAAGAAATGTTTCTTGATTGATTGATCCTAAAAGAATCTCAGAAGTCCAGATCAAATATTTTGGAGATGCTCCTGAGGTGATTAGAAGTCCCAGTTTAGAACTCCCAAATTGTATTGCCTTGCATCCAGGAGACTCAGAGTCCCTGGCATAAAGTGCAGCTCTTCCATCTTGCGTTCTCTTGCATAAATGGGCTCCGGGAGGCATTTACTATACCAGCAACATTTTACTGAGGCTAACTCTGACAGGAAAATATTCCTAGTAAAGACCAAAGTTCTGTTAATAATTTTTTTGTCCCCTCTCTCTTACAGATCACAGAACCAAAGACAATCAATTAACACAAATTTAATTGCTTAACATGTGACAGGCACTATGTCAGGTCTTTGTTTAAAAAGCCAGGCTTAAAATTATGGTTTAAGGGCTTTAAAAAAAGGACAAAAACTAAAAAACTGAAACAGTTCCTGTTTTCAAAGAGTTTACATTCCGTTAGGGAAAAAATATATTACAGGTATAGGTAAATAAAATATGTATAAAAAGTCAATACAAAGTGATTTGGTGGGCAAAAAGGAAAGATTTCATAACTTGAGCAGGGAAATCATATGATCAATATGGGGTGTAGGGTATGTTCAAGGAAGACTGTAGAACCTTTGGGTGTGAGGGCTGCCAAGTCCCCTCAGGGTCACTTTCCACATTTGATGTCCACCGGAGCCACAATGCTCTCATGTGTGGTTCCAAGAAGCCATAGAATGCACAACAGCTACACCATTTTGGCAGGTTGAGGGTAACTGTGGTGTCTCAAACCCATCTGCGAGTTGTGTGGATGTCTAACCTGATGCATGTGAAGTCTTCCATTGATAGAATGGGCAGCTGTTCCAAAATCATGAAGGCAGATGAAACAGACACTATGAAGTTCTTAGAGCTTGGTTAGACATTTAAGACACTAAGGTCATCCATTGCATCTAGAGTCATCACCAGTTGTCTTGACCTGTCTTGCCCCCAGAAAATGATGACTTTAGAAGAGAAAGTGAGGCTGATAAGTGTGCAACTTTGTCTTACTTAAATCCAATTTATACATGCACCAAGAGACATCACCCATACCACTTTACCATTCTATCTCAAAATCCTGTGACAACAGGCAAGTGATATACCATCACTAGAATGAACATGGCCTTAAAGCTAGCCACCACAAGGATAGCAAATTCTTCAATTTGAAAAGACTACAAGGGCAGCTAGGTTGCACAGTGGATAGAGCACTGGCCTGGAGTCAGGAGTACCTGAGTTCAAATCCGGTCTCAGACACTTAATAATTACCTAGCTGTGTGGCCTTGGGCAAGCCACTTAACCCTATTGCCTTGCAAAAACCTAAAAAAACCAACAACAAAAAAGAAAAGACTACAAGCCAAGACCAAAGTAGAGGGAGTGTTGGTTCCTGATCTCCTACACTCAATGTAGTCTCTGAAGTTGGGATACAGCAAAGTACGGATTGATTCTTTGTGTTAACTTTGGCTTAACAACACCAAGAAAACCCAGGTGTTCCATCAGCTAGCACCACACCATTTATATGTGGAACCATCAATTGCAGCAAATGGAGAAGTTTTGAATATCTCAGCAGTGGACTTTCTAGGGAGGTTCATATGGATAATGAGGTTGACACACACATTGTCAGAGTTAGCTCAGTATATGGGAGGTTCTGAAAGAAAGTGTGGGGGACAAGAGGTATTAGACTGACCACCAAACTGAAGGTCTACTGAGCTGCTGTGCTGACCTCATTGTTATATGCCTGTGAAATCTGGACAGTCTACCAGCACCATGTCAGGAAAATGAATTGCTTCCATTTAAATTGTCCGAGGAAGATTCTGAAGATCACCTGGCAGGAGAAGACACCAGATATGGAGGCCCTTCCTCGAGCTAAACTGTTGAGCATTCTGACATTACTACAGAGGGGGCAACTATGATGGACTGGGTACGTTGTTGGAACCAATTTTTGTTTTAGTAATGTTATACTGGGGGATGGTTTCAGAGAAACCTGGGAAGACTTGGATGAACTGATAAAAATTAAAGTGAGTGGAATCAAAGGATGACATTAAATAACAATGACACTGTAAGCTTTGAAAGACTTAAGAAGTTTGATCAATGTAAATGGTCAACCATGATTCCAGAGCGCTGATGATGATATTTGCTTTGTTGCTATTAAGCTATTTTTCACTTGTGTTCAACTTTTTGTGACTACATTTGGGATCTCTTGGCAGAAATACTGGAGTCATTTACCATTTCCTTCTCCAGCTCATTTGACAGATTGGAAACTGAGGCAAACAGGATGAAGTGATTTGCTCAGGGTCACAGAGCTAGGAAGTGTCTGAGCCTGGTTTTGATCTCAGGTAGAAGAGCCTTCCTGATTCTAGTCTTGCATTCTATCCATTATGTCACCCAACTTCCCTTCATGCTACCTACCTCCTAACAGAAAAGGGACAGATGAAGTCAACATACAGAATAGGACTAATGTTTTTTAGACAAAGCCCATTTAGTAATTTGTTTAATTGCCTATGCTTATCTGTTATGAAAGTTTTTCTTTTTTTTCCTTTTGCTTTTTTTCCAATGTGTTTGTAGGGGAAGGGATGTAGGAGGGAGCAAAAAATAGATTTTTTAAAAATGAAAACCATTTTTAAAAAAGAAATTTTACTTAGACATCTGTGTGGAAGATGGATTGGAAAGAGAAGCCCCCTTAGGAGATTTTTTACAATAGTCCAGACAAGAGGTAATTAAGGCCTGTGCTATTTTATTCTACTTCAGCCATATTACATGAGTTTATGGGGGAGGAAATTTAATTTGGGATATTTTTTCTTGCAGATGGAGTTGAGACCTCCTTCAAACTACAGTTTGTGGGTGAGAAATTTTGGTGTCAAGCTCTAATCTATTAGCAAAATGGAAGAAAGGAGAAATAATTTAAATAGAGAAGCTAGTCCCTCAGCAGTAACTATAATGATCAGTAGTTTACTTATGTTTTATTTCAAGAATTGTTTTTTTGATCTATGTAGTTTTCCTGAAAAATAAAATAAGGAAAACTCCCAATCTAGATAGACTATTGTTTAAAGGTATGTCACTGATTCAAGGCATGAGATTTATGGCTGGGAGGGAAGTCACAACCTACTGTGATGACACTATCAGTACAAAGTGCACTTTGTGAGATTCCTTGGTTTCTAAAAATGTTCAGGAAGTTCCCTGCTAACAGTAAAACCTGGTGCTCTGTAAGGAAAAAACATCCCATAATTGAGAGGTACAAGTAATCTGAAGGGACATCAAATTACCTGGACCAGAAAGAGAGAGGATAAGGAGAAACAGAGGAAGCTGAATCTCTCTTTCCATTTCCACTTAAATCAGAATGGCTCAGCAATTTTGTTTATCATAATTTAATTCATTTTAGCAATATAATATCATTGGGTCTAGTATTGTAATAAGGAACATCTGGGAATGTCATGTCATGGAATACATACTTAATTCTACCATTCAACTTGTTAATAGACTTTATAAAACTGGGTGCCTCCATCTATAAAATGAGAGTAAAAAATTCTCATAAAGAGAACACCCACGGAGCCACTAAGTGGAGTAGTGGATAAAGCACCCAGGAGTACCTGGGTTCAAATCTGGTCTCAGACACTTAATAATTACCTAGCTGTGTGGCCTTGGGCAAGCCACTTAACCCCATTTGCCTTGCAAAAAAAATAAGAGAGAGAGAGAGAGAGAGAGAGAGAGAGAGAGAGAGAGAGAGAGAGAGAGAGAGAGAGAGAGAGAGAGAGAGAGAGAGAGAGAGAGAGAGAGAGAGAGAGAGAGAGGGAGAGAGAACACCCACCCAACTGACATTCTTTGCAGTACTGGGAAAAGGTCTAGAGAAGATCCAGCCCAACTGCATTATTGTGGAGATGAGGAAACTGAGGCCAGAGAAATAATTTCCCCCATCACTCAAGGGTAAAGAGGAGCCAAGCTGGTGAAATTTATTTGTTGAATTTATTTGATACTTCTGTGGTCTAGGAGTCAAGGCAGTCAATAAGCTCCAGGTTACCTCACATGACAAAGTCTCTCTTGCTTTGGTGAGGTGTGGTGTGAACCACACATGAGGAAAATGTGGCCTAAGCCAGCCTCCTTTGGACTCTTTAGCGACTTAGTCCAGCAGAAAGTGGGTTTTTTTATGAATGCTTGCTGATGAGATCTAAGTGGCAGTGTCTAGGCACAGGGATCATATTTCCCAAAATAAAGTCTGAGAAACAGTCTAACATATGTGTGTAAATAGAATACACATATAACTCACATATATACACATGCATGTATATTTGTAGCATATGCAAATGTACTTTATATACATTATTGTAAATCTAACCTGTGTATCATATGAATAATGTATTATATTATGGAATGACTATATTATGTATAATATATTATAATGTATATGTATATCTAATGTATATGTATATTGTATATAATATAAACATATTGTGTCCTTTGGTTTTTTTGTGTGTTTTTTTTAGGCTTTTGCAAGGCAAATGGTGTTAAGTGGCTTGCCCAAGGCCACACAGCTAGGTAATTATTAAGTGTCTGAGACCAGATTTGAACCCAGGTACTCCTGACTCCAGAGCCGGTGCTTTATCCACTGCGCCACCTAGCCGCCCGGTGTACTTTGTTCTTGAAGAAGATCATGACATCAGGGAGGTGATGCCATGACATGCAAGTAATTGGATTTGAGTGGAGAAGGGGGTTCTGTCACCAACTTCATTTTCTCCTCCGGAGTCACTTGGGTTCAGTGGCCAGATATGGATCAGGATGACTGCAGATGACCCTGGATGTGAGGCAATCAGGGTTAAGTGAGTTGCCCAAGGTCACACAGCTAATAAGTATCTGAGGCCATATTTGAACTTTATGAGTAACTATTATGTGACAAAGCACTGGAATACCATTAGCATAGACAGTAATTGCCCTCAAGGAATTTATACTCTTAAGGGGGGAGATAACCCATAAAAGAAGGCAGGAAATGGCCAAGAGAAGGAACATCAGACAGTATTTGATATTCAAGCATTTAGTTTCATGAAGTTGAAACCAGACAGGACAACGGAGTGGGTTGAGTTCAGTTTTTGCTTTCTATAAAGGTAGGCACTGAGAAGAGGTTGGTGTTCCTTCCTCCAGTCCTTCAATCAGAGGGGAGAAGAGAGTGAAGAAGGTTGTTTTAATAAAGGCTTCTGGTAATAAGAAGGTGGTCATTTTGGAGGTGATGAGCTTATCCTACTAGCAGGGGTCATTTTTGTTTCTGAGGAGCTGAAATCAGGCAGGTATAGAGGGCCAGCCCATATCCTTGGTGATCTTCTTTAGACTGTAAAGGGACAGAAGGTGGGTTATTAGATTTAGGAGAAGATGAAGCTGGCGGGGGAGACACCACCTCCAGAAGCCCAGAAGTAGCAGATGCTGCGGCAGCCTGAGCGGATGGGGCCCGGCATCCTGGAGACTCTGGTACAAGTTCTTAAAGTGGGAGCCGGGAGGAGACTTCTCCTGGGAAGTTAGGACCCTGCCACCTTGGCCTCCACACCCCTCCTTCCACCCAGAGGCAAGCATGGGTCTGGAGGTGGCATTGGAGGTAAAAGCTACTACTCTTTTTTTTTTAACTCTTATCTTTCTGCTTGAATAGCTTGAACATCTACAGCAACTTTTAAAATACTCTGAACCAAAGGAACATCTCCAGGTGGAGTCAGGCAGATTTTTAAAATATTTCCTAATGAAAAGACTCCTATAGGAAATGCCTCCTGACCTTCCTGTTTAAAATGTTCACTCATATGTTTCTCCAGTTTCCCATTTTTCAATACTTAATACTCCTTCTTCTGGAAACCAAGGACAACATTTTTGTACACATTCACTAAATTCTTCCAATTATTTTGTTGTTATTAACAAGCCTCTTTCTTTAACTATCTGCTCTAGCACTTTCATATATTGTCCTTTGTTATAAATGGATGAAAAGAAAAACCTTGCAAAAATCTTGCAAGATACACCTTACAATTCTTGAAATAAAACATAAGTAAATACAAATACAATACAATCTTGTAAGGTGTATCTTGCAAGGTTCGTGAATAAAATGTACAATTTTCTCTCACTCTAGCAGGTTTTTCTTTTCATTCATTTATAACATCCTCTATACTTGGACTGTCCCTGTCCCATTTTAATACTCTGTTTTAGACCTGATGAAAAAATTATTTACCTTAATTGCCTGCTGTCCCTTTATGAGAGCTCTTTTGACCCACAGGTATCCAGACTATCTTTCCTTTCAAGATTGATTCTCCTCCAGGTCTGACTGTCCTTCCAGCAGTCAGTCCCTGTTCAGGCACCAGCTTTCACCTGCAATAGCTCTGATGTGGGTCTGGATGTGAATTTCCAAGACTCCGGTTGGTTAAACAAACATATCCAAACACAAAAGGTTGGGAAGTGAAAATCTACCAACTTTGTTTTTGGAAACTCAGTCTTTTTATAGCAGAAACTTATCTCAGGAATGACCAGTTAAAAGACACCCAGTTATACAAGTTCCTGGGTAAATTTGCAATATTTGTTCTTAGAAAAAGGCATGCTTCTATATCAAAGAAACCTTTTACAACCATCCTAGAGCCACAGTTTATCCTAGGTCAGGGTTCACTGGTGAGCCAACAGATCCATACAATGAGCAATAATTCACACATACCTATGATGAAGATCACCAAGGTTATGTGAATATCACTCCCTCTACAGGCAGGGAAGTAGATTAAAACTATCATGAGTTCTTTTTATTTTGTAACATCCATATTGTTGCTGTAATTCTTAGAGACTTGACTGGTTTATCTGCCCTTTGCCAAAATATTGGAGATTACAGGGTATTTCTATAGTTCATGAGGATCAGAGAAGAGAATATTTAAATCAAGGTTAAGTGATCTGCTTGTGATAGAGGTATAGACTTATAAAAGGTACCCTTACAAAGAGCTACAGCTACTTCATTACTTTGATCTAGTTATATTCCTGTTTTTAGAAGGTGGAACTTCTAGGGTATTACACAGCTTTCTGTCTGAAGAGGCATACCTGCTTCAAGATATAGGAAATCACTGGGAGAAGTTTCCCCACCCAACTCATTATTCCTTCAGATCTCTGGGAAACAAATAATTCTTTAGTAGCAAATTAACTGAGAAGAGGTTTTAGACCAGTCAGTCTACTGGTCAAAGACACCATGTATTCATTTAACATCTGTGTGTTTGTGTGTATGTGGGTATGTGTGTGTGTATGGGAGAGAGAGAGAGAGAGAGAGAGAGAGAGAGATTTTTAGGAATACTCTTAATGTTATAGTTCTCCTAAATGGCATCCCTAAGCCTCAAATATTTACTTATAAATAAATATAACCCATATATATATATATATATATATACATATATATATATAAATAATGTAATATTATGATATAATATAAATACAACATGTATACGGGTTAATGAGAAATATCTCATTACTTCATTGCTTCGTCATTTCTAATTCTACTGAAAGATAATTTAAAATTTGGAAGAATTACACTTTGTGCCACATAGATCAATGAACTGAGGATCTATTGAAATCCAGAATTGTTCAATAGTATCTTAAGTCACCATTGTCCTTGATTTTTGCAAAACTGCAGACCATTAGAGAGGGAATTTAATTGATCACTGTGGAAGCCACAGACAAGCAATAAGCTAGTGTTCTGACACTGAAGACCATTTCCACTTAAACTTCCAAATTAAGTGAGTCAGTCACAGTAGTAGCACAGTAAATAATCCTTAGGGAACTTTTCAACAACTGTTTAGATTTCAATACAAAGCCTTTCAAACTGTCAAAAAGATAGGGAAGGTTACCTAAAAAATCCCTCTAAATTCTGGTAATCAGTGAATAAATGTAGTTAAGGTCTGTTGTGGCTACATATAGAATTTAAATAATTTAAATTGCCTTTCAACCAAAGATCTAATTAATTGAAAGTTTTATTCAATTATCTGCCTCTTCTCTCCCACTTAATAAGAAAAGGAAAATGTCAAGTTTCATTATCTATCCTAGAAACTCTAGAAGAAAAACAGATTCAAAACAAAGAACAAACATCTCCTCACACCACTGCTTCAGAGTTTGTTTACAGCAAAGGCTTCCTAGGAATATTTCAGTATTACTTCTCTCTCTCAAGACAATCCCTGTAAAAAAAAAGCAAACAAAAAAAAAAAACACCTCCATTTTAAGGACAGCCAGGCCAAGTTATGTCTGCATTCTTTTCCAGGCTGCATTGCTGACTGAACTTTCTTTACCATGTCTACTGTAGTATACTTTATGGGTATGTAGATACCCTCTCTCCCCCTAAGTTTTTATTTCCCTTTTGTGCCTTGTCTTCCCCATTGAAAGACTAACTTAAAAAGGCCAGGGTCTCCCACTACATCCATGGTCATTGCCAATTGTCCTGAACTAAGTCTTGTCATTGGACTCCAATGACTCTGGAGAAAACAGTGAGACTGATGACTTTGCATCATTTAAATCCAATTTAAATCCAATTCACGTTCAAATCAAGACATCACTCTTTTGGGGTCATTGATGTCACCGTATTTGAGTATGAAGAACAAACTTTTTCCGATTAAAATTTAAGTTCCTTCTTTGAGGACAGGAACTGCCTTCCTTTCTACCTGCATCTGTATTTCTGTAATTTACAGCATATGGAAGCACCTAATAAATGCTTTTTGACTTGTCTTCAAGTGAAAGAAGGTTAAATTAGAAGAAAAGCTTCTATTACAAACTGAGCCTTACTCATAATACTGTTTCTAACCTAGACAAATATCGAAGTCCTCAAATCATCTCCCTCCCCCTTGTAATTTACATTTTACTGGTTGTTGCATCTTGTTTACTAATGGGAGTTCTCCTATTAACAATGCATTGTTCTTCATTATATTAACACTACAGCAAATAAATGGAGATCTTCCCATCGTTCTCGTTTCTTTCTCATCTCTGATGTTTTTTTCTTACTCAAACCTGCAAAGTAATGTTTTTGAACAATTTTATATTGTTTATTTTGAGGTGTTTTTTGGTCCTGATTTTACTCCATGTTTCTCCTTAAACTTTTTATTTTTATTTTCAGTAACTGATTAAAGGAAACTAGAATTTCTCAAATGCTTTTGTTTTCTGGATTCCTTTTCATATATTTCTTTTTTCTGTCTTTAAGTGAATAATGTGACTGGCATTCTAGCTTTCTACTTATTTGCTAATAGTAAGAATAACAAAAACAATAATAGTAATAATAATGTCCTCAAAGTCCAACCCATCATCTATTCTTTGAAAGAGGGTTGGGCAATGGTAAATTAGGGGAATGTCAGTGTAAAGCACACTGAGAGTATTATAGCAACTGGACAGAACTGGCATGAATCCTAAAACTATGGCAAATTGAGTTTTAGTGAAATGGATTGAGTTAGTGCCCTGGTCAGTGTGACGTATCTACTTTTAAGAGTTAAAGAGGGAGCAGCTTGGTGGCGTAGTGCATAGAACACCGGCCCTGGAGTCAGGAGGACTTAAGTTCAAATCTAGCCTCAGACACTTAATAATTACCTAGCTGTGTGGCCTTGGGCAAGCCGCTTAACCCCATTTGCCTTGCAAAAACATAAAAAAAAAAAAAAAAAGAATTGCCTTAGTTCTAATTCATACAACACAATGTATTGTATAGACCAGTACAGGAAACTCATTTTAAAAAATTATAATCCCAAATTCAGATGAGATCAAATAAAATATGAAAGGAGGAAGAGGTGAATGAAAATCTAACTTCTTTGCAAAACTGGAAAGTGATCGGACTAGATGAGATTCATAATTACCAGCTTAATTGCTTCATATGGGGCTTATGAATTACTAACTAGACATTTTCCCAACATTTTCTCTAATGAAAGCTTAACTCCACATTTCTTATTTATTTTTATTATTAAATTTTTATTTAAGGCAATGGGGTTGACTTGCTCAAGGTCACACAGGTAGGCAATTATTAAGTGTCTGAGGCCACATTAGACTCAGGTCCTCCTGACTCCAGGGTCAGTGCTCTACCCACTGCACCACCTAGCTACCCCCAACTCCACCTTTCTTAATGGAAGGTATCACATATCTAAAAGCAAAGATTAAGACTAGTGACTCCTCCCAATGTAGGACCATTATATGTTTATATACTTTATATAAAACATTCACAGCTTGTATGCTAAAATAACATAAACACACAAGATAACAATATATTGGCTGAAGAGAAAAAAGAGTGTAGCAAAAAGTCCCAGTTGCTTAAGGTGCAACTTATTTATTTGAATAAGCTGCCTCCAAGCCCTGTAATATGCATATGCATACACACACACACACACACACACACACACACATATGTATATTTCATTTATTGATTCAGTCTTTCATTCAACTATATCTTCATGGCAGAATGAGTATCAGTATTCATATAGTACAATTTATAAAATAGACAGGTATAGTGAGATAATAGAGAATTTAATGTCCACATAGAAAGTTATTAGGTCCTTACAACATACCACCAAAATAATAATGGCAAAAGTCATTAATAAAACATGTGGTATATTTTTCCAGAGAATAAATTTAAGCTCCTTAGAGATCTGTCTTTCTTTAAATTTATCATTTCTCCCAAACAGTGCTAAGTATGGCATCCAAATTAAAGAGACTGAATCAAAACATCTTTTCACCTATAACTAATAGCTTATCATAGCTAGGTTTCCCAAAAAAGGGGAAGAAGGAAATACAAAGGTATTCAATGTACAATGTAAATCAGGTATGGGGAAATAATTTTTCTTAACAATTAAAGAAATGTTAAAGCACACAGCAGATTCATAGCATACATATATTAGAACAGCTTAAAATGATTAAGAGACAACTTATTAATAATATCATACTTTTTAGGAGGTAGAAGGGTAATAAATAAAATTCATAAAAATATAAAGTGGTTTGTGGGGCTATCAAATGGTTTTTCCATTTTTCACCTTAATTCTGCATTGTATAAACAATTCCTGATCCACATCTTATAGAAAAATAGCATCAAAACCATAATCTTGATAGCAGTTATCTTCGCTAAAGAATTCTGGAGTAGTTACTGGTCTCCTCCTCCTGCCATGTATAAGCTCCACCCAAAATAACCCAGAGAGAGCTCTAGACCTCTCAAATTCACAATGTCATCTCCAAACCTGGAAACATCCATCTTGAGACACATATTAACTTATCTAAGGCTGGTAAAGAAATGGATAGAATAGTCACCCAAAGGTCCAGGCATAAGCTCCCCCTGCTTTATAAGTAGTTAAGGGTTTAAGGGGGGAAAAACATTACCCCCATACTTCTCATGGGAAGTTAACTTCCCTTGTGTGAAAGCTGAAGAACAAAAATGAGTCCCTTTTATTTTTTTAAAAAGTTCACCAAATCATCAACTATTCTGGATAGATAAGCAGCTATAAAGGGGATTTCTTTTATTATTTCAAAGTTCTCAGATCCTTCAGGGCTGAGTTTTATACAACTTTACATACATCATCCCCAAAGCATCAAAGTCAGATGGAACTAGGAAGAGCAGCTAAGTATGCTCCTTGAGATGGCTCTTGTTACTTATGGACTAGATAATTTCTAAAATCTCTTCAACTCTTTAACAAAGAAAAAACATAAAAGAAATTTTTAAAAAGTGAATATAATATGCTTTATTTGCATTCAGACTCCATTTTTCTCTGGATGTGGATAGCATTTTCTATAATAGGTTACTCCTTGATCCTTGATCACTGAATTGCTGAGAGGAGCTTCATCCATCCGAACTGATCATCTTACAGTGTTGTTGTTAATGCAACACATTTATTTTTAAAGTTCTTTTACTTCAACTTGAGAAGTGGGTAGCATAGTGCTTATAGATCCATTTGTAGAACCAATCAAACCTGGGTTCAGGTCCAACATCTGACAGGTACTGGCTGTGCAACCCTAGGTAAGACACCTACTCTTTCAATATCCCAGGCAACATTCATAGATTATAAATTGCATCTACAAGATTGCCCTGCTTTTCCCTATATGCCCTATAAATCAGCTTCTGACCTACTCAAAGGTCTATGACCCTGAAGTGGGGTCCATGTATCTGAAAGATCCACTGCTACTGATTTCCCAGAACCCTCAGCCTCCCTCTAGCCAGGTATCCTGATAAGTAATCTCTCCATCTCAGGGATATGGTGTCTGCAGGTTTTACAGCTTCAGCATCATCACTCCTGTTGTCCAGAGTTCTAGGTTTCTTTTAGACCTTCCAGCTACTAATGTCCTAAGCTCCCCTTCCCCTGTTCATTCAGACTGGTTGCCTATTCCTTCCCATTATGTCTAGCCCTGACTTCACTATGCTTCATATCCCACCCAGACACCCATCATAAAACTAGAGCTTTTCTGGGCAACTAGTCCTCTGAACTCCTGGGGAGCCCTTTGCAGCCATAGCTGGACACACTGCAACTTGATTCTAAGACATAATGATGTCATTTTGATCCTCTTAGAGAAGAAAGGGCAACAAGGAACACTCCATCTGGAGCAAAGATCTTTTAAATAACAATAGACCTTCAGAAACCATGCCCAGATGTGGTAAATCCACTTTATTCAACTTTGAGCTTTCCTAATTGGTTAGTGAATGAGTATAGCTAGCTAACTTAAGAACCTGCTTTAAATTTCATATTTATCACACACACACACACACACACACACACACACACACACACACACCCATAAACTGGTGCCACTTGGGCATCTTTCCTTCAACCTTGCTGCCATTCGCAAAACCCCTTCCCATGTCCTTATTTCATCTCTTTCTGAGAATATAACCTAATCAATACTATTAATTACTGGAAAGGGTATGACAGTAGGAATGGTCTACTAAAATCCTCATGCCTCCTTTCCAAGACCACTATGGTTACCAGATTATAAATTTCTTGAGGATAGGGATTATTTCACTTTTCCTCTTTGCATGCTTAGGAATTAGTTCAGTATCTGGTATAGATAGATACTTAAATTTTTTTTTATTCATTCACTCATTCCTTCAGAAGAATTGTTGATTTGTATTAGTAGAAGGAGTTTCTTTATGGAGAACTTCCAATATAATGAATTGCAGGTCTAAAAGAAAATGCATTTAGTATTCATTTGTTAATCTGTTTTTAGTTAGTTAGCACTAAGAACTTAATTGTGTCAGACCAGGGAGGAAAGGAGGGAGGGAGGGAGGGAGGAAGGAAGGAGAGGGAGAGAGGGAAGGAAGGAAGGAAGGAAGGAAGGAAGGAAGGAAGGAAGGAAGGAAGGAAGGGAAAAATGCAACAATTCTTGCCCTCAAGATATATATAATAATCTAATAGAGAAGATAAATATAAAAATAAATTCATACACACAAGATATATACAGAGGAGATGGAAGATAATCTCTGATGGCAGAAAGGTCCTAGCAGATGGGGAGGTCTAAGAAAGGCCTTCTCCAGAAGGTGGGATTTGTGCCTAGTCCTGAAGGAAACCAGAGAAATTAAGGTGGAGGTGAGGAAAGAGAACGTTCCAAGCATGGCAGATGGTGCCATAAAAAAATTATTTTTAATTAAGCAAATGCTGCAAAGTGACAAGAGCAAAGACAAAAGCAGAAGTGAGGATTTTCTAGGGAGTCAACAGAAAAGATTCTATGAGGATACTGTTGAAAACAATTCTGTTTGACATAGTTTCTTGTAATGGGAATGACTAGGCTTTGATTCTGCAGAAAGCATGTGAGCAAAGGTCAGCTGCTTAACCTCAGTCTCAGTTTCCTCAGCTACAAAATGAGAATCATAAAACTTGAGCAACCTACCTCCCAAAGCAGGTGTGAAGAATGTCATTTGTAAACTAAAAAGCAATATCAATTTTGTCATTCTGTTGTTTCAGTAGTGTCCAACTCTTTAAGACCTCATTGGAATTTTGGGGAGGCAAAAATATTTAAATGGTTTGCTATTTCCTTCTCCAGATCATTTTATAGATGAAGAAAATGAGACCAATAGGGTTTAAGTGCCTTGCCCAGGTCACACTGCTAGTAAATGTCTGAGGTTGGATTTGAACTCAGGATGATGAATCTTCCTAACTCCAAGCCCCATCATGCTATCAACTGTGCTACCCATCAGTATCATCAGAATAATTTCATTCAGATGTGTGCTAGAGTCACCAGGGACAACTCCCTAAGAGCTGATTGTTAATTTTTTTTTTTTTTGGTTTTTGCAAGGCAAACAGGGTTAAGTGGCTTGGCCAAGACCACACAGTTAGGTAATTATTAAGTGTCTGAGGCTGGATTTGAACTCAGGGACTCCTGACTCCAAGGCCGGTACTTTATCCACTGCACCACCTAGCCGACCCGTGATTGCCAAATTTTTCAATGTGAATATTTACATCTCTAATACTAGCAAGCACTATGAAACAAGGTAATTTGTTGTCTTGTTGACTGTCTCAGGAAGGTTGTTAGACTTTAATGATAAATCATAAAACATAGCTCAGATCTGTTTACTTGCACACTTGTATTAAATATATGTGCATAAATATATAAAATTCAGCAAAATCAAAAGAATGTGAATAATGTCAACATGCTTATAAAGAGGCAGAATGACACTTGTGAAGAAAACCCATGTGATACTTCTGAAAGAAAGATAAAAACAACTTAACTTTATCTCCCCTGAGATTCATTCCTTTCCCTCACTCAAGACTGCTGTAGAACAATTACCAGGAAATTGTGGTAAATGTAAAATTCAGGGAGTTTATAAAAAGGCTACATCTGATATGAGTTGAGAAGTCAGTTTATAATTTGTGTGAGTCACCTTCAAACAGGAATTAAGTCCAAAGTTCTCCTTCTAGACCTTTTTCCCCCAAATCTGATTTTCTTCCCCTCTCCCTTGTCTTTCCTTATAGGGCCTTTGTCAAACTGGACTGCTTACAGTTTTTAAAAAATGTCCTCCCCAAGTACCAGTTTGTCTGAGGCAACACACATCCTGTAATTAAAGTATAGGTAAAAATTGAAGCAAAAGATGGTCTAGTATGCTATCACAAAAGAATCAATCTGGGCAGAGGTGCCCAAAAATATAATAAGTGCTCAATAAATAAACATATGTGAATTCAGACAAGTCCCTGACTCTATTCAGCACTAATTCAGCACTAATATAATACTATATTTCAAATATAACAGACATTATCAGTGAGTGTTTCCAGTTGGAAATAATTTATAAGTAATTTAAAGAAGGGTATATAGGTGATGCATAGAAAAGAGTGCTAGACCTGAAGTCAGGAAGACTCATCTTAATGAGTCCCAAGTTACTTAACCCTATTTGCCTCAGTTTCTTCATCTATAAAATGAGCTGGAGAAGGAAATGGCAAATTACTCCAACATCTTTGCCAAGAAAACCCTAAATAGGTCGAACACAACTGAAATAACTAAACAACAACAACAAAAGTTTAATGAGCTTCACTTTCATTTACAAAGAGAATCTAAACATCTATAAATAGTACAAAGAACGATTCTGGGCAGAGGCTGCAACAGAAGTAGAAAGAATACCAATGCTTGGCTAACTTGGTATTCTCTAAGGACTATCAAAAGATGGAAGCACATCTGAAAACTGCAAGTTAAGCAACTGTCAATGGCTCTTGTCATACTGCTCATTTTACTTACAAGGCACAGCTGCTCTATTCAACAGCATCTTCTTTTCTGATACTCACAGGCAAGCATTTGTAAGTATGCCACTTGGGTGGAAGTATGCTCATCCACAAAATAAAATATATAAACCAGGCTAGCACATTTTACCAGAAAATATTACAATGCATAAAACCAGAACTCCAAAGGGAAGCCTATAGATGCTCTTTGAAAGCAGAGATTACACAAAGAAAGTAGACATTTAAAATTGTACACAGAACTACTGGTAGCCAATATAGAAACCACCTTAAATATAACTGAATAATGACAATTTGAGTTATCTCCCACCAACTTTCTAATTTTTTATTTTTTCTAGTCAGTTTCATATTCGTTGTTAATGTATTTAAGTGGCCCCTTGAATCAAAGAGGTCAACTATAGCAGTTATGCATGATAACAAACTTTTACCATCCCATGTGTCTGTAAACTTATTAGTAACCACCAAATGGTTGTCATGCCAACCTTCTTTTAACAAACTTTTAAGTTAGCCAACAGTCAAGAAAGAGATTGATAACACTGACAGAAAGAAAAAAAAAGAAATAGAATGAAGGAAGGAAGTAAAGGAAAAGGAAGGAAGGAAGGAAGGAAGGAAGGAAGGAAGGAAGGAAGGAAGGAAGGAAGGAAGGGAGGAAGGAAGGGAGGGAGGGAGGGAGGAAAGATGGAAGGGAGGCAAGATGGAAGGGAGGAAGGGGAGAAGAGAGGGAGAGAGGGAGGAATGGAGGAAGGGGGGGAACCATGAATTTTTGTTATTTTGAAGAAAAAGTAACAAAATAAACAGATAGTCTGATAAAAGAGAAAGGGAAACCAAATTGTTCATATCAAAAATGAAAAAAGGAGAATCCACAATAATTAGAGAGGAAATAAAGAAGGTCCTTATGCTATCTATTATGTCACACTGTGTTAAAAATAATACACAACTGTGAGTATGATTGTGGTTGTTGTTTCCATCTTCATTTTGTAGTGATTGTGAATTTTGTTTTCTTGGATCTCCATATCAGTATATGAACATCTTTCCATGCTTCTCTGTATTCATTGTATTCATCATTTCTCATAGCACAGTAATATTCCATTATATTTATGAGTCATATTTGTTTATCCATTCCCCAATTAATTGCTATTTACTTTAGTTTCAATTCTTTACTACCACAAAAAGTGCTACTATAAAAATTTTGGTACAAATGAGAACTTTCTTCTTAACAATGCTGTCCTTGAAGTATAGGCCCAGTAATGGAACTTGGGAGGGTCAAAGGATAAATACATTTCAATTAATTTGTTTGCAAAATTCTAAGTTGCTTTTCAAAATGGTTGTATCAATTTCAACAAAATACTAGTGTTCCATTTTCCTATCACTCCTCCAACACTTACCATTCCCACCTTTTACAATCTTTGTCCACTTGCAGGATATGAGGTGAAACCTCAGTATTGAGGTTTTTTAAATTTTTATTTATTTAAGGCAATGGGATTAAGTGACTTGCTCAAGGTTACACAGCTAGGCAATTATTAAACATCAGAGGCTGGATTTGAACTCAGGTTCTCCTGACTCCAGGGCTGGTGCTCTATCTACTGCATGATCTAGCTGCCCCCTTTCAGTGTTGTTTTGATTTGCATTTCTTTTGTTGCTAGTGATTTGGAGCATTTTTTTTCCTATGGCTGTTAATAGATGGCAATTATTATTTTTTAATTTTTAAAATTTTATTTTTTTATAGAAGGCAATTATCTTGCAAACTGACTGTATCTATCCTTTGACCACTTATGTAGTTGGGAGTTGATTTTGGTTAGACATATAAATATATGTGTGTTTACATATGAATACATAGATATATACTCATGTATACATATATATATATATATAACCAGAACTAACCCCACTAGATAAGTACTTAAAGGATATATGTAATAAGTATATACAAATATGCAAATCATACATGTATGCACCACACATAAATATGTAGATGCAATGTGCACTTGTGCATATATTCATATATGTATTATAACATGTGTGTTACTTATTTATATATTATTGATTCCAAATTCTTGTCAGAAAAATTTGATGCAAAGCTTTCTTCCCAAATACTTCCAAATGAGGTGTTTTGTTCTTTTGTATTTTCCGTTCTCCTCCAAAATTAAGAAAAAAAAATTCAAATTAAAAAGATGTCCCAGGTCAACATAGAGACTTTCTCAAAATGACCTTTTTATATATTGGAGATCTCGATCTCTCTCTCTCTCTCTCTCTCTCTCTCTCTCTCTCTCTCTCTCTCTCTCTTTCTCTCTCATGCCAGGCTAGACGTGAAGTATATACTAACTGGCTTAATCCTACTATTAACTGGCACAGATCATCAATCATTGGCTGACCCAATCTGATTTTTGACCTGACCCTCTTTAGACAGCCTGGTAACTCCCACTCTAAGTAGCTCAACCGTATCGTTGGTGGACTGTGGGTGGACATCCTGTCAAATGTAGCCAGCCAAACTCAAGTGATTCACCAGTCTCAGACTCCTTCATATCAGTGATTTCAGATGGATGCCACCATGGTCAGCCCAAATGATTTTCAAATGTGATTATTCTCTACAGTAGAGGCCATATAATCAGAAAGGGTTAAGTATTAGGAATGCCCATAGAGATAATCCAGTCCAATTTATTTCTTTAAAGTTCAGGAAACTGAAGTCAAAAGGTAAAATGATTTGTGCAAGGTCATAGAACTATATGGTAGCAGAGCCAGGGTCCAAATCTGACTCCAAATTGGATGCTTTTTTTTTCAATAAACTCTATTTTTTTCTTTTTGTTCTTTTTTTTGTTCCTTAATATTTGTAAAGTAACTCTGCCAAATGTATTCTTCAAAACAAAAGATGTAGCAGAGCCAGGGTTCAAATCTGACTCCAAACCTAATACTTTTTCTCTAATAATCTCTATTTTTTTGTTCCTTAATATATGTAAAGTAACTGCCAAATGTATTCTTTAAAAAAAAAAAGGATATGGATGTAAGACAAAGCCTTACTTTAAATTCTTGCAATTTTGGCAAAGAATTCATGTCTCTTGAATTTCAGCATATGGTCCTACCCTGTTATTAATCTTACCCTGCTGTCTTCAATGAAATAGTTATGCAAAAGAGGTGGGGCGGGGGTAGATGAGATAAATTAAAATCCAAATACCCTTGATAAAAATCTCTCATTTTTCCTTGCATAGTCAGACCCATGGGTTTCCTACTATAATATAAGGATATGAAGAATGGGAGAGGAAGGAGGGAAAGGAAAACACTACCCTCTCCCCCAACCATGTCAGTCATTTTTATCTAGGCAGAGCTGTCCTCAGTCCAAATTGTATTGGAAGAGTATTTATACTCAGTGTTCCTGTAGGTGTATGGTTCAACAATGTTCTAACCTCTATTCAAAAGTTGCAAATGGAAATCTAAGGAGAGCTTGTCTATGACAAGCAACTGTCTCCCATATGCTTCTATGTTGTTCTACTCCAAAATGTAAAATGTGTTCACTAAAAATAAACTTCATAAAAACAAAATTCGGGGCAGCTAGGTGGAGTAGTGGATAAAGCACCGGCCCTGGAGTCAGGAGTACCTGAGTTCAAATCCAGTCTCAGACACTTACCTAGCTGTGTGGCCTTGGGCAAGCCACTTAACCCTGTTTGCCTTGCAAAAATCCTAAAAAACCTAAAAAAAAACCAAACAAAAAACATAAAAACAAAATTCAACCATCAAATTCTCACAATATCTATATCCAAACCCCTTGTCTCCTTATACCCTGGGCAAGCACACACAGCCCACTTTTTGGTTTAGGATTTAGAAAGTCTGCCAGGTACCCCTGGAGATTTGATTTCACCCAGTTTACTGCTATTTCTTATAGGAGAAATTCACAGATTATATTCACAGTTCATTTCAATACTTCTATAAAAACAAAGCACCAATCCTAGGATGACTACCATCATTTATTTTTTTCACATCTTTTGCTTATTTGATTCTTCTGATTCTTTAAAGATACTTGAAATAAATAATAAATTATGAAATGGAAATGTACCCCTCTTCACTTGATTCTATTTTTAGACCCTGCACCTCTCTAACCCATGCAATTATATGTGTTCATTGTCTCAATCTTTCTAAAATAGTGATTCTAATTGCTGTTCTTGACTTCTGAGCTTATAGTTCAACTGGATTATGGAAGAAAAAGAAAGTTTCTGATGCTCTCCTCTTTACCAAGAAATATCACCATTTGATAAAAAGCATAATTTATTATATTCTGCATCATCAAGTTAGTACATGTCATTTGGTTGGTTGTTTCCTGTCTTTCATTATCAAAGAGACCAAATATAGTCACTATTAGAGACAAATTACAGCATGTCCAACTGTGGCTGACCAGACCAATATGAGCTCAAAATGCTCTACGACAGGTTGGGCACAAATAGTCCATGCAAATACTATGAATAGGTAAAGCCAACAATACAGTAGAAACTACATAGGTTTTCACTGGAAAAATTAAGTTATGTCTACAGCTTCAACTTTTTCAAACTGGGGTGGTTAGGTGGTGCAGTGCATAAAGCACTGGCCCTGGAGTCAGGAGTACCTGGGTTCAAATCCAGTCTTAGACACTTAATAATTACCTAGCTGTGTGGCCTTGGGCAAGCTACTTAACCCCATTGCCTTGCAAAAACCTAAAAAAAAAATTTCAAACTTACCACTTCCTATTGAATGGTATGGAAGTGAAAGAAACATGATCAATTGTTAAAATTACTCCACTGGCATACATCTGCATGGAGTCTTATCTCATTCCCTATTATCAAAAGAACAAAGCAAAAATACAGATTTAATTTCTAACCATTTATTTTATGTAGCTATGTTTAAGGACCCTAGATATAGTTGGCCATATATTTAGGTAAGCAATTTCTTCTTTAAAAAAAATGTAATTGTGATTTTACCTAGTTAACAATCATTTATTTTCTTTCCTGCCCATTTTTCCCAACTTCCAATTAATAAATCAAAATAAAAAGAAGTTATTCCCTATCCCTATAACAAATTTGCAGAATTAAGCAAAATAAATTCTCACACTGACCATATCTAAACATGCATGTCTTATTCTAAATTTTAAAATGAAAATTGGGGAAATCATCTCATCTCAGCAAGCTGACAAGATTATCAGAAACCCAGGAAAAAGCCATCTAAGAACCCCATAATGAGTTCACTGAAAACACGCCTGGGAAGGAATGATGAGACATTTAATTTGAGAGAATTTGTACACTGTTGGGGACTAATTCATATCATTTCCATAAATATTTATACTTGGGTCCTATGTGAAATTCAATTTAACAAATATTTATGATTGTGCTACATTATGGTAAATGTTGATGAAATAACCTTTAGTCATTTCAGGCATGTTTAAATCTTCATGACCCCATTTGGAGTTTTCTTGGCAGAAGTACTGGAGTGGTTTGCCAGTGACTTTTCCAGATCAGAAAACTGAGGCAAATAGGGTTAAGTGATTTGTCCAGGATCATTCAGCTAATAATATCTGAAGTCATATTCAGCTCTTTCTGACTCCAGATCTAGTGCCCTATCCATGGCACTGCTCTCAACCTGCCCAAAATCCAAGTTATTTTGCATAAACTGTGTTTGCATATAGTTGCTGGTATGTTGTATCCCCCATTAGACTATAAGCTCCTTGAGGGCAAGGATTGTTTTGTCTTCTTTATATCCTTGGTTCTTAGCAAAATGTTTGGCACAAAGTAGGCTCTTAATAAGTGCTTGTTAATATAAATGTGTGCACACACACACACACACCCGCAATATGTTTCTATATCTGCACACACACAAACACATATATGTGTGTGTATATTTATGCATATATAATATACACAGTTATGTATACATAAGTGTGTTCACACATTGACAAACAATATAGACAGTAGGATATGAGGTTGCTGACCAGACTAGAAGCCTTGCCTTTTTCTTTCTTGGTCCTGAGCGACATTTTCCAACATACTTTTCTCTCTTCTCTTTGCACTGAAATCTCCTAATATTAAGGCTAATGAAATTTAATTTCAAGGGTCTTATCAGGTTCTATATTCAAAACCCTTCTGGCCTGGATGGACCTGACTGAACTTTTGTTCTGTTGGTATTGGTTGCCCTTATTTCATACTGTTTCCCTTCAAAAACTCTACATTCTCACTATAATGGATTACTTGCTGTTCCAACTTCTTGTTTCTCATTTTGCTGCTCTCATGAATTCATGTATGGTTCTCCCCATCTAGAAATACACTGCCTTCTCATCTATGTTCATTGAAATTCTTTCTTCAGATTCCAGTTCATGTACTACCTCTTCCCTGAAACCTGACCGATTTCCCAACCCTCTTTTCCCCCTTCCCCTAAGTTGAGCTCTTTTTTTTTCAGAGTACTCTAAGGGAGTGCTATGAAGCTCAAACAGGACAGGGGGTCACTAATCCATACATAAAGATTCCTGCAGGGTGCATGGTGACTTAGTAGTTTTAATGAAATATTACCTATGACTTATTGTTTCTTTGTTTAAATATTTCCCTTTTGATATTTTAATCTGGTTTTGGGAGTATTGTGGACAGTAAGAGGTTTGCCATGTTTGAAGATTTCGAAGCAGAGGAATGATATGATTAGATCTATGCTTGAGAAATATTAATTCAAAAGTTTTGCGGATGCTGGAAAGGAAAGGAGACTCCAGGGTGTTCAATATGGGAGGCTACTCCAGGAGTCTAAGGGAGAAGAGATAAGGGCTGGACTGAGGGTTTTGTATATTCAAGTGAAACTTAAAGAATTTGTGAAAGATGATGTGGAGATACACTCTACTAGCCTTGTCAAATGAGTGGATTTAGGGAGGGGAGGAAAGGGAGAGAGAAAAGTTCATGATGACTCTAAGGTAGCTAGCTCCAGCACTTAAATGAAGACTGCTATGTTGTTGTTTACTCTTTGTGACCCATTTGGGTTTGTTGTTGTGTTTGGGAAGGATACTTGATGTGGTTCACCATTTCCTTTTCCAATTTATAGATGAGGAAACTGAGGCAAACAGGGTAAAGTGACTTGCCTAGGATTCCATGGCTAGTATGAATCTGAGGCCAGATTTGAACTCAAGAAGATGAGTCTTCCTGACTCCAGGCTTGGTACCCTAGCAACCTTAAAGAAATGTACAGAGAAATTGCCTTTTTGATTGTGGACACCCCTCTTATGCACACAATTCTTTAAGGGTGTCACTTGAGACACAGTCTTAGTTGTCAGCAAAATGATAATTGTCTCAAGCTAGTTAAGATCCTGCAGCAAGAGCTAATTTCAGACTGTGATATTAACTGAATTGGAAGAGTCTTCTAATTTCCCCCGGCCTGTTTAGTTATGTGGAAGGAAATAGCAACTGAGGTCAAACTAACTCTTTTTCCTTCTTGGCTCAGCAACTCTTTAAGGATCTGATACCTAAGAGTAGGAATTGTGGCATGGGAGAGGTCATGTAGCTTACATTTCCTCTGATGTATCCTTTTGAAATGAAAAAGCAGAATCAATTTGTATCAATAAAAATATGCCTTGTTGTTCCTCACCCAAGACATTCAAATTTACTTCATGCATTTTCATTTGCTGTCCACCATACTTAGAATTCTCTTCCTCTTCACCTCACCTCCTGGCATCCCTTATCTCCTTCAAGTCGCCACTAAAATTCCACCTTCTGGAAGAGTCTTTCTCAGATTACTTTATTGTCAGTGTCTTCCCTCTGAGATAATTCTCTCTAAGTTGCTGTTTGTTGTTTAGTCATTTTATTTGCATTTGGCTTTTGTGACCACATTTGGGGTTTTCTTGGCAAACATATCAGAGTGGTTTGCGATTTCCTTCTCCAGAATCTCCAATATGTTTGCTAAAGAGATGGGTCCTGTGAGGTATACAGTATAGTAAAGTGATTGATGCCAGCTGGAGCCCCAGGGAAAGTTCTCTTTTCTTTGTGGAGGGCCACCCTAGAATGAGTAGGCCTGAAAGTGGAGCCTCCACCTTGAAAAGCATCCAAGTTCTGACTACAACTGGTAAGAACAAGCTCTGTACTAAGTACTAAGAGGATAGGGCAGCACAGACCCAGGAGTGAGAAGCTGATATTATCCTGGTGTCCAAAGACAGGAAAGGTCAAACTGATGATTAGTCCATTGAGAGACAGATTAGGATGTATTGGGTTGCTGTATTCTGTCACCAGACATCACATGCTGGAGCTTGCCCTGTACTACCAAGAGATTCCATAGCAGCCAGACCATCCCCAGTAGTCCTATTTCCTATCAATTAGATCATGGGGTAGAATGATTCTGGTAGAGGCAAGTGAGAAGGATGCCTTGCCAAGCATACCTCTCACTATAATAAACATAATTCTGCAATTCATGCCATCAATCATTTGGTTGATTGACATGGTCCTTTTTGATATCAAAGAACTCATAGTTGAAAGATGAGGAAACTGAGACAAAGAGATTTCAGTGACTTGCCCAAGCTTACACAGCTAGTAAGTGGCTGAGAGCAGATTAGAACTCAGGAAAAGGAGTCTTCCTGACTCCAGATCTGGCATGCTACCTACTGTGCCACCTAGCTGACCAGGTGCTGTGAAAATCAGAGCTGTAAAATGACAGCCTTTGCCCTCAATGGACTTACAATTATGGTGGGCATTGAAAATGCACATATTAGAAAAAAGTATGATGCCAACCCAATATGGTGAAACCAAAAAAAAAAAGATTCAAAGAAAATACTGGAGATCAGTAGAATATAAATTCCTGAAAGGTAGGGACTGATTATTTATTTCCAGGATCCATAATAGTACAAAGTAGATGCCTAATAAATGTTTGCTGAATTGTTGTTAAATTGATTGCAGAAACTATAGTAACAAGGGAAATAATCTCTCAGGTCTCTTCAGCTTAAATGTTCTGTTAACAATAAAATCAAAACAGCCTGGGACAAGATTTGCAAATACTGTAGTTAAGGTGAAAATATGTAGTCTTGCCATTGCTCTTAATTCACTGTATAACTTTAAGCAAGTTAACTTCTCTCTATATAAAATAATGTTTCCCTATCTATGAAATAATGTAATTGTGCATGATGACCTTGAAAGTCCAATCTAGATCCAACAATGAAATATAATGAGCTCATATATATATATATATATATATACATATATATATATGTATATTTATATACAGAAACATATTTATGGTATCATGTTTTGTGGTAGGAAAGAACTGGAAACAAGGTAGTCACCCATCAATTGGAGAGTAGTTAAACAAACTTGTTCATATAATAGAAAATTTCTGACATGAAATGAGTAGGAAGAATATAGAAAAACATGGAAAGATTTATTTGAACTGTTAAAGTGAAGTAAACAGAACAAGGAAAATACACACACAAAGACTACAACAATGTAAATGACAATAATATCCACAACACAAATCAAAGCAATTCTATGAAATAAAAATGACCAATTGACCAGGAAAGATATGAGAATGTACCTCCCTCATTTATTTGCAAAGGTGAGAGACTATGAAGTTGTAATACTGTCTATAATAGTATATTTGATTTACCTGCTGTAACTTGGAGCTTAAGTTGATAAAATTCTTCACATCATGATACTGATTATTTGCCACTCTAAACAGAATTCAGGAGAGCTTGGAAGGGAAGAGATCTTGTTGCTTCTGGCTTCCACATTTAAGAGAAGGGAAAGAGCCCTGAAGCAAGAGAAAAACTTTGGAAAGAAGTTAATATGTAGAGGACCTAATACCTCTACCATGTTCTTCTCAATTTATCACAATTTATCACAATTTTTCCTTAGGTGAAAACAAGGATTCCCTGTTTCTTGTGATTGAGCTGAGCCAATTCACTTCCAATGGGAGACCTCATTCATTCTAGCAATAAACAATAACAGCAACAATAGATATATAGTGCTTTTAGGTGAACAAAGCATTCTATATATATTATCTCATTTCTCTAACAATAGTCGTGAAGGTATGTGATATTATAATCCTCATCTTACTGGTGAAGAAACCAAAGCAAAGAAACTTTTCCAGAGTCACCCAACTAGGAATTATTGGAGGCTAGATTTGAATTCACAAATCTTCTAGTGCTCTATCCAATATTCTAAATTGTATAACTTCTCTATTTGCTTGGATAAATGGGTTATTTGCTTGGATAAATGGATTATTTGCTATTCACTATGTATATTGGCATTTGTGGGGAAAAAGTAATTAAGTCTTTTGACATCTAGCCTGAGGCAGTGCTTTATTATTAAAGGGATGCAAGACAAAGATTACAGCTAAAACCTAAGAATTGCTTCTTCTAGACTAGTAGTATTTAGTGGGGCAGAAAGATCTCACTGTAGTTCAATTTTAGACTCTCACTTTAAGAAGATCAGAGTTATCAGTTTCATGGTTGCAGTCTCCTAGTCTGCTTCTCATAAGAATCAAAGTCTTCCTTGAGGTAGGAGAGATAGAAAACAATATGGAAATATGGTCACATCTAGAGGAATCCATATGGAAGCACATAACCTGAGTAGAACACACATGTTTACACGCACACATACATTTTTGTTAGTATTCCTGAAGGCAGTGAATTTAGCAGTACCATTCCTGAATCAAAAATCTAACATATTTAGATGAAAGACTTTCATTTCTCATTGGGTCTTGCCTTCAGGGTTATATTTTCTTGCATCAACACTTCTATTCCTAAAATCATCAAAGAAGATGTGAATAATGGTGATTCACTCTTACCTGAAAGTACTAAGGGCTCTCTTTATAAGCTACTTAACTCTGAGTTTGTTTGTTTTTTGTTTGTTTTTCTTTTGTTTCTTTCTTCCCTCACTAGCCTTCTTGGAGCACAACTCTTGAAGTCAATTAAAATTAAACAGTGCCCTAATTTCAATATTTCTGTGAACCATGCTGAATATTTTCCCCCTTAAAAAATTAAGCTTTAATTAAGTTTTTTTTTCATCAAAACACTAGTCCTGCTGATAATGTCAGGAAGGTCTTGGAAAGTAATTACGTGCCCAATCTGTTTCTGACACACTTCATTCTCTATTAGGTTTTTCTTATGCTTCTATTACTTCATTAACAAACTGATTTCCCATCCCCTGATCCTGTACCCCACCAAAACTTGATTTCTTTTCTATTTACCATGAAACAGACAACAGAATTAAGTTTTACCCTCTAGTGAATGGGCACAGGACACAAAGGAATTAAATGGACAGTGAAAAGTACTTATGCTGCAAATCTGTGCCTTAAAGTGTATACTTCTCTATTAGATAATGTGTTATAGGTATTAGACTAAGTACAAGATCACCTAAGTTTTAGCCTTAGACCCAGGCTGGATTAGACCCTGCTAGGTGATGCAGTGAATTAAGTGCTAGACCTGGAACCAGGAAGACTTCTGAGTGCAAATACAGCCTCAGATTGATATTAGCTGTGTGTCCCTAGGCAAATCACTTAACTCTATTTGCCTCAGTTTCCTCAATGTAAAATGAACTGGAGAAGGAAATGACTAACCACTCCAGTATCTTTGCCAAGAAAACCCCAAATAGGATCACAGAGTCAGACAGATTGAGACAACTAAACTACAGCAGTTTGGGTTGCTTTACCTTAACCCTCTGTACTCTATCCCAAATCAATTTTGATTTTTTTCAGCAAATGGAGCTCAAGAATAATTAAATTTGGCTTGCTTCTGCTCACTCTAGTTTCAGGTCAAATTTGCTCTGGTTTCTACTTCTACTATAAATAATGCAATTTAACCCTGGTCTATAGCTCAAAAGTATATTAATATTTAGAGATGGAAAGTATCATAAGATCTTCTAATCCAGCTTCTTTCATTTAACAGATGAATATGAACAATTCATAGTTATTTAAGTGATTTGACCAAATTACACACCAAACTTCCTCCTAGATGACTCTTCAAAAGGTACTGAGAGTCCGTCATTCATTATTCTTGACTCTTAGTAAAATGATACCACACTCCTGCCTTTTTGATATGGACTTCAAACTGATCACCATCTTCCCTGTCCAGACTATATCATCAGGGGAAACTTAGGAAGAAAACTTCTAGTTGACAGACATCTTGTTTTGGTGGTTGGAACCCAAAGGTGTGACTTAGGCAAATCATTCAATTTTTCTATACCTCAATTTCCTTATCTGTTAAATGAGAATCCTAAATTAGATAATTTCTAAAGTCCTTTAAAATCTAAAAAAGCTATATGTAATTTTAATGGTCTCTCTAGTAGTACCACGTTATGCACAAAGTGGCCAAAATACTCCAGAAAAGTTACGTTCAACTCAAATAGAAAAGGATCCATCGTAGTAGCATATTGACTTAGAAAACTGGAAATTACCATTGTTTCTATTGTATTATATTTTTATTTTTTCCTAAACATTTCTCAACTACATTTAAATTTTGTGTCTCTTCCCCCGCTCCAGAATTCAAGAGTTTTTCTGGGCTACTTATAACCTGTTGGCTCCTCTGCTATAGAACCTTCTTCAACAAACATTTATTAAGTCCCTTCATGTAACTTACAGAGCTAGGTGGTGAGATCCAAAGGCAAAACAAAATATTGACAAATAAAGTAGCTTCCCATATTGGACCCATTTCATTCTGCACATTTTTTAGTCTATCCCTTCTGTCTGCATGAAGATGAGTCTTCTTATCTTTAGGGTTTATGTTACAAGATCCTACATTTGTAGATTAGAGCAAGAGAAATGGAAAAGACCTGGAAAAGTCCTCTAATTCAGTCTTTTAATATTAAAGTCAAACTGCTATAAATCATATGAAAGGGCTGGCAGTCTTAGTATTTAATATATTTTAATGAAGAATATCCTAATTCTCATTTGGCAATATGTTCCAATATCCAGCAGTATGGTAACTACTGTGTCTACCTTCTGTCTACCTGGCAGAGCAAAAACTTTTATGAGAAAAAGAAGTCTGTCAGGAGAGTCAAGAAGATTTTTATCACCTATACTCCTTAGTAAGAAACAAAATGCAGAAATTATTATCATTATAATTCCTTACCAAGTGCTTAGTAAGTTTTGAGAGGTTTGGATCCAATCCTTTGACAATTTTTTTTCTTGGGAACCCAGAATCTAAACTTTTTTTTTTGTTTTTGTTTTTGTTTTATAAGGCATTGGGGTTAAGTAACTTGCCCAAGGTCACACAACTAAGTAAGCATTGTCTGAGATCAAATTTGAACTCGGGTCTTCCTGAATCCAGGATCAGTGCTCTATCATCTGTACCACCTAGCTGCCCGCCCCACCAATCTAAACTTTATCATTAGTGGTACCACCTACATATTTTAAAATATTCCTAGGGTATAAGAATAAAAGTATTTAATTGATAGCAACAAAATTTCAAAAGTTAAAAGAAAATCAATTCAATTCAGTACAGCTCATTGTTAAATTGACTCACAGACATTGCTGGAATGGGTCTAATTTCCTTTACTTTTGTCCAGATATTTCCAGACTTTATCAGAAGGTAAAGAGTGAGGTCTTTATGTTACTAAGAAGGATTTGAACCAGTGGACTGGGTATGGTAATTAGAAAGAAGAGGATTTTACTTGAGCTTTCCCATTTTGCAAGATTCCACATAGGATTTTGAAGTGACAAAATGGCAGTCTACTAGTATCCTACATGAGTCTTCCCTATAGGCATCTCCTACCTCTGTGTCTGACTCTCTCTCTCTCTCTCTCTCTCTCTCTCTCTCTCTCTCTCTCTCTCTCTCTCTCTCTCCCCTTCCTTCCCTTTCTCTTTCTCTGCCTTTCCCTCACTTCTATTCCTCTCTCATATCTGGTCTCTTCTTCCCACCTCCACCCATTCTCTCTATCTCATGATCCTTTTGAAAGAAAAAAACTATAATCATATTTTCCTGAGACACATAGGGATCCTTTAGATTTCTGAAGTTTTCTTGGGGCAGATTTGACTGTACAAGTAGCTATGAACACAGTGGTAAAAACATCACTGTTTTTTGCATTTATATATACATGTTTATGTAAATGTATGTATGTAGATGTATGTATTGTACATATATAGATGCATTTTTAAACTTTTCCATGCCTAAATGAAAACATAATTAGATTTTAAATAAGCAACAAGACTAACTTAGCTCTTCAGTATCTTGAAAATGAATAAATGCTCTCTGATTACTTGCCCATTTGCCCAGGGTTGCCATGGAAAATGAATTCCCTGAAGTACACACCAGACAAACCTATGACAGAGGCCAGAGATCTGAACTAATTAAATCTATTCATATTGATCACAGGTTTTCTTGGAAATAATTTTATGTTGGAGCCGACAGTAAAGTCTCTGGTCAAAGAGATATCTGAGGGAGTATCTTCTGAGTCAAGACAACTGATTCTCCTTTGCTGAAGAATTCACACTGCTTTGCCCACATTAACCATTGTCTTCACAGGGCCTAGGACTGGGCCTATAATTTAATTGATATAAACAATTTCTGGACTAGACAACTCCCCTACCAAAGAAGGTCAGCACTTCTTCTGCAACAGAGACTTAGAGTGTTGTAAGAACAATGAAAAGATAAATGATTTACCCATGGTCTTCAGTCAAGGTTACATCCATTACAACACATGGTCCCCAGGATATTACTTAAATTCTGTGATTTTCCGAGAGGAATGGAAATAGTACTATAGAGGAAGGACTTGATGAGTGACTGGCAAAATAATTCACTACAGAAGAAAAGATTAAAGATGTTTTGAAATTTGGTTTTTCAAGATATATAGAAAGGCAAACAGTCTTGTGTACAATTCTGCAATTTGATTAACATATTTAATGTATAGGAGATTAAAGAAGAAAGGGAAAGAGAGAAAATTCAAAAGAAGGTATGGCAAGGTATCTGGGCAGCTAGGTAACACAATGGATAGAGTGCCTAGCCTGGAGTTAGATAGACCTGAGTTCAAATGTGACCTAAGACACTTACTAGCTATGTGACCCTAGGCAAGGCATTTCACCTTGCTTGCCTCAGTTTTCTCATCTATAAAATGAGCTAGAGAAGGAAATGGCCAACCACTCCAATATCTTTGGTTTTGGTGAGGCAATGGGGTTAAGTGACTTGCCCAAGGTCCCACAGCTAAGTAATGATTAAGTGTCTCAGACCAGATTTGAACTCAGGTCCTCCTGACGTCAGGGCTGGTGCACTATCCACTGTAACACTTAGCTACTCCTCCAGTATCTTTGTTAAGAAAACCCAATGGTCAGAAAGAGTCAGATATAACTGAAATGACTGAATAACAACAAAAAGGGTAAGAATATAGAAAGAGAATTATTCTTTTTCCCTTAATCCTTTCCATTTGTCCTTTTTTTGGTCTTTTAATATTCCCAGAATGGTCCTTATCCACTATTTCCTTTCAATTAATATTATGCAATTGGTCACTGTTTTAGTCTGGGATAGAGTATAGGTTATAGAAATAGGATGCAAGGATTACTGTCTATTCTATCTGATGAAATATCAAACATTGATCACATCCTGAAATTTAAGAGGAGGGTTTTGCAAACTTCTGCAGTCTGGGAGTCACTTTAGGGGGGAAGGCCCCATTGTAAGAGATAACACCCCACAACAAATTACCTTGATGTCAAAACATGCCAATAAAACCATTATCAATTTTAAAGTAAAAAAATGATTTTTGATGGCATATCAATTTGGGCATGTGTTTTCTATATAAATAGAAAGCAAAAATATTAGTCTATTCCAAGTCAACAAGCAGTTATTAAGTATTTGTTAAATGTCAGTCACTGTATTAAGCACTGCATGTAAAAAAGAAGGCAAAAACAATATCTGTTCTCGAGGAGCTTATAGTCTAATGATGGATTCAACATTCAAACAGCTACTTACTCGTGTTCTTGTTGTTGAGTCGTTTCAGTCATGCCTGACTGTGGACCAATTTGGGGTTTTCTTCATAAAGACACTGGGGTGGTTTTTCATTTCTTCCTCTAACTCATTTTATTGATAAGGAAACTGAGGCAAACAAGGTGAAGTGATTTGCCCAGAGTCATATTGATAGTGATTAACAGATCTATTCACTGCATCACCTAGCTGTCCCAAATAATAGATAGAAAGAATAATGTAAATTTAGAAGGAAGTCCCTAGTATTAAGAGGGGAAAGTCTCCTTTTTGATGGCAGAATTTTATTTGAGTCTTGAAGCTAAGAAAGACAGGAGGCAGAGATGTGGAAGGAGAGAATTCCAGGCATAAGGGATAGCCAAGGAAAATGCTTAGAGTTGGAAGATGGGGTATCTGGTTCAAGGAAGAGCAAGGAGGGCAATGTCACTGGGTGGTAGAGTATATGAAAGGGAGCAAAGTCTAAGGAGAATGAGAAGGTATGAAGGAGCCAAGTTATGAAGGAGCTAAGATTTTATAGGAACAATAGTCCTATTATAAACATTATCACTAGAACAAGCAGCTCACGGACCACCTAGAGGGTCCAGAATGACCTCAAGATGTCAGCTTTAAAGGAAAGCACAGTATTTTAACCTGAACCTGCCTGGACATGGTTCCCCTTGATGCTCTATGACTTAAATCAGAGAAACTCATGAAACAGATGGAAATGATCTCAGGGACCCCTGGGACTTCCTCAGAGTGTTTTTTATGCAGGTCTGGTTGGAGTAGTGACTCAGAAAGGGCACTGCATCATCATGTTTATTTTAATCACTGGAAAGTTTTCATTTATAATTCATAGGCACTTAGACTGCTTGGGATGCCTTATTAAAAAGGATGTCATCTTTTGCCTCTTTTTATGACCACAGGAAAAAAATCCTCTTCAATGTGGTACAAGAATAAAGTGTTACCAGAATAGAAACCAGCGCCCATTAATTACAGCATGACCAAACCAGTATTTATAAAATCATCATCAGTCCATGGAGAGGGAATCATGTAATTTAGCCTGCAGTCAGGACAATTCTCATTTTTAAAAAATTAACATTCTAGCAATAACTATGTGAAGAGTGACTATTGAAAATATATATATATATACACATATATGTATATATATATATGTATACACATGTAGTAGGTTTTATGAGAAGCAGTCACTGAAATAGTAGCTTCTCAAACAGTGAATTGCAGAGACAAAGATGGCATTAGGACAGCTAAGGTTAATTCCATTCAATAAGCATTAATTGAGGGTGTTCTATCACTAAGCCTTTATTGAATTTTCAAAATCGTATTCTGGGCTTTATGACAGCTAGTGATACAATGGATAGAATACTGGACCTGGAGCCAGAAAAAAACTCATTTTTTCTGAGTTCAAATCTAGCCTTAATCACTTGATGGGAGCCCCCAAGATACATCCTTTAGCCCTGTTTGCCTCACTTTTCTCATCTGTAAAATGAGCTGGAGAAACAAAATAGTAAACCACTCTAGTATCTTTGCCAAGAAAATTCTAAATAGGGTCATGAAGAGTCAAACATGACTGAAAAACAATTGAACAACAAATTCTGGGCTATATACACAATACATGAATATATGAGATCCCAAAATGGTTTCAAAGTCACTTCACATACTTACAAAGGAGCTATAGGACTCCTGTGGCTATTGCTAGGACTTGATTTGCATTTGTCTACCTCCATCCTTTGGGGAACATATACATCAGTCAATGGTTTTGTTCTGATTTCTTCAGTGTGGGAACTTCCTCCAAAATGACAACTTTTCTACAACTTGAGTATTCGGCCCAGAATCCCGAAGACCTAAATTCAAATTTGACCTTAGACATTTCCTAGCTATATGACATTGAGTCAGTCCCTTAATCCTGTTTACCTCAGTTTACTCAACTGTAAAATGAGGATAATAACAGTAGCTATCCATTAAATAAGATAACATTTGTAAAACACTTAACAGTGTTTGCCATATAGTAGGTATTATATAAATTTTAGCTATTAATAGGAGATAAATTCTATTCTAAAAAACTCTAGGATCGTTTCTCAGCCTTTTGGCTAAGATCAAGTGTAAAAACCTCTAGGGGCGGCTAGGTGTCACAGTGGATAGAGCACCAGCCCTAGAGTCAGGAGAGTACCTGAGTTCAAATCTGATCTCAGACACTTAATAATTACCTAACTCTGTGGCCTTGGGCAAGCCACTTAACTCCATTGCCTTGAAAAAAACCCTAAAAATAAAAAAATAAAAAATAAACTCTAAGAGGTTACTTCGGAGTATATCCTCTGCCCAGCCTTATTGCACAGCACAGAAGGTTCCAGAAGAAAGTTGAGTTGAGATCTTTTTTTTAAAAAGCATCTCCAGAGAGCTAAGAAACATGGATCCTGAAAGGTATATTACTATGGAGTTTGCCTCTAGAGAGCCAAGTGGAGGTACTGTTAATAACAACTCAGCACTTTACAATTTATGAATGCCTTTCCTCACCACAACCCTAGGGAATAGAGAGTATAAGATCATTATGCCCATTCTATAGATTACTAAATTGAAGATCAAAGATGTTAAATGATTTGACCAAGGTCACAGAATTATTAAGCAACAAACATCAGGACAGCTAGAACACATAATTTTTGATCCAAATATAATTGGCTATTCTCTTGAAGTGTTAAGACAAAGAGAACTCAGGAATATGATCTGGATATCATGAGCTAAATAGGAAATGGAGAAATAAGATGGTTTAGTGGGAACAGCTGAAGATCATACCAATTATAATAAAGTTTTACAATCAGGTGACAGTAGATAGAGCAGGAAGATCTGAGTTGAAATTCAATTGCAAATACTTACTGGCTATGTGACCCTGGGAAAGTCATTTCACTTAAGTTTGCCTCACTTTCCACTTTCTTAAGTTTAGGCAATCAACAAAATGAGTAATCAAGCTCTGACTTGTAACATATTCCAGTTTCAAAGGCATAAATCTGAGACAGAGAATGGCTGGTCCTAGGAAAAATCATTTGGTCTGGCACTGACAAGGCAACTGCAGGAGGGACTGGAAATTCAACAAATCTAGAAGCTTTTTAGGGGTAAATTAATTAAATGTTTGAACCAAATAAAACAGGCTAAAGTAATGATGTTATAAATATTCAAAAGACCCTTGGCAGAAAAAAGATTCTCCATTCCTTGTGTAAATGCTTATACTTAAATTTTAATCATCAATTTCAGAGGTATAAATGTTCATATTTAAAATTTAACCATCAGTTCTCCAGTATGAACTGGTTCTAGTACACCCTTGAATGGAGGAAATTCTTAAACTCCAATCCTGTATAATATAAGCTCTGATAGATTCTACCCTGTTGGAGAGAGTTTGAGTATGGACTCTGTAACAGGAGGCTGGTCTTTTTTTTCAGTCATAACAAAATTTTTAAATGGTCCTCTATTCTGTTCTCCTCCAGTTATACAGTAATTGCAAAGTGGTGAGGAAGCAAGAATCATAGTTTTTATATTGACAACAAATTCAGTTTAAGTATCAGGACTCTTTTAGACACTTGTCCAATGACCCACAAGAAGAAATACGGCTGGAGGAAATGGACCATTTCAATCTTTAAATTTTTTTCAATAAACAAAACCAGAATATGGAAATTGTAACTAAATGGAAAGATGGCTCAGAGATACTTGTTAAAGAAGCAAAGAAAGAAATTGCAGATTTTCTCAAATACCCAGAAGCAATAAGATATATTATTTAATAGGATATTTAATCAACACATATTGAGGTGCTAATGAAAAGTATCTAAAAAATAGCATCATGGAAATGAACAAAACTTATTTTCAAACATCAATTACTGAAGATGAAGAGAAAAAATGACCCTCTAAATCAAATCAGTATATACTTTGACATTCAATGACTTTAATGTAAAAAAGAGGAAAGACGATTGGAAAAAAATACATAGGAAAGCATGAATCAGGAAGAAGGAATTAGAAAGAACAAAGTCTTGTAGTTTATATAGAAGCTTCATTTCTCTATCAGGAATACTTTTTTAGAAAAAAGAGAAGCGGTAGGCATTGGGCATTACAAACATCAAATACAACCATAAAGAGTGAAATAGGGGGCAGCTAGGTGGCGCAATGGATAGAGCACCAGCCCTGGAGTCAGGAGTACCTGGGTTCAAATCCAACCTCAGACACTTAATAGTTACCTAGCTGTGTGGCCTTGGGCAAGCCATTTAACCTCATTTGCCTTGCAAAAAAAAACCCTAAAAAAAGAGTGAAATAGATTATATCTTAACAGACTAAAATATTATTATTGGTGTAACTGATACAAACAAGTCAGCTCTCTGTATATAATCAGACCATTGACTCATCAGAATTAATATAAGAATGAAGAAGAAGAAGAAGAAGAAGAAGAAGAAGAAGAAGAAGAAGAAGAAGAAGAAGAAGAAGAAAATTATATGGAATACAATGAAAAAGATTTGTCTCTGATTTTAATAAACAATTGAAAATTAAAAATGGGAATGGAGAATAGAACAGACATAGACTATAATAATTTAATCAAGATTATAAAGCATTAGAGAGTTTCCTAGAAGAGGAGTGTAATCACTTTTAGGTCATTTCCCTGGTACAAGAAAGATCAAATGGATAAAGAGGGTTTTGAATAGACATGCAATTGGATGGACACTTTATAGAACTTGTACCACCATATGTATTTCTGTGACAGATAGTACAGATAGACGGAGAACTGCACCTAGATGTGAATAGGAGAAGAAGGATGAATTGGATTACTTTTGGGAAATTCCAGAGCTTTTTTATTGCACACAAGCTTTTCTTGGTGAAGGAATAGGCATTATCAGTGATGTGTGGTTAAATCATTTTATTTGTTCACAGTAGGTAAAAATTAGGGACAGTGCTAGAAAGAACAGCAAGATTAACAAAATCAGACCAATCTGAACTCAGGAGATGAGTCTTCCTGACTCCAGAACCAGGGACTCTACCCACTGTGCCATCTCATTGCAAAATTTTGCTAGAGGAAAGAATCAGAAAATATGAATATTGCCCCATGGCAATGTTGTCATTTGCAGATATTCATTTATAATGGAAAATAAACTAATCCTGAGTAGCTTATTTTTTCCACATATGACAAAAAGCAGGTATGGACTAACTTTGAAGAAGATTTGTTAAAGTTCTCCTTAGCTCCATAATCAGAGAATGAATGCCAAAAGAGCCCTTGGGAGAGTAGAAATTAAAAAAAAATTATACTGGCACTGAATTAGGCTTGGGAAATATAAGTCAAAGGGCAGAAATACAGGGATGTGGAAGGGACAGAATTAATACAGGAAACTTTGCATCTTAAGATTCATGGTAACTCAATAACTCTATAAAGCTGCAGATGAAATTACAAAAAGTACAGATATAGGCAAATGAATAGACTATCTCCATGTTTATGATATCTCTTTGACTCCATGTCTCTCTTTTCCCAAGGAACTATCCCAAACCACTTACACTATATCTGCCACTTCAATTTTTCTTGTAAAAGCAGCAGGGCTCTTTACTATATGTACATTTTTACAATAAACCTTAGTTTAATTATTTTAAAATTAAGAACATTTGACATAATGACCAAGTGAGGGTTGGTCTGGGACCTATTGCTGACCAAATAAATGAAAGAGTGATTTGGGTTTAAGGCATGGTCCTTAAGAAAAAAATCTCTCAATAAACCCCAAGATATCTTGCAATGTTTCAAAGATCAAATTTACATTCCTTTAGGCAAAGCATCCATACAGTCAAACTGAAATCTATTCAAGACCTTAGCTTAAAAGAGCCAAGGTGACCTATTTGATCTAGTGTCATCTCCAGTCATCCAGATCCATATCTGGCTCCTGAACCCAGATAGCTTCAGAAGAAAAAGTGCGACTGGTTACTTTGCACAGTCCTCCCTCTCATAGATCGAATTCACTTGCATATCAAGGCATCACATCCCTGATGTCATGGTCCTCTTTGAGAAGGAAGGACAAGCAAAAACAACAATAACCCTAAACCACTAAATTGTAGGGAAAGTACATCATTGGAAATTCATAGCCATTTTGCTGCTGCTGCTGTTATTGTTGTTGTGTCATATCCAATTCCTTGTGACCCCATTTGGGGTTTTCTTGGAAAGATATTGGAATAGTTTGTCCTTGTCTTCTTCAGCTCATTTTTACAGATGAGAAAACTGTTGCAATGAGAGTAAAGTGACTTGCCCAGAGTAACTTGTAAATGTCTGAGGTTGAATTTGGACTCAGGTCCTTGAACCATCTAGCTGCCAAGTTTCATCATTGAGAGTTCACTATCTTGCTAAAATTAGTGATTATTTTTAAGTCATAGTTTGTACATTCAAATATGTCTTTCTTCAAAGCAATAAGATTAGGAAACTTTTTCCAGTGATACAGATTCTGCTCAATTTTTTCCCCCTAGATCCAAGCCCTTTATTGAGGATTCAAATTCGGCCTCAGACAATAGCTGTGTGCCTCTGGGGAAGTTTCTTAAACTATGCCTCAGTTTCCTCAATTATAAAATGATGAGAACAACAAAATCTGATTCCCAGGATTGATATGAGGAATAGATGAGATATTATTTGTAAAATGCCTGCCACATAATAGGCATAATAAAAATCTTATTCCTTCTCCCTGAAAAAAATCAGTCTCAATTTTACATAATTTCTTCATTTTGAATCCCAAACTATATTGCAGTTTTAACATCCACTTTAATCATTAGATATATTACCAAATGACTTTTAGCAATTTTTAAAAGTCACATCTACTTTCAAAGGATGAAGATTTTCCACTACTAAAGATATTCAAAAGAATAAGCACAGACACCAAAGACAATTCCTAAAGATAAGTTCTGAAAGCATTTTGATCTCTGGTAATGTCTTGGGACTAAGTTTTGAGCTTCCCAAGGTGAATACTTTGAAAGGGATAACATTCCATCAGAAATAGCATGCATGTTCTATTTTTTTAATCCATTTTAAAAAATCCATCACATTACTTCATAGTCACATATCATACTTTTAAAATATCCCCTATCCCTTATCATAATGCTGAGGACATGGTAAAAAAATAAAATAAAAATCCCTTACTGTTCTGTGAGATGTATATATAGTACAAGTAGAACGGACTTTTTAGTGTAATTGTTAAGTTATGTTTGAGGGAATTTGAAGAGAGGAGAAAAAGATATGAGCTTCTATACTGACAGAAGAAACTCCATTCTCTATTTAATTTACCAAAACAGCCCTCTAAATTATTCACTCTTCCTTAATTAACTCTCCAGAGAGTTTTCTTCAAGGCACAGTAGGTTGATGCTTAGGGCAAATCTCTGTAAAGCCTGGGAACATAAGAGACATACGTAAGTTTCTTTACACTTTCGGATTTTAGTACACAATAAACTTAAGTTGGAGGAAAGAGAGGAGGCAAATGAGGATAAGACCTTCTCCCAAAAGGAATCACCATGCAGAAGGGGCCTTATGGGCTTGTACCATCTGAGGGTTTCTATAGGTAACTTTTCATGATAAGGACCCCCTCCCCACCTTTCCTATCACTTGCTCCAAAAGTGACTGATGTAGAAGACATCCCAAAGAGGATGGATTAAAAAAGAAATCTGAGGCCTTAGATATTTTGAAAAGCATTAGAAATTACAATAAAGTAGTTTCTATGACTAAATCCTTGTGGTTTTTCATATGCCTGTAGCCCAATCTCCTGGACCCACTGTGCTAGCTTGTTGATTAGTTTTTTAAAAGCCTTAATTTGGCAAAACAAAGAGCTACTTTACAGACTCCTACACCATGGGGTCTCCCCTTCAGATATATCTATAAAAATAACTAGCATTTATATAGTACATTAACGTTTGTAATGTGATTTACATATAGCAAAATGTAGACTATTGGAGAGAATGGAGGACACAGTTTGCTTCAAAGATTCATATATAGCGAACTAAGGACTTTTAATTTGTAATGGGAGGAAATGTAGACACTAGAACTCTTTTATGATTATGGTACAAATGTGTTTTCCCTAATTATATACAGAAGATCAGAATTTGACTTCTAACCATAAGCTAAGGTTGGGTTGCTAATAGAGAAGACCTAGCTGTTCAGCCAAGAAAGGTTGAACAAGAGAAAAAAGAAAGATGAAAGAACAGATTTCAGCACTGTATCAGAGAGACTATAATTTTCTCTCTCTGCATTGTCCCTTGTTGCTGGGAAGACTGGTTGGTGTTCTCTTTATTTTTATTTGCTAGTGAGGAAAAAAATTAAGAAGAAGAAATGGAGCCAATATATTTTACTCCGTATTATGACTTCCTGCTGAGAACAGGAGAGAGAATATACTCCATTCTCTTCTATGATTTGCTGCTAAGAAGAAAGAAGATACAAGATATTTCTCTTCATTGCCACTTGTTGCTGAAAGGAGAGAAAGAAAATCTTGCAAAGGAGTAGAATCGGAGAGGCTTTTGACCACCTTAGAACAAAGATGATTCATTACCTTTTCCTTTTTAAGAACATAGGACTGAAGTCATCAGCTAAAGAGATTAACAAGTAATAAGTTAGAAAGTGATGGATACTACAAGTATCCATCAAGAAATAATTCTAGGGGCGGCTAAGTGGCGCAGTGGATAGAGCACTGGCCTTGGAGTCAGGAGTACCTGAGTTCAAATACAGCCTTAGACACTTAATAATTATCTAGCTGTGTGGCCTTGGGCAAGCCATTTAACCCCATTTGCCTTGCAAAAAAAAAAAAAAAAAGAAATAATTCTAGCTGAACATAGTAGCAGTTTAGGAATAGAGAATTACAGAAGTCATCCAGTGGATTGATTAGTTGAGGTGTCATGCCCAGAAGGGCATTAATCAAATTAGCAAAGGAAATAAATTATTATTCAATATAGAAGCTACTTCTTCATCAGGATACTTTCATGGATAGTTCCTGAAAGAGATGGTAAAGAAAATATATATTTCCAGAATTTGGGGTTGCCTTAGACATATGTATTACTGACATGTTTTACTGTCCTGGGAATTTAAATGTGTTCATACTCTTCTGATGGACATTGCATGTATTTGTGGGAGAAAGCATTTGAGCTTTATGGAGAAAGTAGTTAATATCACATCCTTGATTTTTAGTTTTAGTATAGGTCAAATGACTATTAGTAGCTGATTTGCTAATGAGAACAGCATCAGTTGAAGTCATGAATATAATAAAGTATATGATATATTTTACATGATAGTTTCAAAACCTTGTGGCTTGTCAGCATCTCTGTACTTCTTTCTGTTTAAATGTTTCACTAAAAATATTTTCCATTTTTTCTTGTCCTTTTTTTTGTTCGTGTTCTTGTTTTTCTCATTCTTGATCTTCTTCCTCTTCTTTCTCTTCCTCCTCCTCTTCCTTCTCTTCTTCTTCTCTTCTTCTTTCTGTTCTCGGTTCTTCCTCTTCTTCCTTTTTCCTTCCTCTTCTTCCTCTTCCTCCTTTTCCTTCTTTTTCTTCCTCTTGCTCTTTTTTCTTCCTCTTCTTTCATCTTAGCATCCTTATCACTAATCCCATTTTCTTCCTCCAAGGGGATCACTCCCTCAAAAAAAAAAGCCTTATTTTGCATAATGAAAAGAGCTTCCTTTTAATGAACCACCAGAGCTAGATAAACACTTAGTTGATTCCAAAATACTGAAGCACTTGGCTGCTTCTTTTTAGCAATGTGTTTTGAAAGATGTTCTGAAGAGAATGAAGCAAACCCCAACTGGCCATTGAGCAAGAAGAGTCCACGAATATGTGCATCTTTAAAGGGGAATGGTTCTGTCTTTTTCAATTTCTTTTTCTTTTCTCTACTACACAGTATGGAATATGTTTCAGTTCTCTTTCTAGAGTTCTCCATCCCCTACCCTGACTTATGTGGTCACTACTTTCACATAATAGAACAAGAGGATTCAATTAGGAATTTGAATTAGGGACTCTGGCTGTCTTGTTTGCTTTGTATCTGACTGCTCATAGGTCACCAAATGGTTATCCTGAGATAGACATGTTTGATTTTGGAAGTAATTTTGTAAGTTCAAAATGTTGGAGATCCTGGGTTCATTTTCAGTGGTAACTGTCAGAAAGGAAGAATTTTTGCTCAGAGCAGATAATCACTGACGTAATGCTGAGTTCAAACTATAGCCAGGTTTTCCAGAAGACATATCTTTGGATTAGTTGAACAGAGCAGAGCTAGAGTGATATTCCTATTCAGCAGTCCTCCCAACTGTTCATGCTGTGATAAAGTTTTAGTCTCAATTACTCAGGAAAGTATAATAGTAATTATGAGTTAATAAATCCTGCCCAGACAGTCTTTCAGTTACTATGTGCTTGTTTTTTGGGTTTAGCATTTCTTTTATGTATAGAAAATAAATACCAGTTCCATATTTTATTCATGTGCATTAAATATCTTTCTGCCTCTCTTTTAGTAGATCCTGGAAATGAGCCAAAAAAACATACTGGTAATAATTTTTCTTGGGCCCACAAGGTTGGATGAACTAAAAAGTCAAAGAGTATGAGAAAAACAGCTTAACTCTCAATAAAGGCCAGACTCCCCCAGAACTAAACCTACTCTGAATCCATTAATATGGGGATGGAAGCAGATGGGCTTCTTAGTGGAGAGAGAGAGGGAGAAAGAGGAAGCAATAGTCTGGACCCTTGAGTCCAACAGTGATTACAAAAAATAAATATATCTAATTAAAACAAATTTATTTAGTAGCCCTATCTGAAAAAGCATGTCTCATTTCTCATTTTTAATCATTATCTCTCTGTTAAAGAGGTGGGAAACTTCATCAATCTTTTGTAGTTGTGATTGGTCATTTCATTTACAGTACTGTAGTCACTGTAAAAATTGTTCTGATTCAACTTGCTTCCTGCATTAATCCCATGTTTTTCTGAATTAATTACTTTTTGTCATTTTTACAGTGCAATAATATTCTACTACATTCATTACATGTATATATATATACATAAACACACACACACATATATGAAATGCCATAGTTTGTTTAATCAGTCACCAATTCATATATATCTCTTTTGTTCTATCTATTTAGTAACATGAAAAGAGTTACTATAAATATTATAGTCTCCTTTCCAATGTCTTTGTTCTCTTTGATGGAAATGCCTAGGAGTGGTGTTTCTCAGAAGAAGGATACATACAAGTTAGTGACCAATTGACTATAGCTCCAAATTATTTTCTAGAATGACTGGATCAATTTAGGAAATTCTGGTGTTTAGCTCCATATAAAATGCATTAGTGGACCAGTTCTGCATTCCTTATAACAATTACCATTTTCTGTTTTTCATCTGTATCAATCTGGTGGATGTAAAGTGGATCCTCAAGGTTGTTTTCATTTATTTTTCTCTAATTATTAGAAATCTGGAACATTTTTATATGACTTTTGAAAAAGCTTTCTTGTCCATATCTTTTAACCATTTATTTATTGAGGAATCACTTTTCTTATATATGACAAGAAAACTCTTGATGATGACAGTTTTGTGGAGCAAAAGTACAGGCAAAACAGGCACACAATAATGGAGAGTGAAAGAATCAAAGATAATGAATTTTGGGGGGGTTTTGAAAGAAGTTTTAAGAATTTTTGGAGGATCTATTCTCAAAGAGAAAAGTTTTTGAATAGCTTAATTGACTTCAAAGTAGGAATATTTTTCCCCACCTAGCTCCTGTGGTCAATGTGCCAAGATGATCGTCAAACCCTTTTTATAACCATGGGACCACTGGTAATAATTTTTCTTGGGCCCACAAGGTTGGATGAACTAAAAAGTCAAAGAGTATGAGAAAAACAGCTTAACTCTCAATAAAGGCCAGACTCCCCCAGAACTAAACCTACTCTGAATCCATTAATATGGGGATGGAAGCAGATGGGCTTCTTAGTGGAGAGAGAGAGGGAGAAAGAGGAAGCAATAGTCTGGACCCTTGAGTCCAACAGTGATTACAAAAAAATAAATATATCTAATTAAAACAAATTTATTTAGTAGCCCTATCTGAAAAAGAGATTAGACTCATTTAGTCCAACATTATCATTTTATAGGTGAAAAAACTGAAACCAAGTGACCTGCTCTAAGGCACATAGTGACTGAGAAATTGCAAGCCAGGTCTTCTGGCATTAATTCCACCTTTGGAAAAAAAAATTGGAACTCATGAATTTTCATCCATAATGACCTTACATGTATATGTCTGAATCCTACTAATTCTTTAAAGTGCATTCAGTTCCCACATTCTCTATTTCCTGACCATAATAAGAAGATAGTCTCTTGTTACCATGAATTCTAAGAGTCTAGCATTCTAATTCAAGTAGGTTTGAGTTAGGATTTTGAATAAATAGAACAAAATTATTTGACAGAGCTAAATAGATTGTTTAGTTAACTGGAATACTTATAAAGTCCTTTTAAGCATTGGCACTCAATGCTTTTTTAAGTCTAAAAAGGGAGGTGCTTTAGAAGATCCAGACATTAAAAAACTTTGGAAGTAGGAAGGAAGAAAATAAGGAGGGAGGAAAGTTATTGGTTTGCCTCTCTGAAATTTTTCTCTAGTGATCACTACTTTGCATTGTAGAGGGAATCCAATTATATGCATAATCTGCTTATTGCTCATTTGATAGTATGGTGGTACACTACAAAGCAAACTGTTGCAATTATTGACATATGTGGTCATTGTATCCATTGGCTTTTCTTAACTGATTTTTTTTTCTTTACCAGAAGTGTTGAAGGTAAGGAATGCAGAGATAGAGTGAGGGTAGTATTAAAGATGATTCAAAAAGCATGAACATAACATTAAAAACTTCTTTAGATTTAAAAAATTGGGAATGACATGAGCAAAATGATACTTCAAAATGCCAACAAATCATTAAAGCAATAAACTGAGAGTCAGAAAATCTGACTCCAGAATCCTCTATTCACTAGCCATACAACCTAGGATAAAGTACTTAGCCATTTTGATCCTCAGTTTCCAAAGATAAATAATAAAATAATTAGCAATGATTGTTGCACAAATGTACATCCTCTGATTAAAACTTCCTAAATTGTTTGATTTTTGTTCACTTCACAGACAAGAATAAAAAATTTTACTAGAGTTGCATCTGGTGTAAAAAAAAACATTCTTATAGCACCGCTTTAAGGAAATAATATTCTTTGAAAACTGTAAAGCACCATACAATGCAAGATGCTCTTCATAATAATAGGTATTATCATTAACAATAATAATAATTTTCTTAAAAACTTTATTCAGCACAACAGAGGTTATTAAATGTAATACATATTTGTAACAAGTACAGTGTGCTTCAATAATATCAACTTGTATAAAACTAAACACTTGGCAGTCTTTCTCTAAGTTCTATCAATTATATCAAACAAATTTACTTTTTTTTAAAAAATTGTACTTCAGTCTCTGCATCTGTAAAATGAGGGAGATTCCTGTAAGACTAATGGAATATATGAATGAATGAACATTTATTAAGAATTTATATGCCAGACACGATACAAAAGCTTCGAAAACAGGAGACGATAGGGCTTACCTTCAAGGAGCCCAAATCTAATATGGGAAAATAATAAATGTTGTTTAAGAGAAGGAAGGCACTGGCATAGGACCTCCCAGAATGTTGACTCTTCATCAAAGAGGAAGAGATGTAAAAATTTAGAGATATCTCTATCCCAAATATTCAAATCGACCTGCATAAGAAAGAGCCTTCTGAGCTCATATTGGACTGATCAAAGTTGAATACATTGTATGCTGACCCCAACATTAAGATGTCATTGGTCCTTTTTGAATATGAAAGACAACAACAACAACAACAACATGGGAAGGGAGTTTTTGTTTAGGGAGTCACAGGGATCATGAATTGGTATAAACAGCCATCAATATACTTCCTTTCCAAAAACAATGGTACTGTTGGTTTTAGTTAACATGTCCAGAACAAGAGAGTTTAAAGGAGAACAGGGAGGAAAGAAGAGGTATGTGCAAAGCGGCAGTCATATATCAAGATGGTCTAGGTGGACAGTTAGACAGGATGTGACAGGGAAGCATGACCTGGAATGAGGGTTCAGCTTGATTTAATGGGATAAGTAGTGGCTTGTTTGCATTCAAGATGGCAGAGCCCCAGGGTAGGAGTTTCAAAGATGAGTGGATGTTATGTAGTTAGCTCCTTGCTTTTTAGGAAAAGTCATTCAATCATATTTTGTTAGTCCTAAAAAGTAGCTTCCAGGGATTTCATGAGTCATATTTAAAATAACATCAATGAGCCAGTTACTGAGTATGTTTGTCATGCTGCTAAAAATGCAGGTCATTTTGCTTTTCCCAAGTGTTTGCTATAACGATTACTGAGTGTGACAGTGGGTACCAATAATCTTTCTGGTATTAATGAGGAAGCAGGAATTCTTGTCCTACTTCTTAAGAACCTTGTCTGAGAGCATCCATGTGCTTCCCAAAGAATTTATTGATTTTTATAAATACCAGATGTGCTCATGAAAAAGCAGGATAATCACTTATTGGGAATACTGTAGAAAGGAGCCATGTATCAGGTAGGGCCACTAAATGCATACATACATATATGTATATATATATATATTGCATATATGTGTGTATGAATATACTTTCTAGTATTGAGATTCTGTTTCTATTCATCTATCAAGCACCCAGTAGTTAAGATTTATAAAGTCCTCTAAGGTATGCAAAAATCTTTTCCTATATTATTATCTCATTTGAGCCTTTCAATAGTCCTGTGAGGTGGATGCCATAATCATCCCTGTTTTTTCAGATGAAGAGTAGCAGAAGTAAAATGTGTCTGAGGTTGGATTTGAACACTGATCTTCCTGACTCAGCATTCTATTCCCTACACCTTCCAGCAGACTCTCCAGCTACCCTCCAACTACTAGGTACCATTTCCCCAAAATCAGCTTGCATTTATTTTTGTGTACTTAACTATGTTCATGCTGGTGTCCCAGCAAGAATGTAAACCCCTTGATGGAAGAGGCTTTTTCAGTCTCTATATCCCCATTGCAGAGCATCCAGCCTGGTATAAAGTTATTTAATAAATGCTTGTTGACTATATTCACTAATTGAACATGATATTTTTCTTTCTCAATAAGAATGATTTCTTGATTTTTCTAAGTGGGAAGAGACTCATAATGCTATATATAAAAGTATTTTTGGTTGACTGTTGTTATTCAGTCTTCTGACTCTTCAAGACCCCTTCCCTTCTAAAAGAGTCATTCTGTATGACAAATGTTTAAAGGAAGAAAAAAGAGGTGAAAAAATCAGTAAAACTTATCAATACATTGAAAAGTCTGAAAATACATGTAATGAACCAAATCTGTTGACCTCTCTCTCCTCTGCAAAGGAGTGAAGTGGGATTATCTTCTCATCATTAGAACCATGCTTATTCCTTGTAATTTTGCAACATTTTTGTCTGATTATTTCCTGGATGTTGCTTACATAATTGTGTATATTGTTTACTCTGATAATTCTGCATTGGAGTGTATAAAGCTTTCCATATATCTTACAGTACAGTAATTATTCAATTACATTCATATAACACAATCTGTTTAGTCAATCATCAAAGGATGCACATCTAATGTTGTTTCCAACCTTTACTGCCACAAAAAGTATTGCTATAAATATTGTAGTGAATACAGGGACTTTCTTCTTCTCAATGGATTCCTTGAAGTATAATCCTAGAAGTGGAATCTCTGGGGCAAAGAGTATAGACATCTTAGTCACTCTATTTACATGATTGTCCTTAGAAATTATTAACATAATATTAAACTCTTCTGAACCCTAAAGAAGCAAAATGATTTCAAGATTACTTAAGTTCTCAGATCTGGGAAATAGCAAAACAGGAAATAAACTCAAACCTTTTGTCCCTCTTCAATTCTCTATATACAACAAGCATTGCACTTTACAAATTCTATTACATTCACTTTTCCCATAGATTTCTGTTATAAGTGCTTTTCTTCAAAAACATTTTTGCTTCTGGAATTAATGAAATTCCACATAAGAGGCATCATCATCATAATAATAATTTTATATGAATCAAATATTTCAAGAAGAAAAAAATATTAAAAGATATCACTAATGAAAATGATCCCTGATATTTATGTGATGCTTTAAGGGTTATCAAATGCTTTCTTCATGGCCATCCCTGGAAGTAATAGATATGGATAATGAAGCACATGCAACTAACATTAAAGCCAAAAAAAAATTCCCTTTAGAGAAACTTTCCCTGTTATTTTAAATCATCTGAAAAAAAGTCTTGATCTAGTTGTATCATACAGGAGGCAGAAATCTCCCCAACCAATATGATCAATATATTTGGGTGGTGATACAAGGATTGGAGCATAAATTCAGAGTCTGGAAGAAATTCAAGGCTGAAACTGGGAAATAGCTAGTCAAAAACATATATAACCTTTTTTCAACTATCCAGAATATCTGAGGTTTGGAAAGGTGCTCTGTTATACCCACTGGAACCTACAGACTGATGAAAGGCATTTTTATGTATGGCAAGGCAAATAAGAGAAAAGGATCTGTGTGCATCTGAGCCTATGCAAAGATACTAGAATGGTTTTTGCCATTTCCTTCTCCAGCTAATTTTACAGATAAGAAAACTGAGGCGAACCAGATTAAGTGACTTACCCAGAGTCACCCTGATAGGAAGTATCTGAGGCCAAATTTAAACTCAGATCTTCCTGGTTACAGGCCTGGTGCTCTATCCACTGTACCACCTAGCTGCTCCATATTTATATCCATATACCTAATAAAATACTGCATTATGTATATATATAAATATATTATCTTTTATATATACACATATTTGCAAAGATAGATATACATATGTATTTATACATAATATATTTGCAAAGCTTTCCAAATATTAAAGCACTTTATAAAGACTTACTCTTATTAGTTCTTATCTTGCTCTCCAGTGTTTGATGCACTAACTTGAGGAGCCTATCCTTTTCCTGACATTAAAATATAGCTGCAGCTTACAATCATGTCCAGGTGTCATAACAAGGAAAATCCACATAATAGTTTAGTCTCTGCTGGCAAATTTGAAAATATCATTTTTCACTTTACCATGCACCAACTATGTGATACATAGAAGGACCTGGAGCCTGGGTTCAAATTCAACCTCAGGCATTTACTATTTTACTAGCCTGTGTGATCCTAGACAAGTCACTTCAATGCTATATCTCAGTTGTATCAGTTGTAAAATGAGTATCATAATAGCATACACCTTAGAGAGTTGTTCTGAGTATCAATCAGTAAATATTTATTAAGTAAATGAGATAATATTTGTAAAATGCTTATCACAGTGTTTACACACAGCAGGTATTTAATAAATGCTTATTCTCCCTCCAACACTAGGCTCCTACCTATCTTTCCAACTATATTTCACTTTACCACCTGTCATGGATATGATGGTACAACCAAACTGAAGTACTCAATATTGTCCATCTTACCCTGTCCTTTCTCGCCTTTATGTATTCTTATATGCCTGTTGAAATACTCTTCTTTTATTCTTTCGTTCTTTTTTCTTAGGTTTTTGCAAGGCAAATGGCATTAAGTTAAGACCATGCAGCTAGGTAATTATTAAGTGTCTGAGGTGGGATTTGAACTCAAGTATTCCTGACTCCAGGGTCAGTGTTCTATCCACTTTGCCACCTAGCCGTTGCAAAATGCTCTTCTTTCAAAGACCAATTTATATGCCACTTCCACTAGGCTTCTCTAATTCTCCTGCTCAAAATGATCTCATTTTGTTTTCAAATTTTCTTGATGTACTTCACATTTCTTATTTGTTCCTATTATATTGTACTTGTAAATGTCATATTCTCCCTAGTAGACTGCAAACTCCCTGAGGGCAGGAACAATGCTCTTTATATTTTCATGCCTATTATTAAAGTATTTTACTCAGTCTGGGTGCTTGACTATGCCTGTTGAATTGAGTAAGTATAGGAGGTGGGGGTGATGAGATTGAGAAGAATATAAAATTTCCCCTTCTGAGTGTGAGGAATATAGAGTGTTGGTCTTCACAGGGTGTGGAGGGGAGCCCTTGGGGAATCCATTACAAAGCGGGAATGGCCCAGCCAACCACAAGGCTGGAAGAGTTTTCCTAATCCCATTCCAGGGATAGCAAACCCCAAACTGGTTCAAAACTGGTCAAGAGTGACCTTGAGATCTTGACCTAATGCAACTGAGTTTGTCCAATTAGTTAATTGAATATTAACCCACACACCCCCGTGACAATTGGGGTTCATTACATATCATGCCTTGCATGATATGGGGGGGATCATATTAGGGGCATGTCATGGAATGGGTGGACCTCTTCGATTGTAACTCAAACTCTGAGAGCCTATGAGCATCCAAGAGGGAGGAGAAAGAGTTTCTGAAGACCATAAATTACCTGAGGTTCCAAGACCAATTTGTGCCTCATGCCTAGGTGAGGTACCATACCTTGTAAGGTGTATCTTGAAAGGTTCATGAATAAAATGTACAATTTTCTCTCACTCTAGCAGGTTTTTCTTTTCATTCATTTATAACATGAGGAAAGAGCTAAAGTAAAAAATCCAGACAATTCCTATCCACCTCTCCTACTACCATCATTGAGGAAACTAAAGAAAATTTCTGAATTCTGTCTTCTTTCCCACCATTCTCTCTCTCTCTCTCTCTCTCTCTCTCTCTCTCTCTCTCTCTCTCTCTCAGAGCAGACCTCTTAAAATTGTAATAAGAATAATCATTATCAAATCCTCATCATAGTGCCTCCCTACTTTTAAAAAAACAGAGCTTTAAGGATTAGTATTTAAATATTATTACTAAAGAAGCATAAAGCTCCTGATTAACCCCACACAGGGTAAGAGTAATCTAGAAAAATTTCTTTTTTTCAGCATCTGGAAGGGTGGCAAATCCCCTTTGAAGTTTCCTTTTGAAGTCAGCCAAATTAGCTTTCCCCTGGAACTTCCGATGACTCATGGCTCACAGTGTCAAAATGGACTTCCCTCTTAGGAAACTGAGAGGAAAGCTAATTCTGTTCTAAACATTCGGAGTCCAGTGTGGGTGAGTATGTATTTCATAGAACTATAGAATCAAAATTTCATAGTTGGAATGAATGAATAAAGCATTTTTTAAATGCTAACTATGTGCAAAGCACTGTGCTAACCTCCAGGAATACAAACAAAAATTAGATAGTCCCTACTCTCAAGGAGGATATCCTAATGGGGCAGATGAAACATATGCAAGATTTCAGCTTCAAGTCAGATGGAAAAGTTCCATAGCCCTTAGGGTACAGCAAAGCAGATGGTAATGCTTCTTCTTTAATGTCATTTACCCTTCTAAAATCATCAGTTTATACAGTAACAAGGATTTTAGTGACAAAGTAGCTGGGACTGGAGCACCCGCTGAAACAATTGCCAGGCTGCACCTCCAAAGGCATTGCTTCCACTATGACAGCTGAGGGAATTGGGCCGGCATCCCAAAGTCTCTTGGGTTCAGGATCCTGGGCTGTCTCCATTAAGACCCAAAGGGAGATGATGGTGGGCAAAGTGGTGGAAGTTGTTTGTCTTCCCATGTACATGGTGTCTCTTTTCTCTCCCTTTGGGTACTTTCTCTGCTGTAGCTAGCTTAGCCGGCTTACCTATCCTTCGTGGGACAACTGATTAATAGTAAGGTAATATAGACTCTTTTAAGGAGTTGCTTACCTGAAAGGAATGAACCTCAGTGGTCATAAATCAACCCCCCTCACCCAATACAGACAGGGATGATTAGCAAAATGGAAGGTTTTTAAACAGTATAGATGAAGGCTTAGAAAAATGACTATAAATGATTATTGGTCATTTTGGAATGAACCCTGTCTTCTGAATGACTTTCTTTTTGCCACTTAGTCTATATTTTGGGTTTCTCAGGAAGAAAAAATGAAGAGAAAAAAAGAGTCCAAGCCTCATGTTAATTGCACTTAACTCTGAACACTTTTCATTACTGTATGTAACACAATGTTAAAAAAATAGACTCTGTAAAAGAAGTTATTTTAAGAAAAATTCTTATTACTTAGTTAAAAACTAACATTACCCTGAAAAAATAGCATTTTATGTTGTATCACTGTAATGATGACCATTTATTATAAATGCTTTCATATCTTTTCTTAGTTTCCTCCTTCAGATCCTTTACCTCTCCACCTTTTAGAAATTACTTTGGCATCTCAAATCTGACACTTTTCAAAACTGAACTCACTGTCAAATCTGTCCTTCCTAACTTTTATATTGCATCTGAAGAGTTCACTATCTTCCCAGTCATTTGGCACTATCAAATAGTTAAAACTTCTGCCTTTTAAAACTCAAAAGGTACTGTGATGAGGATCTAAGAATCTTCAAAGTCTTCTGTTTAACTCATCTACCTACCCAATCAACTGCTATGTCCCTATCACTTCTACCTCTGACATCCTTAACAATTCCTACCCCACCTCCTAGATACAACAATAGGTATCTAGCTTCTGGCTCTCCTCTCTTCTTCTTACATAAATGGAGTAGCACACAATTGGTCTTCTAGCCTTCAGTCAGTTCCCTTCCTATAGTCTCCTTCCAACTGTTGCTGTAATATTTCTAAGGCACACTACCCTGATCACATCACTCATTCACTCAGGAACCTCAATACCTGCCAAATGAAGTATACTCCTGATTTTGGCACTCAAATTCTTCAGAATTTGGCTCCAATCTACTTTTCCAGAGTTATTTCATATTGTTCCCCTTTATATACTTTTCTTTAACTTAAATGGTCTGATCTATAATTCCTAATTCCATCGATCACTCTCCCATTTCCATGTCTTCTCTAAAATAAACTTCCATGCCTGTCATTTTCTATATGCCCATCTCTGACTACTGAAGTCATTCCCTGTCTTTAAAGTCAAAATTATGTCAGACCTTAGAGAAAGTCTTTCTAAAAACAAGTCTTCAATAATGTCAACTGTGATCTCTCTCACCTCAATTTTTAGAAAGAAATATTTATAATTTATTTTCCCTATTAATGTTTTATTTCTTATCTTTTCCAACAAATATTGAAGTTCATAAGCAAGAACAAAGAAAGTCAGAAACATATAAAATGAAGAGAAATATTAATTATAATTGTTGGTGCATGTATGAGTTATAAACTTCTATTACTGAATTATTAAAAATAAAAGAGAACATAAAATATTCTGTGTTACAGAAATTGACCAGGGCATGCTTGGTGCTGATCTTTCTGCTTCCATAGATCACATGTGAATAACACACTCTTGGAGTCTTAACACTCTAGGGTGGCAACAAATCCTGGTAGGAGAGGGCTCTTGATTCTTCCTCTTCCATGAACTAAGAGATGTGGCTTCCAGCTCATCTTCTCCTTGATTCTATTGCACACTAAGCAGTGCCCTTTGTCACTAGAGTGACAAGGAAAAGATAAAATGGATTGACTTCTACATGGAAATGAACTTTTTTGGGGTCCCTGGTTACTTATTATCCTTTGTGTTCCCTTTCTTGTGAAGGTGACAGAAAATTATTTTCAAAATGAATTTGTCTACTCACAGGTATAATTGATATATTGCCTGTTTGTCCAAGGAGTAAGTGGGAGGTGGGATGTAGGGATTTGGGGACTCAAAAGAATGTTAAATGAATGTGAAAAAAATGTAAAAGTAATTGGGAAATAGTTAACAAAATAAGTAAAATATATATTTTAAAAATGATCCTGTTCAAGCTGGTAGGTGACTTTATGAATTCAAGATGATCTGGTCCATTGAGTAGAGTTAACTGACAGCAAGAGAATTAAGAAAGTCCAAGAGTTGTTGAACACTGGAGAAATGAGGCAAAATGCAATCAAATTGCCTATTCACTGATCTTTATGATGCAGTTGCCTAGAAGATGATGAGAATTCATTACTGATAGCTTAAACCTAGCTAATTTGTTCTATGAGTCTTTGATTTCTTTTTGTATTTCTTTTGTAAATACAAAATAAATACTACTACTCTCCTTTCCTCACCCCAGTCGCCTACTATATCTGACTCAGTAAATCTCTTTTTTTAACTAGATATCAGTGAAGACCCAGTAATTCTTCAATAAGGCAAGAGGTATAAGAATAGGCAGGCTTACTCTGAGTATTAGAGGTCAGGGTGTCTAGGACTGAAACCATGAGTCTAGTCTGTTATTCAGTCAATAAACAATTTTTTAATAAACACTTAATGAGAACCTACTATATTCTAGGCAAAGCACTGAGGATACAAAAAGAGGCAAAAGACAGCCCTTGACCTCAAAGAGCTTACAATGGAGAGTGTCTGGTTCATAGAACAGTAAGGAGACCAGTATCACTGAATCAGAGTATGTGTAGGGGAGCAAGGTATAAAACTGGAGGAGATTAGGTTATGAAGAGCTCTCAAGAAGCTTATGGTTTTATAGGGGAGACAGGTAAGTAATTTTTGACAAATAAAACCTCCATATTATTCAAATTAAAGTGATATGATTTCACCTCTATACATTTTAAAACAAAGACAGACAACAGTAATATAAACAGAAAGCAAAGAATAGACAGCTTAACTCTGAGCAAGCCCAAAGATAAAGTAAACAGTATAATTAAAGGGGAACATTATAAGCATGGAGGTTAAGTGTATGCTGCAGTCATAAGTGGAATAGGTCTCATAAAGAAGGAAGCCTCAGGGAATTTGCTGCTCATCATCAGAATCTACACCTAATGTATGTAATTTACCAGTGTAAAAGGAAATTTTAAGAAAATGCTTTGAATTAAGGGCTCTGGTTATGAGTACAAATCATAGGGTGTCTCAAAGGAACCTCCAACCTCATCTAACCCAACTCCTTGATTTTTTAAATTGTTGCTGCTTTTGTTTCAATCAAGACCTATTTTTTTGTGCCATGATTTGGGGTTTTCTTGGGGAAAATACTGGAGTAACTTGGTATTTTCTTCTCTAGCTCATTTTACAGATGAGGAAACTGATGAAAATAAGATTAGGTGACTTTCCAGAGCCACCCAGTTATTAAGTATCCAAATCAGATCTGAGCTCAGAAAGATGGGTCTTCCCGAATCCAGTGGTCTATAAACTGTATCACATAACTGCCCCTCCTTCATTTACAGGTTAGGAAAATGAGACCCAGAGACTTGACCAGGGTACAAATGTCAGAAGTGAGAAATGAACCCATATTTCAGCAAAGTTTTTGTCTCCATTTATTCAGTCATAGAAAGCAGGGCGGAAAGAACCCTAAACAGGTATATTAAGGATAATTGCCTGAGTCCCCAATTCTACAACTGATCCAAATTTCTAACACTTTTTGGGTCTCTGATTCTTTATCTGCAAATAAAGGTGATGGACTAGATCATTCGTATTAAACTCAAGTAGAAATAGGGTCACTAATCCATACAGAATGATCCCTGACAGCTCACTCACTGACTTAGAAAATCTCTTATTAACATTATCTATGTTTTATTGCATTTTTATTTATCTTGCTCAATATTTCCCAATTACATTTTAATCTGATTCCCCTGCAGTCCATGGTGCTAGGTCAGATCTTTAAACAACTCTGAAATTGCTGATCCCTAAGGTTTTCTTGTTTTTAGCTCCTATGATTCCAGGTTAAATTTTCTTTGATCTTGAAGACTTGGGATAAATATATTGTTTGTCAAACCTAGGGAGGAGTTACAGTTGTTAAAAGTCAAATAATTTAGATAATTTTTATTTTATGGATATGAATACTTTACAAAATATTCACAAAAAATCTTTTTTTTCTTAATTTGGGCATATCCTGATTTCTCTAATATATAAACAACAATATATATATTCTTTTCACAGGAAAAGAATGATACAATGGGTAGAAAACTGGCTTTGCGACCAAGAAGACCTGGCTTCAAGTCCTGTCTGTGATACATACTGGTTTTGTGATCAGAACAAATTGCTTAAACTCTCATTGATTTTGGAAATCTAATAAATTTGAGGGAAGATACCACCTGCTTTAGAAGAAGCAATTTCCTCCCCTGGAAGTTTCCTATAATGTCAATAATAGCATTTATATAGTCCTTTTAAGATCTGCAAAGTATTTTACAAATATTATCTCATTTGCTACTCACAATTTTGACAGATAGGTGCTATTATTACCCCCAGTAGAGGAAATTGAGGCTGAGAAAAGTTAAGTCACTTGACCCAGATTATATAGCTATTAAATATCCATGACAGGATTTGAACACAGCATCCCTTTATGATTCCAAGTCCAATACTGTATCATTTGGCTATTCCTATTATCAATGGAATCACCGGTTCAATCCTTGTTCTATAGTAAGTTTTATATAAATGAAATTTTCTTTCAAATAGTCTAAAATATATCATAGGAAGTCATTATGTAAAGGAACCCTGTGGTGAATTATTTTTGGTAAAGTAAAAAAAAATGAAAATGTTATAAATATAAGATAGTGCCATATCTTGGGACCTTAAATGCCAGACCAAAAAAAAAAAAAAAAAACAACTTTTAGTTGATAGGTAATAGGGATCCATTTAAAGATTTTACAATAATTCTTTGGCATTTATTTGAACTTAAGTGTTTTGTTCCAGAGCTTTGAATATTTGTGTATCTTTGTTTTTCTCCACTATCACAATAGATTGCCTAACTTACAATGCACTTATTCATTGCTTTAAAGAGATGTGAGTCCTTGGAACATGTAAGTAACTTGAGTTGTTTTTTCCAGTTGTTACTCATGTATTTAAATGTATTAGAGAAAAGTTTCAATAAACCAGATTTAATCTGTTTCAATCCCCCCCCAATCTTCCTGTTTTGTGTGTTTAAAATTATACATTCAAATTTCTACATATATAATTATAAGCATCAAGAAGTCAGCCCTAGGAATATTCCCCCAGGAAGCATCTTCGCATCATCCTTTTTTCAAAACACTGTATATATAGAGAGAGGCAGGGCAAACTGTTTCCCTGGCAAATTCCCCACTGGTTGTCCATTTATCCACTTTGCCTTCATTATAATATTTACCAAGAAGAGTTAAAGTGACCTCTGTGAAAGCTCACTGTTCAGGAAAGAAAATGAGCTGCTCAAGTAGAAGGAGGTGTGAATCTCCATAGGATCCAGAGACTCCCTCAAGACTATTTTCAGTAAGTCAGGGCTCAGAGCAAGGAGATATTGATGTCATAAAGGCAACACACCAAGGAGGTTGTTAGCTATCAGGGGACAGAGGAAATGCAGTCATCTAATCTAAACTTCAGGGAGTAGCAGTAAGAGGACAAAGCAAAACCAGCACTAAATATTATGGCAGAACAAATCTCAGAGTTGAAGCTGTAAGATTCTGTAAGGCTAACTAGGGGATACATTTCTACCAAATTGGGCACTTGATTGTTATACAGAAACTCCTATTGAGCCTACCCCCCAAGAGCAGGAACAACCCAGCTTCAGGCAACATAGGAAATGAGAAATGATGGGAATCGAGAAGCTGCTGCTGCTGCTGCTTCTAGGACTGCCATGGAACCTGCTGCTGGTAGATGCATCTTTGTTTGGAGCATCCTAAGGAAAAGGTGATTGCAATGTTTCACTTTTTCACAGGGACACTTCCTAGGCAGCATGAGGGAGCCCAAAATTGAAAAAGAAGAAGAAAATAATCTACTCAACCCATCCACCTGTTTTTTCTTCTTTTGTCTTGGTCTTTCATGCATTTTTTAATTGCTTATGTGCAAGGAAATATGCTAGATGTGGATAAGAGTGGAAAGAGTGGTCTTAGAAGGATAGTTTAAATGTAAGTTCTGACATTTATTAGCTGCCTGACCAGCTGTAAAATCTCTCTACTTTTTTAAGACTATTTTTCATATATATAAAAAGGGAATAATAATATTGTGAAAAAAAGTTTGTAAACCTTGAAGAAGCAGCCAGGTAGTGTAGTGGAGAGAGCTGGACTTGGATTCAAAAGAACATGAAGTCAAAGCCAGCCTCAGATATTTCTGTGCAAGTTGGTGCCACAGCTTATTCATCTGTAAAATGGAGACAATAATTCATGTTATTATTGTCTCTATTTTACAATAAATAGGGTGGGTTATTGAGATCAAATGATCCTTCATTGTAAAGTACTTAGCATAGTGTTTATCCTTTGCCCTTAAAGAAGACCAAAGTAACAGTGTATCTGACTGTGACTGATCAGACCAATATGAGCACAGAAGACTACCACAGATGGAGCATTAAAAGTCTATAGAGTGAGATGTCTCCAAATATGCATATTTCTTGGTTTTTTTGAGCTATTGTAATTCTGGTTTGCTCACAGAACATAGCATCTTCTTTGATGCAGGCGCACCATGCTGGATTATCCTGTGCCAGTGCTTCCCATTGTCTTAATCAATTCCAAAGTTCTTCAGGGTGTCCTTGTATTGTTTCTTCTGACCTCTGTGTGAGTTCTCATTAAAAGTCTACCTACCTTTCCTTCCTTCCTTCCTTCCTTCCTTCCTTCCTTCCTTCCTTCCTTCCTTCCTTCCTTCCTTCCTTCCTTCCTTCCTTCCTTCTGTCTTTCATCTGTCCACATAGTGGAACCATGCACTTATTTGTCAAAGGAAAGTGGATTTTTTTGAAATAGAGCTCCAGGAAAATCAGGTTTTGATAAGGTCTATTGGGATTCAAATGGAGCTATTTGAATGTATGCCTTAAATTCAAATCACTGGCTTTCACTGATAGGTCAATAATAAATCCCTACCCTAGCCTAGGATGGTTATTGTTTGGATTTTGATGACTCAAAGTGAATGTAAATAGCAATTGTGTCTGTTCTGGTCAGAAACTCTAAAAGTCTTTCCCTTCAGGGCTGATTTTTTTTTTTTTTTTGAGTAGGTAAAAGAAGCCTTCTTTTGCCTCATTTGTTACATAGCCTAAATCACTGAATGAGTGCTGCCTCAGACAAACTGACACCTAGGAAAAGGCCAAAGTCTTCCACTGCATCTGGGACCATCTCCTGTTCTCTTGGTCTCTATCTTTACCATTGGACTCAAATGGCTCTGGAGGAGAAAATGAGGCTGATGACTTTACATAATCCAGTCTCACTTAAATCTAAATAATTTTAAGTCTAGACGTCCTCTTCTAGATATCACTGGTCCTCTCTTGGAGAATGAAGGACAAACAACAGTATGAATTATTATTGGAAACCCCCTTTTCTCCATAGACAAATCCACATGACAGTCATTATCAATATATTATGGTCTGAATTCATTTGGGGGTTTCCTATGGAGGATATCTTGATTCAACCCTGAGATAATGGTCATTTCATAGGCTCTCCTAAGAAGTAAGATACTGTCAGTTACAATCAACAAATCCCATAGTATTTGTTCTCAATCTTTACTATTGCTTGGAGAAAAAATGTCTGCATATTTCAAAAGTATTTCTGTAAGTCTTTTACCTGTTTATCAGGTGCTATTTAAAAAAATCTTTCAATCTTCTTCCTTCTTTCTAGGAAAAAGAAATATTAATCTTTCTTTAGCTGCTTCACAGCTAATTTGCCCTGTATTTCATTAATATTTTATAGAATTTTGCAGGGGATACTTCCCAAGTCTGTTACGATTCATTTTACAATTCTGAAAATGTACCTTATGCTATCTAAGTATTAATTGCTTCAAACATGTTCTTCCCTTTCAGCTTTGATCTCAGGATGCTGGCAAATCTCTTAACACATTCAATCATATATTAATGTTCTCACTTTATGCTCAATATTTTTTACCTAAAAGAGTACAAAGTATTTGGATATATTACCTTCACCTACTAGTTCAATATGATTTCTAGATTCAAACTTGAAACTTTCCATTGGTTTCTTTCCTTGACACATATTAAGAATTTTACAGAGCCTAAATAAAAGTTTGATATCACTGAAGAAAGCTTCTACAAGATGAATGAGTAATTGTTAATTTATTTTTAGAGGAGTCATGAAGTTTGACATTCATATATATATATATATATGTCAAGTATTCAATATGATCAATTAATTAACTAACAATTAGCTAGATAGCTAATAGTGGATAGTGTTCTGGGACTGGAGTCAAGAAGATATCTTCCTGTGTTCAAATTCAGCCTTTAGACATTTATTAGCTGTGTCATCCTGGGCAAGTCACTTAACCCTGTTTTCCTCAGTTTCCTCATCTCAAAAATGAGCTGGAGAAGGAAATGGCAAACCACTATGGTATTTTTGCCAAAAACACTGCAAATGGGGATAGTGAGAGTTGGACATCACTGAAACAGCCAAACAGCTATAATATATATTAAGTACCTACCACATCCCAAGCTAATTGTGAAGGATATAAATTTACTCAAACAATTCTTATTTCCAATGAGTTTATAATCTATGAGAGACAGTGAGTATAATCAGAATAAATATAGAAGAAAAATCGCCAATAAAAAAGGTTGAGGAACTAGCAATGTTTCATGAAGAAGTGGTGCATGAGCTGCAGCCTGAAGGAGAAAGAGGAGAGAAGATAGGAAGGAATTCCAGGCACATTCCAGGCACAAGGGACAGAATTATAGCAGGGAGATGTGTGAAGAAAAGAGAGGCCATTTTGACTATATTGAAGATTATAGGAAATGGAATACTGAACACTAAGGCTAGAAGATAGGTTTGGACCTGGTTGTGAAGGGTTTTAAAAGCTACATGGAGAAGATTTTATTTTATACTAGAGGAGGAAGCTATTGCAGTTTACTGAACAGGCAAGTAACATAGTCAAATATATAATAAAAGAAAATCACTTAAGAAATAGTACAGAAACCAGAATAAATTTGGGAGAGATTTGAGGCAGAGTGTTACAGTTATCTTGGCAAATGGTAATGAAGGTCTGAACTAAGGAGTCAAATCTGAAAAATATTTTCGGTTTTGTTCAGTTTCAGAAAGAAACCAGTTTGGCAACTGGTTCTGTATGTGGCATGATGACAGTGAGGAATTGGGATAAAAACCTGAGAAACTGGAGGACAAAGATGCCTTCAATAAAAATAGGGAAATTTGGAAAAGAGATAGCTTTGTGGGAAAGATAAAATTTCTGTTTAGGACATGCTAAGATTGAGATATTTTCAGTATATCCAACAATGTGGATTAAGCTCAGAATTGCTACCATAGATCTGGGAGTCACTGGCATAGACCCATAGGTATTGATAAAGTCATTAAAAGTATGTAGAAAGAAAAAAGTAGGTGATTAGGTATGATTCCCAATAAGGGAACCAGCAAAGGAATCTAGAGAGCAAAACAGGAGAGAATAGTTTCATGATAGCAAGAGAGGTGACACTATCCAAAAGGAGAAAGTAGTCAACTATGTTCAATGCAGTAAGCCAGTCAAAAAAGAAGAGGAATGAATGAAGTCTATTAGGTTTGGTAGTTAAAAGATCACTTTGGAGGGAACAGTTTCAGTCAGCTGATAAGACTGAAAGTCTTACTGTAAAATATGTTAGGGAGGGAGAAAGGAAAAGGAAAAGTGTAGAGGGCCAGCCCCAGGGAGTGATATTCACATATCCTTGGTGAACTTCATCAAAGGTATGTATGGATTATTGCTTATTTTATGGATCCATTGGCTCACCAGTGAACACTGACCTAGGATGATCTGTGGCTCCAGGATGGTTGTAAAAGGTTTCTTTGACAGAGAAGCATGCATTTTTCTAAGAACAAATATTATAAATTTACCCTGGAACTTATAAAACTGGGTCTCTTTTAACCGGTCAATGCTGAGATAAGTTTTTGCTATAAAAAGTCTGAGTTTCCAAAAATAAAGTTGGTAGATTTTCACTTCCCAACCTTTCATGTTTGGCTATGTTTGTTTAACCAACCTGAGTCTCAGAAATTCATGTCCAGACCCACATCAGAGCTATTGCGGGCGATAGATAAGAGGGAGAAAAAGAAGGAAGAAAGAGGGGAGGGAGGGAGGGAGAGAGAGAGAGAGAGAGAGAGAGAGAGAGAGAGAGAGAGAGAGAGAGAGAGAGAGAGAGAGAGAGAAGGAAGAAAAGGAGAGAAAAAGAAAGGGAGAGGAAGAGGGAGAAAGGGAAAGGTTGGTTTTCAAAATCCACTTGAGATAAAAAGTACACACATATATGTATTACATATGCATGGGTTTACATTCACTCCTCACACACATATACACACAATTAGGTACAAAAAAAAACCCAGAGGGACTTCAGAAGATTGTGAATGTATGCCATATAAGGCTGACATTGGCAGTACCTTTTGAATCTTTCCTTCCCTAAAGGGGAACGCCAGTGTCAGAGGAAATAGGATGACCCTGGCAGGGTTGGGGAGAAGGAAGCTCAAGAGTTCCTCTCTCCACTAGTGTCAAAAAACAGGGCAAAACAGGATACTGAGGCAGGTTATCCATAGGGTTCTACTCCCCTTCACAAAGAACCAACTATACTTTCCTTGCCATCTATTGTGATTATGGTCAGATAAAGAACTGGGGTAGAAGAGATCCTTTTCTCTGTTAATAGTTAAAACTTTTAAGATATCACAATCATGATCATAAGAACATAGGACAAAAATCATACAGGTAAGGAAATATTTCAGTCTCCCTTTGTGCTCTGGTTTTTTGGGTGACATGGGATTATCAGCAGAGTATTAGGTGCATAGTAGTCATTAAAATAATGAATGATTCTATTTTGGGTTTTTTTAAAACATTTAAATTGAGAGACTGGCAATATTAAATGTATGGTATAATAAATCTGTCACAAACCAGAAAAAGGGAAGTAGAGAAAGTGTTAAAACTGAAGGCTAGGAAAAGGAGTGTTTATGCCTTTCTGTTTAACTGCTCTCTCTTTATCACTTCCAAGTTTTTAAATTTCATTATCCAACTCTAGATGAGGATTCTGACGTTAACCTCCATGTACCCAAAGCAAACTAAATGTCACCATGTGCCTGTCATGATAACAAAGGTTGTTCTCAGTCATTCATCTATATGGAGCTGGAGGCCTTTTCAATGGAGTCTACATCATGAGGGGAATAACATGTCAAAGAGCCAGATAGCCTGGAATAAAGCAAAGCTAGCAGGATTTGCCAGAGGAAGACAGCCAACCCAGCTCTCCCTATATATTTAAGAAACTTCCTGGAACCAGATTAACTATCTGATCAATAGCTATGACTGCAGTCTGCCATTTCTATGGGACTAGCAATGATTTAAGTAGATTAACTGAAAACTCTTCTACCTTTCATTGTTGTTGGTCTTTTTTATGTGCCTTTTGGGCTCTTTGTTGAAATATTATTTTGAAATTTACTTAAGCAATGCATGTCCTAACTTAAACCCAGAGGGTAAACACACAGCATGCACCAACAGAGTTCATTACATGCCACCTCATTCCACTGGAGGAAATGAAGGGGTGGGGTGTGTGTGTGTGTGTGTGTGTGTGTGTGTGTGTGTGTGTGTGTGTGTGTTGACAGATCTAAGAAAATACTATTACTTCTTAGATGGCAGGCATTTAAGAAGTCTATTAGTTTAGCTTTTAAACCTACTTGAAACAGATAGAAGACAATAAAATCTGCTGGGAGTCACAATCATGTATATACAAATTCAAGACTGTTTAATTAGATGGTTTCCTTTGTTGCTGTTGTTTTAGAAATGGGAAATCTTTCTAAAATGTTCTTCATAATTAAAGTAGGATGCTGGGTGGCACAGTGGGTGAAACATGGGACTTGGAGTTAGGAAAACTTGAATTCAAATATGGTCTTAGACACTAGCAGGGTAAACCTGATCAAGTCAATTATCTTCTCTGTATCTCAGTTTCCTCATTTGTAAAATGAAGGTAATAACAGGCATCTACTTCACATGGGTTGTTATGAGATCAAATGAGTAACATGGAATAGGTTTTATAATAAATGCTACAAAAATGAAACTTTTCTTACCTATTTTTATCATCATCATTATTATTACCAAAGGAAAGCAAGCTTAGCTTGGTATAGGAGAAATTTTCTGCTATACCTTGTTTATTTCAAGACACATTGTTTACCTTTGATCAATTCAAATCCACTTCCCCTCCTCATGGAACAGAGATTCATCAGATAAATTTGTTCCCTTTTTGCTCCTGGAACAAAGACATGATCAGCATCTACTTTGGAGACAGTGTCTGTCAGCACTTTACCTCTTTTTTTTCCATGCAATGGGAGTTGGAATGGATTTACTTTAGCTATGAAGGTATTGATTTCTTTTTACAGTAACAGTGGAAAAGAAAATGTTGCTTGGTAGAAATGAAAGGTGGAAAGCTAGAGAAATGGAAAGGCGGAGAGGAGGGGGATAGGAAAGAGAAAGATTCTAATTCAGAACTCCTAATCTTAGGGAGTAGCAGTTTATGTGGTAAAGTGTAGATAAAGTTCTAGACCTGGAGTCAGAAAGACTTGGATTCAAATGCAACCTCAGACATTAGCTAAGGAAACTGAAGCAAATAGGGTTAAGTTACTTGCCCAGAGGTCACAGCTAATAAGTGTCTGAGGCCATGCTCTATCTATTGTGCCCTCTAACTTCCCAAAAGGCACAATATAAATATATAAGCTATTACATTTGTATTATAGTTAGTTATCTGCATTTGTGAACTCACTCTCTTACTAGATTATACGCTCCAAGAGGGCAGAGACTATATTTCATCTAAACTTTCTCTCTCCCCTAGTGTTTACATAAAATAGGCCTCTAATAAATATTTGCTGAACTGTAAAAATACCCAATGTTTTTTATATTGGTGAAACACATCAACTGAAATATCTCCATTTCTGAATGTGTCAAAGCCTTGACAGAAAAAAAGGTCACAAAGGAAAACTGTCGGTCTCTGTTTTGTGAGCTCCTGAATCAGGATCACAAGACAGCCTCCTGTGACAAATATTGGAGATTTCAAATGACTAAATAACCACTGATCAAGAAGAGTGAGGGGAGAAGCACTACAATAAAATCCATCCTTCTGCAAAAGAGCAGTGGTATCAAACTTAAATGGAAACATTTCCCTAAAGGTCAAACATTGACTTAGAAAACCACGGATTACCATTATCTAAGTTGAATTGTAGTTTTATTTATTTTGCTAAACATTTCCCAGTTATATTTTAATCTGGTTCAGGCTGCACTCCAGAGTTTGTGAGCTACATATGGCCCGTGGGCAGTTAGTTTGACAACTCTGATCTAGAGTACTTTAAAAGATGGTGGGGGGGGGGGGTAGGAGAGGAGTTGAACCTTAATTCCATCAAAATCTCTGCTTCAATTAGGCTCTGACTGCCTTCAACAAGAATCTGAATGCAAAGAAGTAGATGATCAGGGAAACAGGTTTGTTCCTTCTAAAAATAATACTAAAAACAATTCCAGATCAAGCTGTAATTACATATTCAATAAGGAGATTCCATAAACCTCCTCTAGTCCCTAATAACCCTGTATACAGTCCTGTTTCTGTTTACTTCTTATAGCTTGTCTTCCTTCCTTTTTTGTTTTTCCTTCTTTATTTTCTTCTTCTTTCCATTCTTTATTCTTCCTTTCTTTTTTCCTTTCTTTATCTAGCAGAATATTATCTATTGTTTAGGTTAATTGTCCAAACTTAAGAAAATATTAATTATGCACAATAAACTTAAAAGTGTGTTATGAGTAGATTTCATTCATCCATTCATTTATCTATTTAGGTATTTACTCATTTGGGGAAATAGGTTTTTAAAACATTTGCCAACACACACTTGAGTAGAGATATTTAAGAAAGGTCTGTTGAGAAGGGGAGCCATAAACTCGATTAAAACAGGTAATTTGGGGTCCCTTTTAACTCTATGATTTTTTGATTCTAGAGGCAACAAGTCTTTTCTCTAAAACAAAAACAAAATCCAAAAGAAAACGAATTCTTGTCACATTTCTTTAAAAAAAATATTCTTCTGCTCTCAAGTTACAGAGCTCAAACTGGACCATCAATAAATATTCTTATCAGAACATAAAATCAATTGATAATATTCCTTAAACACCTAAGGCAATATAGTCTAGAGATATAACAAATAAAACAGTTCCTTTTTGTGAAGATTATGGAATAATTATCTGCCTCTCTGTTTGGAGGTTACATATGGTGTGAAATTAGTCAACTTGGATTGAATAGCTCTACAGATAATTCATAAATTCAGTGTGTAGTCAGCTGTGAACTCTGGATCATTCTTTGTCCTTACACATATCTATCTAATCATCATTTGGCAGGTATTTCATCTGAAGTAATCAGATGGAGTATAATTGGCAATCACTTCAAATACATCTGGAAAGTTTGTTTAACTTAAACCTGTGAGTTATATCCTTAGGTGTACCTTCACAGATTTATTTTAATTTTGAAACAAAATAAAATAAATACTTTCTCCATGAACTCCTTCTTCTTCAGAAGATACTACATTTGCAATATGTCTGACATTCACTCCCTCCTTTCTCTCTCCATTGTCCATCCTAGTTCAGGTTCCCCTTTCTTTTTTTACTTAGACTTCTGCAATCTTCTCTTATCTAGCTTCCTTACCCTTACACTCTCCCTCTGGTATGATCTATCCTGCATCCAGCTTCTCCATTGGCATAAGTAATAAGATAATATTTATAGTAATAACAATACTTCTACTTAACAAAGTACTTTCTTGTACTCACCTGTGTGCCGATTAGCTATTTTGAGTCGTGTTTAATTCTTTTTGACCCTTTTGGGGGTTTTCTTGGTAAAGATACTAGAGTGGCTTGCCATTTCCTTCTTCAGCTTATTTCACATATGAGAAAACTGAAGTAAATAGGATTAAGTGACTTGTCCAGGATTGTATAGCTAGCTAGTAATTGTATGAGGCTGAATTAGAATTCAGCTCTTCCTAAGAGCCCAGGCCCTACCCTCTTATCTACATAACAAGTAACTCTGGCAGTGCTGAGTACCAAGGGAATATAAATATCACAGGGCAGGGAAGGGATGAGGTTAGATAGAGCTTTATAGTCAGATCTGGGTTAAGTCTACATATTATGACAGAATTATTTATATTCCCCAAATCAAAAGAACTGTGGTAATATTTCCTAGGCATAGTATGCATGGAGAAATGCTCTTTTCCCATGTCACTTAAAACAAAACAAAAAAATCACAAAGTACAGTTTGGATTACCTCGTAGGCCATTAGAGAAATATTTACAATGCTCTCTGCTCTGATACAATTATGAATCAAAATGACTTTGAAACTATTTCTTTTTCTTTTAATTTTTTTTTTTATTTATTTAAGGCAATGGGGTTAAGTGACTTGCCCAAGGTCTGACAGCTAAGCAATTATTAAGTGTCTGAGACCAGATTTGAACTCAGGTCCTCCTGACTCCAAGGCCAGTGCTCTATCCACTATACTTACCTAGCTGCCCCAAAATTATTTCTTAAGAGTAAAATCTCAGCTTAAAGAAATGTTTTAGTAATTTGGAATTTTTTGTTCATAGATGCACTATAACAAATTATACAACTTAGCATCTTCACAAAGAACTACAAGCAGACAAGTAAATAGAGAATGTCAGTATTTGTGTCTCAGACCAAAGGTGGATCCTTAGGAAAAAAATATAATGAAGAATTTTCTTCTTTCTGGTATATTTATTTTAGTGTTGCTGAAAATATCTTTAAAATATTGAATTACACTAACCTGGCAGTAACTTTCCACCAAAGAAGTAATCCTAGATGTTTCAATTTTGTGTTCACTATGTATGCACATATCTCAAACTAAAGAATATTTTTTAAAGAGATCCAAGTTTAGAATGCTCCAGGAAAGAACAGCATGGAAAGTACTGAGATAGAATCTGAAAGCCCATTCCATAGAATAAAGAATACTTTAAAGGAGAAAAAAAACATGGGGTAGGGGAAGACAGAGGGGGAGGCAATTAGCAAAAACATTCAATACAATAAATACATCAAAAAAAGTTTAAATAAATTGAGTATTCTAAAATCTTAACAAAAATGTTTTTGTTGGTTTTTTGTTTGAGCCCTAATAACCTAAAACTTCTCTAAGACTTTTGAGATAAGCTGTATATGCAATGTTCTACACTTGTGGACCTCCTACTTCTGCACAGGAGTAAGTTGTGGATGTCTTCTCATATTTCTTCTTTGGGTTCATGCTTGTTCTTATGATTTTGAAACATTAATTTTTTATTATTTTGAAATTCTATCCATTTACATGTTTGTTTTCTGGATCTGCTTGTCCAGCACTTTTTCATGCAAATGTCTTCATGCTTCTCTGTATTTTTTCTTATAGCATAGTAATATTCTATCATATTAACATACCACAGTTTGTATATCCATTCCCCCAAAGGGAAATCTATTTTGTTCCTAGTTCTTTGCTACTACAAAAAAGTGTCTCTAAAAATATTTGAGAGTATATGGAGTTTTTCTTCTTATTAATAACCTCCTTTTCCCTAAGTTTCAAATCATAAAATAGTTCTAATCCATTTAAAAGAATGATATCGTAGAAAGAACACCTGGAGTTCTTTCTTGGAGATGTGAGGCCTGGATTCTAATCCCTGTATACACACACACACACACACACACACACCCTGTTTCAAATCTACTTATTTCCTGGGAGGACCATGGTCCAACCAAAATCTCTTGTAAAACAGGAACTATAATATTTACTATCAATAAATTATAAGTTTCTAGAAGGCAGCAGAAGCTGTTGTTCAGTTTTTCTTTGCACTCATAATACCTATCACAATTCAAGAGTTTACACATGCAGAGTTTGTACTTGTATATTATCTATGAAGTGCTAGGCATTGTGCTAAGCATCTATTTATGTAACTTTAACTCATTTGATCTTCATCATATCACTAAGATGTCTTATATCCATTTTACAGGTGAGAGAAACTCAGGTAAACAGAGGTTAAGTGACTGGCCCAGGGCCATACAACTAGGAAATATTTGAGCCTAATTCCAACTCAGGTCTTTCTAACTAGGTCTAATGCTCTAGCAACTGTGTCACCAACTTCCTTGTTGAATATCTATCTCATGGGACACATAAGAAGAATACCTTATATACTGTAAAATGCCATAATTACAAGATATTTTATGAAGTCTTCAATCCTGAACACCAACTCAGAAGTTTGATTCTATAATTTGTTTTCCTCCTATCCACTCATAGCCTTTAGCTCTAGCTAGGTAGTCACTTCCATAGTTATTCATGAATCAATCCCTTCCCCCATTCCACTACAAACTCCTTGGTTTTTTTCCTTCAATTATTAATTTTTAATGTTACTGTTCAGGCTTCCTGTGTATGTCACTCAATATTACTACAGTAAACTCTTAAGAAAATTACACGGGAAATTACATTAGGCAAGTCTTAGTTGGAAATAAGAAAAACAACAGCTTGAAAATGAGATTTCTCCAAATCACAAAGGAATCTTTCTAAGGAAATAGAGCTTAACCAAACAGTGAATGCCTGAGAAAGAGAGATGGGGAGATACCTGTTCAGTGACTAATGTAGAATTAAGAAAGTCTCTTAGTGTTTCTGTCAGTTCCAAGGCAAAGAAAGGAAAGGAAGCAAAGAAGCATCTAACAACACTCCCATCTGCCATCCACTGAACTTAAACTCTATTCGAATAGGTAATTTGATCTTCAAAAGAAACTTGAGAGATGGGTGCATTTTCACCCCCCTTTTATAGTTGAGAAAACTGAGGCAGGCAGAGATAAGTGACTTGTCCAGGACCACTTACCTAATAAGTATATGAGGTCAAATTTGAACTTAGGTCTTTCTGACTTCAGATCCATTGCAATACCCACTTCAATTATAAAGTTCAAAGACCTGTCATTTAAATAAAATTTTAAAACATCCCTGTCCAGAAAAAAAAATCTTTTCAAATGAACCAATCAAACTCAGTCACTTTAAGATTTGTAAAAAGAAGAAAAACTCATAAAAATTTAACAAATGGCAACAAAACTGAGAAGGAAAGAAATATGGTACTCAAAAAAAAAAGAAACCTAGAAATTTCTACAATAATGATGATAATGAACTTTAAAACACTTCATCACTAATTCAACTATTATTTGTTACCAAACATAACACCCATGTACAGGGGTCTCATCATCTTTTCCAATTTGGGGGGGATCATATCAAAAGAGCCTTCTTGCTGCACTCTCTCAGCTGAAACTATTGTCTAAAAAGCCAAAAAACTGAAGACATATTTTCCACTAATTTCCCATTCTTCCTGCTTTTCATAACTCATTTAAAATATCCTCCACTATATCTTCCTTTATTCCAGTCTCTGATGAGGACACAGTACTCTTTGTTAAAGTCAACCTACTCTACAAATACAGGAGTGAGGCCAATTAGGACCTCTAATTGACCCCACTCCCTCACATCATTTCAAACAGATTATTACCCACTATTATTCTCTGTCTCATTCTAATCTTCTCTATCTCCTCCTTTTTTTGTGCTGCTTACAAATATACCCAAATTCCCCATATTCAATCAATCAATTTCAATTGTCTTGACTTTTGTCTTGCCACTCAACTTCAATGACTCTGAATGAGAGAGGCTGACAATTTGTGCAACTCTACTACAGTTAAATCCAATTCATGTGAGAATCAAGATTTCATTCCATGATGCCCTAGTACTCTTAGAAAATAAAGGACAGACAACAGCAACCATTTATTAAGTGCCTAGTGCCAGCCAGTGTATGCTGGGGATATAAAACAAGTCAAAAGATAACCATGCCTCAAGGATCACACAAGATATTCTAATATCCTAAAGGAAAACCTTCTACCAGATTCCACCATTCTTTATTTTTAGTTTTTAGTTTTTTTAGTTTTCGCAAGACAATGGAGTTAAGTGGCTTACCCAAGGCCACACAGCTAGGTAATTATTAAGTGTCTGAGGCCAGATTTGAACCCAGGTAATCCTGACTCCAGGGCCAGTGCTCTATCCACTGCGCCATCTAGCTGCCCCTAGATTCCACCATTCTTGATGGAAATGATTTTATATATCTCTCCCCTTTCCCCACGCAACTCCTTGGCAAGCAGCCTGTCATTTATACCTCACTCAGCTCAAATCTCAGCAGCAGCAAAATCTTCCACAATTTGTTTTGTATAATGTCTCTCTCTATTCACATTGCCATCCACATCTCTTGCTTGGATTATTACAACAGGTTCCTAATTAGTTTCTCCACCTCAGATCTGTTCTCATTCTAAAACATCCTTCATGCAGCTAGTAAATGCATTTGCCTAAAGCACAGATCTACATAAATCATCCCTAACTCAAATTACTGTGGCTCTCTATTATCTCTACCAAGTTTACAGATGACATGGGGCAAATAATAATTTTAATATGGTATCATTTCTTAGTAACAGCGATTTTGTGAATGTGTATATGTGTCTACTGACTCTAGACTAATTTAAAAAATAGAATTACAAATAGAATAGAATTAAGGGGTGGCTGGGTGGCGCAGTGGAGAGAGCACTGGCCCTGGAGTCAGGAGTACCTGGGTTCAAATCGGGCCTCAGACACTTAATAATTACCTAGCTGTGTGGCCTTGTTTGGGCAAGCCACTTAACCCCATTGCCTTGCAAAAAAAACTTTAAAAAAAAGAATGAATATTTGTTTGGGTTTTTTTTGTTATTTCGTTTGTTTTAAGAATCAATATTGCTGAGGGCACAGCTCAGTGGTGCAGTGGATAGAAGTCAAATCCGGTCCCAGACACTTAAAAATGACTTAGCTGTGTGACCTTGAACAAGTCACTTTTCCCTATTGCCTTGCAAAAGCAAATAAAAAAAATGAATATTGCTACATGTAAACTTGAAAGAGTTGTAGTTCTTACAGAGCCTACTTCAATAATTATCTAAGGTATTGCAATATCAATGGCTGTTAGCATAGAGAAGTCAAACATTTCAAGGATCATTCAAGCCCACAATGAAAAAGCATCAGTTGCAATAAAGTAGAAAAGAAAATACAATTGAAATTTTAAAAAAAACTCAAATTCACCAATCACTGCTTCAAAATTGTGTAATAAATTCTCAGAAAGACCAAAAAGCTAGCTGAATTGTTATTGATTGCTCAATGATAGAATAGGTTTCCTTAATTTGGAAAAATATCCAAAGGACCAATAAAAAAAAGCAGTAATTACCTTTTCCATGATGTGGGGCAGTTAAGTGGCAAAGTGGATAGACTACCAGACATGGATCAAGAAGACCTGAATTCAGAACTGGTCTCAAACACTTTTGTGAATTGTGTAACTGTGGGCAAGTCACTTAACTCTGTCTTACTTTCCTCATCTGTCAAATGAAGAAGAAAATGACAAATTTTTCCAGTGTCTTTGTTTTTTTTTTTTTTCAGTGTCTTTGATAAGAAAATCCTAAACAGGCTCATAAGAGTTGGACATAAGTAAAATGTATGTACAACAACCACAAAATTATGAAAAAAGTTCAACATGGGCAAAATAATGCAATTCTAGAGTGGAGAAACCTGCAAAAAAGTCATTAATTTTTCATTTATTTTCATTTATCAGAACTATTATCAGTAGTCCATGTGAACCTCTAAGACCTACGCATGTTCATTAGACTGTAAAATATCCCAGTGTTGCTTTTTATCCTCCCACTGGGCTTGTCCTCATTGTGAAAGTGATTAAATCTGAAAATACATTTATATACTGATCACAGAATTATTACAGAATTACAGAATTCCCAATTGGAGATGCAATACTACAACACTACTTGGCATAATGCCACAAGTCATAAAATGTTAAGAAATTTATACAAGAGATGAAAATAATAAAGATACTCCAATGGTCTGGGAACTCACTCGATTTAAACTCATTTGAAAACCTAGATGCTAAAAGCAAGACCAGACTTTGAAAAAAGAAGTTTTCCAAGTCCCACATAATATCCAATGTGATGAGCAGTTAAAGAAAATACATGAAAATATGGTGAAATAAAAGCCAAATCATATAAAATAAGTGATTTCAACAAGTCAACAACATATATTACAAAAGGTTTTTTAATATAAAAAGTTGTATATCTTATTAAATGTCAGTAAATTGTGTTATTTTTACCATAATTTTTCATACTGTTGTATTAATAAATCTAAAACATATTTTCTGATTGTTAAATATAAATCATATATTATTAAATATAATTGCTTGGCATTTTAGAAGGACAGGGAAAGAATGGAGCAAAAAAAATCCTAGCAACGTATTATTTCCCACATCTTAGTACCTTTTTTTGTCTCTATGCTTTTGAAATTGTTGGCCTCCATGCTTAGAATGCACCCTCTCTCCATTCTGCCTGTGGCATACCTTGGTTGCTTTCAACTTTCAACTTCTACATGAATCCTTCCCTGATGGCCCAAATTGCTTGTGTGCTCTCTCCCCACACAATTTGGTGATTCCCAACCCAATCACTTTCCAGTGACATTAAGAATCCTCCTACCCTCTAATCTCTTGGGCTCTCCCAATACAAATAAAAATTGTTTATACCAACATCAAGCCAAAGAGCTCTTTTAGGAGCATCACAGTTCAAATCTATACCCTGGGGGAGACCCAAGAAAGAACCAGATATTCACTAGAGAGAAAACTGGGGGCCCTGAATGCTAGTCAGAAGTTTTTGGTTTGGATTCTTTAGTTATGAGTTACTCCTCCAAGTCCCACACCACTAACATGTAACTATGCTAGGATATTAGGCTCAACTGAGTAATTTTTCAATTGTTATAAGGAAACAAGCTTAAATATGTGAGGGAATTGAGACTAAAATCTCTGCTTAGAAGCAGTACATGAAAATGAGTAACCTAAAGTTCCTTTCCGTTCTATTGTCCTAGTAGTCTAGCCTCACATTAGGAATGTGACAATGGCCATAGATAATCCAAAATTGGACACATTTAACTTTATATGTAAGGAATAATGCATTACTGAAACTGATATTAAATTACATGAACTTACATTCATTAAGCACATTGTCATTGGACAGTAGAAGATAATCTAGGATTAGCCTATGCTATAAAAAATCATTTGCCAATATCAATACTATAGATAATTTTATTTAGTGTATATACATACATACAACATTGCACTCAACTCTACATAGCCCAATTCAATTCAATAAACATTTACCAAGTAGTGATACATTGGGTGGCATTAATATATACAAAAATTAAAATTATCTCTGCCTTAGAGGAGTTTATATTCTTTTGTAATAATAAGTGATATTTACATAGTACTTTAAATTTCACAAAGTATTTTTGCAAATATTTTTCAGGATAAGCAGTTTGAAAAGTTATAAAAATTATAATCACTACTGTCCCAAAGGGTACTTAGGGAACTGTACCATCTCTTTCTCCATTAAGTAGCCACTTTCCTCTGGAACCATGAACATAGGAACCAGATCAGGTTCAATACTCAGGAAAGTCCAGCTTCTAATGGGATGGATTAGGCTCCTACTGTGATCCTCTTTAACTGGTGACAGACAAATCTACCCCAGAAGCCTTGAGGAAAATTAATGAAGATATAGATTCTATCCCAAATGGTGGAATATAAAGGTGCTTAATGTACAAGTAAATTAAATATGGGACATGTATTTATTTCTTATGTACTAAATTAATGCTAGACACAGAAGGTTCTAGACAGTTCACACTGAAAGAAACTTAAAACAAGATTCACAACAGAATTACTATTAAGCTTTGCCAGGAAGTTGAGACTTAAACATCAGAATGTGAAAATGTTGGAATATGTATTTTTTACATGGTTTTTTTTTTAGATTTTTCAAGGCAATAGGGTTAAGTGGCTTGCCCAAGCAAGGCCACACAGCTAGGTAATTATTAAGTGTCTGACGCCAGATATGAACTCAGGTACTCCTGATTCCAGGGCCAGTGCTCTATCCATTGCGCCACCTAGCCGCCCCTATTTTTTACATTTCACCTCAATTCTGTACTGTTCAAATAACTCCAGGTAAGACAAGTCAGAACTTAGGCTCTGCTTCTGGTAGATTGTCATCTTTTCCAAACCTAGACACAAGTCAATTCTAATGAAAAGATTAAGATTCTTCAGTAATTTATGAAGTTACTTTCAAGGATTATTGTAGAAAGGCAGCCAGAGGTACTGGTTTAAATTCTTTCAATTAAGTCTTCCTGCTCTAGAAGTCACGTAGGGGGAGTAAAAAGGAGGGAGTAAAGATGACCAGCATCTGCCTCTAACACTCCACTAAGAGGCACAAAAGATATTTTGTCAGTAAGTAGTCAAAAAGGGAAAAAAAGCATTGGAGAGCAGGCCACTCCCATTTAAAAATCTACTGAATCACTATTTCTTCCTGTTCTGTGGTCAGTGAGGGCATGACTTCTTGGAAGTGGTCAAGGGCTTTATCAGTGAGCAGAAAAGCTCTGTAAATGCTCTATGCCACCTCTGGTTACACACTGTTTTGCATTTTGTCGCTCTGCTCACTTCCCTCTGCCTGGATAAAAGAGAGCTAAAAAAAAAGTTACTATTTCCTTAGGAAAAAAAAACAATTATATTAATTATATTAAGGTACTGAACCACTCAACCTCTAGCATTTATTTATTGGCATTATAGAAACCCTAATTATGTGAAGTATTTAAAACTATGTTGTATTCAAATCCCACCTGGATCCAACAAATTGAACTTTTATTGCAAAGCAAAAATTCTTTCAAAGAAAAGAAAAAAACACATTTTATTAGTCAGTGATATCCAAAATTCTTGTCAGTGACGTGTTAATTTATCTTCACATTTAATAAGTTTATTTCTGTTGCCTCTATTTCACTAATTAACAATTTGACTACAGGTTAAGATAACTTCCGAGAACATTAGATATATATTCTCTGCAAAGGAATAGCTAGCAATAGCTAAGATTTATATAAGCACTTAAATATTTGCAAATTACTTATACAGGTGCTACTTCACTTGGTGAAGTTGATGCTATTATTATCTTCATTTTATAACTGAGGAAATTGAAGCTGAGAGAGGATAGCTAGCTCACCCAGCATCACATTTCTAATAAATGTCTGAAGCAGGATTTAAATTCAGGTCTTCCTAACTCTTACTTCAGGATCCTATCCACTGTGGTATCCAATTACCAAGACAAGGAAATACATTTTCCTAGAAATAAAACAGGAGTCATGGCTTTAAACAAAAAGAAAACCAAACTCACTCCAATATAAAATTTATTAGTTAGAATTATAGTGTTAAGTTTCATTGTTCACTTTAAGGATTATTGGTGATGTTGGCAGCTAGATTACTTTGCTATTTAATAATAAGACAAACATAAACTTGATTAAATTAATAGGTGCATTGGGTTCTTTAATCTCTTCTGCCTCTAAGCAGTACTTTTAGGATGACAAGAAGTTAATTGTGACAACACAGGTTCTCTTAACATTTGGAAACTCAAACAGTAAAGAGCTCTGGAGACTTGGATATTCCCAAGAGATTATCTATAATTAAGATGTTGTACCCACAGACAGAAAGAAGGGGATATTTCTAGCAAATAAAAACTTTCCACCAAGTCCTATAATAATATATGTGCTGCCGTTACTGCTGGTAAAAAGATAATTAGTAGATGGGAATGACATTCTCATATTCATCATCAAGACTGAATCTTACAGTACAATTCTACTAATTATAATTTTAAAACATGAATTCACAACCTTTTCTAGTGATGCCTATGGGTATGCTACTCTTCAGAATACTATTCATAAATGCATAATATAAAATATTTAGGTGTAAGTTCCAGGCCTGAGTTTCATTGTTGCCTATTAAAGCCCCATTGATTATCCTTTCCTAAGGACATGAACCCTAACCTCCATAGAAACTCTAAACAATGTATATTTTCAACTTGGTGAGTCCCCAAACAAAACAAATCCTCCAAGGAGACCCCAATGGTTTCAAGTTCCTATAGAAACCATATCACCCTGCCTCCTACATCCAATATCCCATAAAAAGACTTGCTCTTCCCATACTAGCTGCTGGAGTCTTCCTTCAATAAATAACAGCTTTGCATTAACTTCCATTTATAGTGCCACTTCCTTTTTTACTGACAGTTCACCTTTTGACCTTTAAATAGTATTATGAAGGAAATGAATTATATTGGAAAAGTTATCAACATAAAAAAAGGCTTGTAGATCTCCAAGCTAAAGGAAAGTAAGGAAGACCTTGATGTCCATCCAATCTTCCCCTAACAGAAAATACCAAGAATTCCATTCCTCATACTATTCATGAGGTGATCTATTTAAAATTTTAAGAGACATCAGAAGTCAACTAGCCCAACTTTTTTTTTACATATGAAGAAATTAAGGCCAAGAAATGTTAAATGATTTGCCTAAGGTTACAAGTAGAATGTACCATATTTCCCCATGTATAATACACACATATTTTCAAAAAATTTGGGTCTAAAAACTGGGAGCATCTTATACAGTGGTTCTAGACTTTTGACTTGCATTTTCCACTTTTTTGTACTTGTTGTCTTTATGCTCATTGTTTCGCACTTGTTACCAGTATATTAGGTTATGTTTTGCCATATTCTGCCCAGAAATGGTTCAGAAAAGATTTTCATACAGTGCTGAATTCAAAGTGATCTAGTTTATAAAGTGAATGGAAATAGTGTTGCTGAAAGTCAGTCTGGTCCTCTTCCAACTGAGAAAACAATTCAAGACAGGCTATGGGAAGAAGAAACCCTCCTAAAAACATCCCAGCAGAGGAAGGCCACAAGAGATAAGTCAATCAAATGGCTGGAGTTAGAGAGGGAATTGAAGAGATGAATTGAAGAGCAAAGTACCAGTGGAATTCCTGTGTCTACAAAGATGGTTCAGCAGGTGGCAAGAAGAACTGCTGATGAAAAAGAAGTGACTTGATTTCAAAGGTGCTTCAGGTCCATGAAAGGAAATGAACTAAGTATGCATCTATGTACCATACTTGCCCAAAAGATTCCTGAAAACTAGGAACAGAATTCAATTTTATGATGAATAAAACTTGAGTTCAATAACTTTATGTAATACATTTTTTTTCTAATTTTGGGCTCCAAAATGAAGGTGCATCTTATACATGGGCAAATATGGTAACACCTCTAGGTTTTGAATCCAATCCTAATTCAAGATCTGACACCCTTTTTTCCTTACCAAATTAAGGAGTAAACAGCCAAACTGGTAACAGTTGGAGCAATTCTTTTCATCTCAGAGTGAAGGCTTTTTATAGAACGGGTAGGAGGTTCCATCTCAAAAACATTGGGGCAAAGAGGAGAGTAAATGGGCTTGAGAAGAGAGGGCTTCTATCAAGGAGAGAAAAGGCCACAAAACAAGGAACTTGGGATGCTAATTTCAAACTGAACCAACTTGACAATTTTGCTTAAGACCAGTCTCATCATTTATCTATTCCTTATTCCCTTCCTCTTAGCTAAAAAAAAAAAGGAAATATATATATATATATATATATATATATATACATACTTCCTCCATGCATATAATGATGGATATGTGTATTCTCTGTATATATATATTGATTATGTTATGTAAATATTTCAGTTAGTCAAATAGCATTAATTAAGCTCCTGTGCATCAGAATAAGCATTGATGAAACAAAGAAAGGCAAAAACTACTTCAGTTATACTTGCTACATTTTTTCTAGCTCTATCAAAATGTGTTTATGGTTATAGACAGTAACAAAGAGAGCTCTAAAATTAATTAACCCAAAACACCATGTACAATGTGAGACCCCTAACAAAGAAAAGTTGTCTCATTAATTTTTTTTTCCACTCTAAAACCTAATAAATGAAAAACTCAATTTACTGTTTGCCCTTATGGGTATGCTACTCTTTTATTCTTTAGGTTTTTGCAGGGCAAATGGGGTTAAGTGGCTTGCCCACGGCCACATAGTTAGGTAACTATTAAGTGTCTGGGGTCGGGGGGCAGCTAGGTGGAGTAGTGGATAAAGCACCGGCCCTGGAGTCAGGAGTACCTGGGTTCAAATCCGGTCTCAGACACTTAATAATTACCTAGCTGTGTGGCCTTGGGCAAGCCACTTAACCCCGTTTGCCTTGCAAAAACCTAAAAAAAAAAAAAACAAACCCAAGTGTCTGGGGTCACATTTGAACTCAGGTACTCTTGACTCCAGGGCCATCCACTGCTGCCATCCACTGCTGCCACCTAGCTGCCACCTGGGTATGCTACTCTTCACACAACTGGCCTATTCCTTATAATCTATGACAATTGGATTTTTGTAAACAATTATATTTTTTAATGCTTTCATCTTAAAAAGCCATTCTGGACAAAATATGAAACTTCTGTTTTGCTAGCATTATGGTCTGACTTTTTTTCATATTAAGCTTTCTTAAGTAGAGTATACTGATTCTATACTCACTATAGTATTGGTTAGTTGGTTGGTGGATTGGTTGTTGGTTCTTATAGAGGATCATAATGACATCACTGGGTTAGAATCAAGTTATAGTGTGTTCATATGTGACTGATCAGACCAATATGGGCCCAAAATGCTCTACCACAAATTGGACAATAAATGTCAAGTGAATTCTCTAAATTTGTATATCTAACAGTATATTGTAATAAAAAAATGACATCTCTATAAAGTATCTACAGAAACCAAGATCCACATACTTAAAACCTTGTTCCAATTTGAGTTGGAATTAATGAAATTAATCTTCAACTCTTTTTTTTTTGGTTTTTGCAAGGCAAACGGGGTTAAGTGGCTTGCCCAAGGCCACACAGCTAGGTAATTATTAAGTGTATGAGACCGGATTTGAACCCAGGTATTCCTGACTCCAGGGCCGGTGCTTTATCCACTGCATCACCTAGCCATCCCAATCCTCAAATCTTAATGAAACAATAATTACTAAGTTAGTCCTCTCTCTGAACTTTGTTGCTGTAGTTCAGAGATTTAGTCTTTAGAGATTTCTGACTCCTTGTGACTCATTATGGAAATTTTTTGGCAAAGTTACCAGAGTGGTTTGCCATTTTCTTCTCCAGTGGATTAAGGCAGATGGAAGGTGAATGACTTGCCCAGTGTCAAACAGTTAAGGTCTGATTTATTATTTGAATTCACATTGTTTTGATCCCAGGGCCAGCTCTCTGAACTTCAGTTTTCTACAAAATGACTAAGTTGTACTTGCTGATTTTCTAGGTTCCATTACAAAAAGTTTTAATGTTAACTCCTAGAATCACCTAAGCTTAATTAATCAGAATTTATGGAATTACTGTTAAATCATCTACACTATACAGAGAACTATGGGACATACAGAAAAAAAAATCTAAGATTCCTCTGTTTGGAATTTAAACTGGTTCTACCATTTCTCTCCAGATATGTTTTTTTTAGGTTTTTTTGCAAGGCAAACGGGGTTAAGTGGCTTGTCCAAGGCCACACAGCTAGGTAATTATTAAGTGTCTGAGACTGGATTTAAACCCAGGTACTTCTGACTCCAAGGCCGGTGCTTTATCCACTACGCCACCTAGCCACCCCCCAGATATGCTTCATAATAATCACCAACGTGTACCCTATTTCCAGACAAACAGTCCTCTCCATTCTTCCTTCTCCAAATGATATTCCATTTCCTATTACCATGCTTTTGCATAGGTTTTCCACCTTGCTTGGAATGCTCTCCATTTTCACCTCCAGCCTTGGAATCTAAGGCTTAGGATTCTTCAAGGTTAAGATCAGGTACCATTTCCTACAAAGAAAAATGTTTTTCCCATCCCCACAGGAATTTCCTAATGTCTTTCCTCACTTTCCACAAATTACTTTATATATACTTAGAATGTATTCATCTGTATTTGTGTTCTATTCTCCCCACTCTTAGTGTAACATAAGTTCTTCAAGCATAGGGACTGTTTCATTTTTGTTTTTTTATCTTTGGCACCTTGCTGAGGGACTTGAACATAATAGTTACTCTACAATTGAACTGCTCTCAGCCAGAAGGAATTACCATTAATTTAGGGAGACAATTCTGATAAATGTAAAACAACAACAAACTTTACAAGAGAGTTTACAATTAAGTGTCAATTCTGAGTGTCAGAGGATCTCACTGCTGTATTCATGTCAATTTTTATAGAAGAAGTAGGACATGAATTGGTCTGATTTGTAAGGATGCTTAGGACATAGAGATGTCAAGAGGAAAGGGAAGACATAGCAGGTGAATGGAACATGAGCTAACATAGACATAAGGAAATACATTAGTATCTATCAACCAAATGGACCAAGCCACTAGAAAGCAGTTATGAGATGAACTATTTTATCTGTTGCTGTTGTATTTATTGCTCATCTTTTATTCTCAAAGAGAACCAATGACATCATGAGGGTGATATCTTGACTTTCAACATTTATTTTTCAGAGGAAGAGGCATTTTATATAATGCCATTTATAAAAGAAAACAATGTTAATAACATCAAAAAATGAGTCAGTATTTTCACCAATTTAAATAAAGACCATGCAAATTTTAATCTGTGTCAAGAGAAAGAAAGCTGATATTTTTGCATCTGCTCTCACCTATACATACTTTGTTACCAGTGCTGAGCCAGAAGACTTGTATAGAAATTCTTTTACTCTCTAGTGACTATTGCACAAGAATAGGGCAAAATGAAAGAGGAGGAAGGAGCAAGGGAGAGAATTATTTTCAAAATGCATTCCATCACATTCTGATTTAACCAAGGGTTCTATAAAAGCTCTTAAATATGAATATACCTATTTTAAATTTCTGGGCTTCAAGTTTATTATACTTGGGGGGGGATCAATTTTGATCCATTTATTTTCAGATAAATTTTTTCCTGCTCAGATTCTTCTACAAATAAAGATGTTTACACATATAAGATAGAGCATGTCTTCTTCCCTATATAATTAAATAGACATAACACTTTCATTTTAAAAAAAGATGTCTGCCATGTTTTCCCCAAAATAAGTCCTTGCATGATTTTTTTTCAGGATGTTCATAAGCCCTACTTCCAAATAAGCCCCAATTAAGATCAGCAGGAATACAGATACATTTTATACATCTGTTGCAACACATGATGGATGTATTGAATTATAATTAATATATAATTGAATATAAAGAAATAATATTATTGACATTAATATTTAAAATAAATGATAATATAAATTATAATTATTTATAAATACCCAAGAGAGCATTTGCATAAGTGCCTGTGTAAACAGATGAACTCAAAACTTATTATTGAATGACCAATCTGAATACAGACACAATAGGCTTCAAAATAGCACATGCAGTTGATGATATCTGGATGGAAAGAAAGTCCCATGGGCAAGAAAGATAAGATTGAATGTGTTTCAGGCATTTTTGTTCTTGAAACTAAAAGAAGCCTATATATACAAGCAGATATAAGGAAGTGGGTCAATTTAATGCTGACACTTGTTTGTTAAGATAAACAAAGAGGTCTGCTGGTCTCAGACTCAACCAGCACTCACCAAACTAGTCACCAAGAACTTCCTTGCAGAGAGAAGACTAGATCAGGAATGACTGCCCATCTCCAGATATCCTCTGAAAATAAGCTCTAATGAGTCTTTTGGAGCAAAAATTAACATTAAGAACCAGTCTTATTTTGGGGGATGCAATATGTATTGTTTCATATAGAAAAATCAATTGAAAGAATATTTCAAAACACTAATAACATAAAAAACTCAAGTCAAAGTAAGAGCTGAAAATTGGTTCAACCATTCTGGAAAACAATTTGGAATTATTTGAAGAAAGTGACTAAAATGTTCATACCATTTCCCCTGTGATTCCACTGCTAGACATGCTCAAAGGAAATAAATGATTAAAAAACAAGGTACCAAACACATCAAAATATCAATAATAGCATGTTTCAAAATTAAATTTTTATTAGAAATTTTTTTAACATTGCCTATATTTCAAATTATTGTTCTCATTTCCAGCTCTCCCAGGAGAATAGAATGAAAAAAAGTTTAGCAAAATTAAACAATGTATTGGAAAATGTCTGCCATTATATCCACTGTTTTACATTCCCCACTTCTACAAAGACGTGGGAGATGTCTTCTGGTATCTCTTTTCTGAGATCTTTATAATTTCACATAATTTAGTTTCCACAGTTTCCTTCTTGATGTCATTCTTTCCATTTACATTAATTTAATCTCTGTGGATATTGGTTTCCTAGTTCTGTTTACTGTATTTTGCATTGGTACATGTAAGTCATGTCAGGCAATATATACATCTTAGATATTATTATTATTATTATTACATGATAGTCTTAATACACAGAAGGTTAGCTTCCTGACTCAATAAATATATACATTATATGATGCAATAGAATCAATTTCTTTCAGTTCCCATTTTTCCGACATATATCTTAGAATTCTACTAGTCCTTTGTTTTCTCTTATAATTTGTTCTGGCAGCTTTCTTTGATTAAATTTGAGGGTTTAACTATAGTACTCTAATATGTGACATATAATAGAGGAGTAGACATTTAAAGCTAATGCAGCAAGGTAAAAGTATGCCCAACATACAAAGCAAATACAGTTATTTGTATAACTGTAAAGGATTTCCCCTTTCCTGAATGTCGCCTTCAAATACCAAGGCAGTTCCAATGGAGCTGTTGTGACCAGGCACATTCAAACTATCCACATTGCTCCTTTGAAATGGGGAACATATTTACAACACCTCCACTGAAATGATCTCAGGTGTCAGTAGAATGCAAACTCTGGAAGGTTCTCCCAAATTGAAAAGAATGAGTTTAAAAAAAGGTATTAAAAATTACTTCAAGGGGGTGGCTAGGTGGTACAGTGGATAGAGCACTAGCTGTGTGGCCTTGGGCAAGCCATTTAACCCCATTGGCTTGCAAAAACTTAAAAAAACCAAACAAAAAAATTATTTCAAGTCACTTAGCAGGTTTAGTATTACATTTTGTTTGAGGAGCAGTCTCATTACAAAGTTTGCCACAAGGTGATGAGTTATTTTGGCCATCACAACTCTAGAAGCAGTCTGTCATTCAGCATTTAATAAACTCATATTATGTGTTAAGTGTTGTGCTAACGCTTGTTACTCAGTAATTTTGGAGACCATGTCTGACTCTTTTTGCTCCCATTTGGGTTTTTTTTTAAATCCTGGAGTGATTTATCATTTCCTTCTCCAGCTCTTTTTACAGATGGAAAACTGAGACAAACAGGGTTTAAGTGACTTGTCGAAGGTCACATCTGTGAGGCCAAATTTGAACTCAGATCTTTTTGATTCCAGGTCTAACACTCTATCCATTGTGCCATCTAATTGCCCCAGTGTGCTAAGTAGGTGGGAATTAAAAAGAAAGGCAAAAGAAAAACCCTTCCCTGGAGAAGCTCACATTTTAATAAATCTAGAAGTCCATTTAAGTTATAGAGGCAGACTAGCTATGCATTGACTTGGGAGTATCCCTGTTTTGTTTTGTTTTCTGAGTGGGAGAGTATGATCCTAACTGTAAGAATGATTTTGGCTTCTGGATGCAAGACAAATTAGAAAGCATAGAGAGTAATGACAGTGAGAACTGTGAGAAGATTACATTAATCTGGACAAAATATGGTCCATACAGACTGTTCCAAAAGTCTTAGTGCCATTTGAAACTAATAAACTTAGTATTTGGAATGCCTTAAGGAAGCATCATTATTGATATCATTGATGCTTGAAACATGGTCCTTAGAAATAATCACATTGAGAGTCTGAATGTTTAGTATTCTTCTAAGGAAATGAGCAGCAGTGGAAGGAGCACCAGATGGTGGGGCAGGACAATCAGATTCTTGTTATAACTCCAACTGTGACCTTGGGTACAATACCCTGAGTCTTACTTTCTTCAACTAGAAATTGCAGAATCATTAGCATGGGATCATAGATTTAGAACCAGGAGGCAATTTGGAAGTCATCTAGTCTAGCTCCCTCAAGAAGGTACTAAGAAACAGAAAGGACAAGTGACTTTTTTTCAGTGTCACATAAAGAACAAGTACCAGAATCAAGATTTGAACTCAGTTCCTCTAACTATAAATCTCCATGTTCTTCTCCTAATATCATACAAAGTGTTGAATTAGATAACTTCTAATCTTATCTAATTGTAAGGGGATTCCCCAAAATTTATGGGCAAAGAAACAACTATAAACTTGTTTTTAAACACAAGGGTTAAGAAAAGCACCAGGGTGGCTTGTGAGTGCTTTTCTTTTCTTTCTTTTTTGCATAGGAGGAATAATACTCATCTCTTTACTGTGTATTTTCAATAATAAGACTTTTGGGTTATCAAATATCTTTGTTTTAGCATTTTATCACCCTCAAAACTCCATTTATAAGTTCTCCTCTGCTATGGTTATCAGTAATCCATAATTAAAGTATAATGAAAGAAAACTGTCACAAGAAACTCAATTCATTTACATGGAAAGTGTTTAGGAATTGCCATACTTACTAAAGATAACAATTGCACAGAGGAACTACTAAATTTTATCTTTGGTTGGTTTTATATGCATGTGCACATGTGTATACATGTTGTTAATCCCGGTATCTGGAAGATTAATTTAATTTAAAAAAGTTAATCAACATGCAAAAGAGCCCAGCAGTGAAACAGATTACCCCCAAGTACCTTGGGAATCAGTAATGTAAGATATCAGTCACTTCCCACAAACCTTAAATAGAGATGAATAAACAGCTTTTCACTCTCTGGCTCACATCAGAAAAGAATATTTAAGTAATAAAAGCCCATACCAAAATATTTATGAAATGTATTATCCTCTCTTGGACAAGTTAACCAATAGGCTAACTCCCCAGGAAACCGGAAACTAATTAATTTCAATTGTAGATAGAACTGTGTCACTTTGGATTCTAGAACTGTGTCACTTTGGATTCTAATAATTGAAAAGTAAAGAAAAAAATTTTCAAATCGATCAGTCAATATATGATCCAAGAGAGAGATTTTAATTCTCATATAGTTCAATCATGTCAATTTTACATGCACATGGAAGAAATGGAAGCCCAGAGCAGAAAATAGACATGATTTTACAAAGTCATACAACTAGGAAGTAATAAAACTAAATTTGAAATCCAGTTCTTAACACCTGTCTAGTCTAGAAGCATTATGTAGTAGAAAGAATACTAGACCTGGAGTCAGAACTAAGCTAGAATTTGACTTCTGATACTTACTAGCTAATTAACCTTGGGCAAATCATTTAATCTCTCTGAGACTCTGTTTCCTAATCTGTAAAATGGGAATAATAATACCTCTACAAGTATTTATTAAGTATTTACTATGTATCAAGTAACTGAGCATGTACTAAAAGCAGAAGATACAAAAGAGAGTCAAAAAATATGGTCCTTGTCATCAAGGGTGACAGGCAAGGAAACCAACCATAAAATTTTTTCAGTGGTCCAGGCATGAGGTAACATAGGAGAGGAGAGGTTGAGGGGAAAGAAGGGGAAGTATATGAAAGATGAGACACTGTGAAGTTAGAAATGATTTGGCAACACATTGTATATATGGGATGAGTATGAGAGAGGAATTAAAGATAACACTGAGGTTGAGAATAGATATGTAGGAGAATGGTGGTAGATGAGCAGTTATAAGGAAGTTGGGAAGAGGAGGGTTTGAGGAAAATGTTAATGATGAATGACATTTTGGATAGGTTGAGATTGACATGCTTATGGGATATTCAGTGCAATATATACATGAGGCAGTTATTAATGTGATGTTACAAATCAAAAGAGAAGATGGTCTAGACCAAGGAATCATCTGCATAGAGAGACTGAACTCATGAGATCACCAATAAAAGGACAAGAGGAGTTTCAGAACAGAACCTTGGGGTCACCCACAGTTAGCAAGTATGATTCCAATGAAGAATCAGCAAAAGAGATAGCAGGAATGGTCAGACCGGTAGAAGGTAAACTAGAAGAGTAGTGTCACAAAAACCTAAAGAGAAAAGAGCATCCAGGAGAGGAAAATACTCAAAATGCCAAGATCAGCAGAAAGGTCAAGGACCTACCTCCTTAAGGAATTCTAATAAACAAATTTTAATAGCTTAAAACTAAGTCTTTTGGGACAGCCTGTATTTAGCACATTTTGACCACATTAATGTAATAACATCTTAACTGGTCTGTCTATATTCTCCTTTCTAATTCATCCTCCAGCTGCCAGAAATCACAGTTAAAATATTTTCAAAATTATGTTTACATCGTTCTCCCTGCTCAAAAGACAAAACAACAACAGAAAATACAAACCTCAGGGTCCCTAGCATAAATTCTATATGTAAATTTTATATGTAAATCCTCGAGAGTTGAGTCTATGTACCATTTTCCCTCATTGTTTCCATTTCATCTAGCACAACACCTTATACATATATGAATATATCAAGGATTGGTGATTACTCCAAACAGATCACAATTCATCAGAAAGGTTAATGGACCTTGCCAATGGTCACAAAACATATAAGCAACAAAAATAAAATTTTATATTTGAACTCACAACTTTCTGACTCCAAATATTCTGTCCACAATAATAGTAAATATGTGCTGAATTTGTTGAATAAGATGATGTCCAGCTCTAGGATTCTATGATTTCTGTGATCTGGCTCCTGTTGAACTGGTTAAGCAAATTGCTATTTCCTTATGATGCAATACTCTTCTTTTCTCTTTTTCAAATGATTCCTGAGCTACTGGGATTATATGCTCAATTAACTTCCGAGTCTCAAGTGGAAATTGAAATGGCAGTTCTTACAAAAGTGAATTAGAAATCCCAACATTCTTCTTGGCCCCAGAAGACAGAACCAAGAAATAATGAGGAAAGGTAGATTTTAGCTGAATATTAAGAAAAAACTTTTATAATCAGAAATTTCTCATAATGAAGTAGGGTACCTCAAAAAGTAATGACTCCATTATTGAAGGTCTTCCAGAAGTAGTTCAATAATCTCTAATTAGTGATGTTATTTCAAGTACTGGTTGGAATTGGTTATATCTGAATTCTTTTTTAGCAATGTGTATCTATAATTTCTACTTCTCCCATAAATCAGGAGTGGGTTCTATTCTCATCAGAATTTTCATCTTCTCTTTCCTGACACTCCTCCAAATATTGGTGACCCAGTTAGAATTTGGTAGCAAGGAGGATGGAGAGAGGCTTCCCTTATATATAGAAGAAAGCTCCAACTCAAGAAATCACTAAAGAAAGGGGAAGAGGTAGAAGGTGACTCCATCCCTAATCTGAGAGAGAGACTAGGAGACTGGATTATTTGATCTCTTTTTTTTTAGGTTTTTGCAAGGCAAATGGGGTTAAGTGGCTTGCCCAAGGCCACACAACTAGGTAATGATTAAGTGTCTGAGACCGGATTTGAACCCAGGTACTCCTGACTCCAGGGCCAGTGCTCTATCCATTGCACCACCTAGCTGCCCCATATTTGATCTCTTTACTACACTTCCAGATCTAGGATTCTATAATGACTTTGCCATACTGTAAAGTGATTATTATGAGGGCAAATTTACCCAGTTCAAGGACTTTTTCTAACAATACATCACTCTCTCAGACTTTCTTAGAGATCTTTATGCACCAAAAACTCAATGGATGTTTACTTCCCAACCACCAAGTAAATTTATTACTGAACTCTCTAATAAGATCATTATAAATGTTTTGACAGGAGTTTTATTTTAAGCTTAGGTTATCAGATGTTCCTCAAGAGAGGAACAAAGAAATCTAATGCTTTTGTCTATCTTCCAATATCTTCTTTTTTATTTCTGGATCATATATGTATCCCACAGACAGGGTCTATTTCCTCTCCCAAATGACATTTGATAACCCCTCACTACCACCTCCTTTAGTGGTAACAAGGACAGGATTTCAGGGCCCATGTAGATGAGGGGGCTACTGTTCTCAAACTCAAAAGTCTCAGGCATTAAAAGAGCATCTAAGTGTGGAAGGATCCATGATAACCACTTTGCTAATTTCAGAGGTCTACAGACCATGAGGGCCTCTAGGCACAAACCAAGTAATAGTTTGATACCATTATTATTTCAGTTTTCCTTGTTAAATGATTGCTATACCTAAACATATTTATATACATATATTGATGATTGTATTTCAATTTTATTGGTTTGCTCTGTAATCCTATGTATTTTGTTTTACAATTTTAAAATGTTATAAGAAGGGGCGGCTAGGTGGTGCAGTGGATAGAGCACTGGCCCTGGAGTCAGGAGTACTTGAGTTCAAATCTGGCCTCAGACACTTAATCATTACATAGCTGTGTGACCTTGGGCAAGCCACGTAACCCCACTGCCTTACAAAAATACCCTAAAAAATGTTATGAGAAGGGGTTCATAGGCTTCACTGGACTGCCAAAGGGGTCTATGACACACAAAAGTTTGGAACTCCCACATTGGAGAATCAGGAGCATTTCCCTATTTAAAAAATTACAGACATTCAGAACTGGAAAAGATCTGAGGTTATCTAGCTGACTGCTTAGTAATAATAGCTCCTTCTATAATATCACTTGGTGCCAAATAGAAATTTTCTACCTTTTCTTTATTTACACCTAACTTGTCACATCATTTTTCTTGTAATTCGTCCTTCATTTTCAAAAGGGTGACATCTCGACTCTTGTGTAAATTGGATTTGGGTGAGGCAGAGTTGCACAGAGGTATCTCCTGCAAAGGTATCAAAATCTAGCAGTAAGATATAAGTCAAAATGACTGGTGATGGCCCAGGTTGCAATGAATGATCTTGGAATCTGATGTCTGAATAAATTCTAAGCATTCTACAGCATTTGCTTCAACTGCCTTCAAAGCTAGTCACAAAACAAATTGTCCTTATCTGCCCATTCTGTCAGGAGAATCCCATGCTTGGGATAGAAATTTCCCTATCTAAACAATGAACCTGAGACCTGTTGATTACACTCAACCTGGTTTAACACTTATGCTAAGATGATTTTACCAGAGTAAGGCTGCTGCACCTGTTACAACTTTCTAGGTCTATGATCTCCTTCAATTTTTCTTGTACATAAATAACAAATTTCTGCATGTGACTTTGCTTCAGATAGCATTAAGGAAGGGCAGATGAATGACCAAGAATCTCCAAGTCCAGGTGAGGGAGATAGAAGATTATTGAGATAAAGGAGCTACTTCTATTCTCAGATATCTCTTATGATTCTACATATGAGCTTGTCACTGAAAGTTATTAGTTACTCCCACTCCAAACAAGTGCTTCCATACTTAACAACAATTTACTGATGTTTGCCATTTAAGCCAGAAGAAGACCAATGACATCAGGGGATTCATGTCTCAACTTGCAAGTGAATTGAATTTAAGTGAGGCAAGCTGAGCAAAGTCATCAGGCTCACTCCCTTCTCCAGTCATTGTAGTCCAGGGGCAAGACACAAGTCAGGGATGACTGGAGATGACTCTGGTTGCATCACGAGACTTTGGTCTTAAAATATTTTAGACTTCACTAGTGTGGCTTTTCCCAGAACTTTTGCAGAACATAGTCTTTCTGCTCCTTGAAAGATGACCATCAAATACTGTTGTAATTAATAGGAAAACAAAGATTTTGTAGTGAATATGGTTCTGGGCTACTGAATTTAGCTCAGCTGGTCCTCTGGGGGTGGGTATCTTTGTGCTGGGGCTCAAACTCTTTCCAGTCTAACATAGTTTGCCTGGCAGAACTTGCATTCCATTGGTGTAGAATTCAAGAACCCAGAATCAATTCTATATTACAATAAGGCAAATCAAGGAATTTTTAAAAATTATTTAGTCTTGATGACCACTTTCCTACATATCTTGCCCACTTCAAACAGCTTAAATAACATATGTAATTTCTGAGATCAATAAGTGATTTATCCTTTGAGGAACAGCTAGTGCATTAATTAGGTCAAACATTCTTGGCAAGTTAAAAGCAAAGTAGAATTAGTAATTTTAATCATAGTGTCTTATCATTGGAAACTACCTTAGAGATCATCTAATGTAGAAGTTCTTACTTTTTGTGTCAAGGACTTCTTTAGCAAGTTGGTGAAACTTATGAACCTCCTCTCAGAATAATGTTTATTTTTTTTAAACGCATTGAATAAAATACATAGGATTATAAAGAAAACCCATTATAGCAATTTGTAAAAAATAAGCTCATAGACCCCATGTTAAAGAGTTCTAATCAAACCCCCTTTAATTTATAGATGTGAAATTAGGGACCTAGATATGTAAAATTATTTGTGCAAAGTCACATATTAAGTTAGTGACAAAGTTAGAATAAGAATGCTTTGATGCTTTGTCCAGAACTCTTCCCACCATACTAAATTTTCTCATGAATACAGAGAGAGGGAAAATTCAGTCCATGGCCAACCAGTAAATCAGTGGAAGTGAAAGGAAAAAAATTATTTGTGTGTTAGTAAACATTTAATAAATGCCAGGGATTGAGGTACAGCAGTAATTGTATACAAGATACCCTTTCAATTAAAAGGCATTAGTATGGATTGTCTGGACAATCAACAAACCAATAAATCAAGCCTTGATTAGTATTTGCAATTTCTGAAGTTTGACAATTTCTCATGCTAAAATTTATCAATTACAGTATCTCTGGAGAGCCCATGAAAGTAGACTCTGATATGAGCCTAAATTTATTCTAACTGATCCTGGGTGACTTTTTATACTATACTTATTTTTCTACCATTATTTGATTATATATTCATGGGTTTTATGTGAAGTTCCCTAATCTGACACATCATAGAGATTTTATAAAGCTACACCAGAGGTTTATAAGCTCTAAAAAGTATTTAAAAACACTTGAAAAGTTTCAAATATCGCTCCGCCATAATCTGTATTTTCTGTCCAAGGACCAGTTCTATGAAGTTTGTATCAGAGTATCAAAAAATTAGCCACCAAATGAAGAATTCTGAGGGATACAATTTACAAATTTTCCTACTAACCCATGAAACCATTACGCCATGAATTGGTAGAGAATGCTCATTGTGAAAAAAATCAGGGACTTTTTTTTTAGGTTTTTGCAAGGCAAATAGGTTAAGTGGCTTGCCCAAAGCCACACAGCTAGGTAATTATTAAATATCTGAGGCTGGATTTGAACTCAGGTATTCCTGACTCCAGGGCTGGTGCTCTATTCACCACACCACATAGCCGCCCTAAAAATAAGGGAATTTTAAAAGTATTTCTATATTAGACAGTCAATTAAGCTATCAGTCATGTACACCATTGACTTCTTTTACAAAAAGGCTAGATGTGACATGAGGAAGGAGAAAGTTTTCCTTTATCTTCTCTGTTCTATTTTGGTTACATATTTGGCAGACCATCTGTAGCAGCAAAGAGTTCCAATTGTGAAGGAGAGAAAGGATATAGTCCAGAGAAACTGTCAAATAAATTATCATCAAGCTTTTTTTTTTTCCCCAACCCCATTCCCCATTTCATGGCACATGAGGACATGGCACATGACAAAGGGAAATATATACATATATATATATATATATATATATATATATATATATATATATATGTATATGTACACACACACACATATACATATATATATGTAGAGAGAGAGAGATGCTAAGAAAGAGGTTTCTCACCAATTTATAAGCAAGTAAGAATATAAAAAAATCTACCTTTCTTTTATAAATATGGCACGAAGATATGGAAAAATATAGATAAGGCAGACATAAGTGAAGCCAGATCAACATTTGGGGGTCTAATGTCCAAGATCCCTTGGATCTAGGTTCAGATATTAACTATGATACTTCCTATCTATAAGAAATTATTCAAGGCATTTCAATTTTTGGAAATCTCAATTTTCCTATGTGTAAAATAAAGGAGTTGGAGGAAATGATAATCCTGAATGCTCTGTACTCTCAGAGGAGATAATATTTTTATAATGCTTAGCATAGGGCCTCTTCTCTTTCTCCCAACTAGGTTTTTATCACATGGCTTTCTATTGGTTCTCTTCCTTCATGTCTCCAACTAAGTCTTCTCTGGTAAATCATAATCAATGCCAGTCACACTAATTTAATGTATATTAAAAGGAACAAACTTCATGTAGTGGAATCACAATCTCATGCATAATATGCGCACTTATATAAAGGAAATGTTTAAAAGCATTCCTCCATTGTTCTCCTAGCTGCTGAATAACTTGTCTATCTATAGACCTGGACTCTGGGCCTCACATACTTTATTTTTAGTTATATCTGTGTGTAGAAAAACCTAAGCTTACAATAAAAAGCAGTTTGTCACTCCAAAGCAACTTGTGACAATAGAAATTACTCAGCAGTGTCTGACTGCCAGTGATTTTAGTTTAGATTCAAATGAGTCACATACATATTTATTTATTACATTCAAAATGTGCACTGAACACTGCTGATAAGCAAAAAAAAAACTCTATTTGATAAACAATCTGTCAATCTTGTGTTCCAAGATTGTTGGCTGGTTGGGCAAACAAAAGGAAGGACACCATATTTTATTTAAAAAAATGTCTTGTCTTAGTGGCGGGGATGGAAGTGGGGGGGGGGGAGGAAAAGGAAGGAAATATTGATCAAACAGATACTGGTCCTTCTTGTTCCCTAACTCGAATCTGAACTTTTTAAATTCCTGCCTGTCCATACTACCTGTAGCATAGTTAGCAGTACCTCCTGGATCCTTATTGACACCCTTAATAACATAAGAAATGATGAATGGCATTGATCATTTCAAAATCTTTCAACAAAAGGGAAGAATGGAAATATAAATGAAAAAAAAAACACAACAGAACACTGACCTAAGGTTAAAAGCATATTTATATATTTGAAGGAAAAACAAAGAAACACAGAGCTAAGATTATAGAATGTTAGTTCTTAATTATACTTTAGAGCTCATTTAAACCAGAAGTGTCAAATCCCAACCAGCTAGCTGCACAACACTCATGAGTGTTCCCCACACTACATTAAGATATAATTGGGAAATATTTAGTAAAATAAATATAAAAAGAAGACAACATAGATAACATTATGTATTTTTTGAAGTCAATGTAGAGATCCTTATGTATGGTTTTGTTGTCCTGTTTCTTTTCTATCAATGTTTTGACATCACTGATCTGACATCACCGATTTAAACCAAACACCCTAATTTTACAGATAAGGAAACTGAGGCAAAGAGCAATACAGTAACTTAAGAACACTAATGAGTGACAGTTCTAAGTTTTTGTGATTCAGGGTTAGAAATTCAAAAATTCATTTTTTTGGCTCTAAAGAACCAAATTTGGACTCTATTTGGTCTCTAAAGACATAGGTATAACTACCTAGAGAAAATATGTGTGGGCTTCTTATCTGGTCTTCAAATGACTTTAATGTCCATTTTCTTTATTTTTAAATGGTACATTTTATTATTATTGGCTGTCTTTATATTCTCTCTGTGCTTCTTTTCCCTTCCCAGAGAGTCAATATTTTAAGAATATTTTAAAAAGAATAAAAATTATTAAAATTGATGGATAAATTAGAAATAGTCTTATATGCAGTTTTCCATCTCCCTGGACTGCAACCTCTAAAGAAGATTAGCTGAGCCATCTTCCTATATCTCTTCTTTAGGACAAAGCTTATTCTTTGGAATCTTGCATCATTCACTACTGATTGTCTTTTCACTCAGGTTGTTACAGTCATGTATGTAATTTTCTTGATTCTCCTTAATTTGCTTTATATCACTTCATATAAATCCATACTAATCAGTATCATTTCTTAGAGCACAGTAAGGGTAGCTATGGGTACAGGGGATAGAATGTTAGGCCTGGACTCAGGAAGACTCATCTTCCTGAGCTCAAATCCAGCCTTAGACACTGATTATCTGTGTGAACTTGAGCAAGTCAATTAACTCTGCTTACCTGAGTTTCTCATTTGTAAAATGAATTGGATTAGGAAACAGAAAACCATTCTAGTATCTTTGTGAAGAAAATCTCAAATGGGGTCAAGAAAAGTCAGACAAAATTGAAATGTTTGAACAACAATAACAACAAATAACTTCGTAATATTGGAGTAGAGTCAAATACAACATTTGCTTATCCATTCTCCAGTTGATAGACATTTTATCTATGATAGATGTTTATTTCATGTTCTTTGCAATCAGAATCTGTACTATTTTCTTTTTCATTATTTTTGCATTTTTGCAAGGCAATGGGGTTAAGTGAAGTACTAATTTAAATTTGGTGTATATGGGGTTTTTCTTATCAATGATGTCCTTGGAGTATATGTCTAATAGTGCAATCTCTGGTCAAAGGTCTTGACACTTTTCCACTTTAATTACATAATTCCAAATTGGTTTCCAGAAAGCTTATATTAAATTACTATGCCATCAACAATGCATTAGTATCAGGGCGGCTAGGTGGCGCAGTGGATAAAGCACCCGCCTGGGAGTCAGGAGTACCTGTGTTCAAATCTGGTCTCAGACACTTAATAATTACCTAGCCCTGTGGCCTTGGGCAAGCCACTTAACCCCATTTGCCTTGCAAAAAAAAAAAAAAAAACCTAAAAAAAAAAACCAATGCATTAGTATGCCTGCCTTTTCACAACCTTTCCATAATAGTTACACCCTATTTTCCAAGAAAGTCAGGCTTTTCATCCTATTTTCAGTGATAGTTACATGCAAAGAAAGTATGGTGGGGGTTCCTTTCTTTATGTCTAACTTTTGAGTCAGAAACTCTTGTCACATAAAGAAGCTAATAATTATTAAGACTGATGTGTCTTTTCACTTCTGTAACACCTAAGGATTTTCTCTTTCCCTTTCCCTAATGGGAACAATGCCCCTGTCCCTACAGAAGTTTTTGTTTCCACCAGAATGGTTTTTAAAACTTCAACAGAAATTTCCAACTCCATACTGTCCAATCCCTTCCTTGTTCCTGTGAATCTATTCTAAATACTGATCCCAGAATTATCTTCTTCATGCATAATTTTGATCATGCTATTCTTCTAAAAAAGTATTCAGAAGCTTCCTATCACCTACTTTTTAAAAAATAGTATTCAGAGTCTTCCTCTCATATTATTTCCATTTGGCAAGCATTTGATGTTCCATGAAAACTGGGCTTTATATTCCCAGAATCAACCTAAGCCCTTGCTCAAATTTTCTGCTGAGGCTGAAGTATCCTTTTTTCCCCCTTTTTCCTTTGAATTCTTAACTATACTTTAAAGTCCAATTCACTGTTATTTCTTCAATGAAACCTGCCTCCATCAATATAGACTTTTCCCCTCTCAGATAACACATAACATCTAATTTTGCAACATGTTTGTCCTTCATTTTCAAAGAAGATCACATCAGGTAGGTGATCCCATGACAAGCATGTGAACTGGATTTGAGTGAGGGAGTGCTATGCTAAATCACCAACCTCACTTTCTCCTCTGGAGCCATCCAGGTCCACTGGCCAGGTAAAAATCAGGAATATTGGAGATGACCCTGGATGAGAGGCCATCAGGCTGAAGTGGCTTACCCAAGGCCACAGGGCTGGTATGTGGCAAGAGTCTGAGGCTGGATTCAAACTCTCATCCTCCTGAATCGAAGGCCAGTGCTCTTTCTACTACTGCACCTAACTGCCCAGTTTTGCAACTAACATATATTAATGTGCATTTTAACTATTGTTGCATGTGACTTTACCTGAACTGTTTCAATAATTTCCTAATTGATCACCATAGGTTCTTATCCAATTAATCCTTGATATACTTCACAAAATGAGAATTCTAAAGTATTGGGCTAACTATGTCACTTCTCTGTTTGAAAATCTTCAATAACTATTGCTTCTAGGATAAAATAAAAATTCCTGGATTTAATATTAAATAACTTTATAATCTGGTTCCAGACTACCCTTCTAGGCTTTTTACATTTTATTCCCCTACATGACAGTCAAATTAACCCATTTATTGTTCCCCATACTTAATATTTATCCATCCCTTTTCTCCCATGTCTGGAATGCAATTCCTCACTATTCCTATCTCTTAGACTCTCTGGCTCCCTTTAAAGTTCATTTCAATTGCTTGTTCCTACACGAAGTCATTCATGATCTTTTGTTCAGTTTCTATTGTATCCAAACTCTTCCATTTGGAGTTTTCTTGGCAGAGATTCTGAAATTGTGTGCCAAGTCCTTCTCCAGTTCATTTTACAGATAAGGAAGCTGAGGCAAATTTAACTGAGGTTAAGTAACTTGACTGTGTGGGACAGTTGCCACTTAAATAAATTTTGGAGATCTCTCAAGGTATAAAGAGAAAGCTTTATTTATTTCTCCAGGAATGGGCCCCAATCAATTACAGAGATTGAGGCAAATGCAAAAGGCCCAAGAATCACATTTATCTTAACTGGATCCCCACCTCACCCTCATTAATGAAGAATGTGGTCTTAGAAAAGAGCATATAATTCAAACTGAAACCAGATTATCTCTTCAGCCCCAGGAATTGAATGGTCATGGACTTCAACAGATAAGGTGGGGTCAATTGACTCTTCACCAATATCCTGGAAGTTGCTTTGTCAAGGGAGGAGGTACACATGGTTAACTGTTCTCCAATCTGTAATACTCTATTGAAGAAATCTCAGGCTTTATCCCACTCATTGCCCAAGATCAAACAGATAATAAGTGTCTGAGACCAGATTTGAACTCAGAAAAATGAGTCTCCCTGACTCAAGCCCCTTTCTGGTGCCACCCAGATAATTTATTCTTGATATTTTAAAAATCTACTTCAGTGTGCAACATGTTATTCTTCTCTGCTTGCCTCACACAACACACTTCAGGGCAGAAACTAGGCTCCTAATACTAGAACTAGAAGTGACTTTGGAGGCAATTTAGTCTCTCATTTCAGAGCTTAGGAAACATGACCTAAGGAAGTTAAGTGATTTGCTCAAGGTCACATTGGAAATAGGCATCAGACGTGGAATATGAACCACTGACTTCAGAGCCAATTTTCTATTGTTTTCCTATAACCAGTAAGTGCCTGGTTTTATAGAAAGTATAAAAAATTCTTAGTGATTTTAAGTATATGTACACACATATGCATGCATGTATGTATATTATATAGTAAGCATTTATATCTGTGTATATGTTTATATAGATATATAGTATATATTTGTATACATATTTATAAATATGTATATTTATATAAATTCATTGTATATTTATATATATGTATATATTTATGATGTGTGTGACTTCCTTTCCTACTGCACACAAAGTCTGTTATAGAGGAAGGTCCCATGAGAAAACAAACATCATAACCTCATTTCTCAAAAAAGCCATTATTATTTCAAAAGCCAAAGTCAAAATTGTGATCAGAAAAATTCTAGTGACTTTGGCCAAAATCCTTAAGTCCTGGAGCCTTTTGCCCTTAAGTTAAGGTGTTTTGGGTCTCTGGAATCCAGGATATTTGAAACAAACTATTTAGTCTTCGTGTCTGTCAATAAAGAAAGGTAGAAAGCCTCCAGGCTTGCTACACATTTTGAGGATACCCAGACAGCTTAATTGAAGTCTTTTCTGAGTTTGCAATCACTTACTGTCTTCCATTTCCCTGAATAAAAAGATGGCTTTATTATGTCCCTAAGGGAAAACAGTAAAAATAAACACCACAATCTTGAAACTATAAAGAAGAAAACAAATATGGGGAAGTTGGAGGGGAAATTTTTTTCTCATTTATTGAAGAAGATGAAATGAGGTTCAGATGTATATATGTATGTAAAATTTATATATGTGAGCATTCAGAAGGTACAATAGATAGAGCACTGGACTTAGAATCAGGAAGATTCTTCATCATCATGAATTTAAATCCAGTCTTAGATATTTACTATCTATGTGACCCAGAGGAAGTCTGCCCTGATCCTCTGCCTCAGGTTCCTCATCCATAAAATGAGCTGGAGAAGAAAATGGTAAACTACTTTTTTCCAAGAAAATCCCTAAATGGGGGTGATAAAGAATCAGACATCTCCACACAACAATAACAAATTGATAAATGTACATATATATATATATATATACATATATATATATACACACATACATATACATATACATGTACATATACATATATATATATATATATATATATATATATATATATATATATACTGAATTAGGGATTGGATCTCTGCTTTCAGTACTATAGGGAACTCCAAGATGAATCAGCTCTCTCCATGAATGTAGGGAGGAGGTACATTCTCTACAACTTACAGTCTTAAAGAGTTGCTTAGATCAGAGTTTTCAAATGCTCGGCCTGCAGTCATCAACACTTCCAAGCATGGTCCAAATCAAATTAAAATGTAATTGGGAAATATTTAACAAAACAAATGAAAATACAATAAATCAAAGAAAACATCACATTTTTAAACTAAGTCAATTCACAGTCCATCTGTATCTTTATATATATATATATATATATATATATATATATATATATATATATATATATATATACATATATATATATGTATATTTGTGGCCCCTGTTTCGATTTGAGTTTGGCACCACTTGTCTAGACCACCAAAGGCTTAAATGACTTATCCAATCAGAGACGGCATTTGAACTCAGGTCTTTCTGGCTCCATAGTCAGCTCTTTACCCATTATTCCATGTTGCATTTATATGTTATGAGGCAGGAAATTTCTTAGTGAAGCACATTATTTAGTTGTTGGGTTCTTTCATAAGTGTCTATGCATATATTCAGTACATAAGAAGATCTTTTATATTTAACTCTTCTCTGAACACTCTAAAATCGAGTTATAATTGCCCATTTTCTATTCTCCCTCTCCCATATAAATGCATTTTCAATGTTACTCTCCCATGTCTAAAATATCCTCACCTTCTACTTCCTAGTTTCTCTTTCCTTTTCAAAAAATACATATTGCAAATTCCACATTCTATAGAGGGCACTTCCTGGTCACCTCTCCACTAGTAGGGGAGACTCTTCTCTCTAATATCACCTTCCATTTAAATTGCTTTTAGTTTGTATTGTTTGTTGTTTGCTGCATTTGAATGTTAACTCTTAGGGCCCAAGGGCCATATTATTTCCTTTCTTTGTACCCTCAGTATTTAGTATGGTAACTGGTATATAATAATGCTTGTTGATTGACTTTTGCAAAAAAAAATTTTGGATATTTAGTTTCCTCTTCTAAAAAATTGGGAGGATTTAACTAAAACAGAGGTATCCCATACATCATACAGCCAGCAACACAGTCAGAATCAGATTAAAATATAATTGGAAAATATGAAATAAAATAAATACAAATACAATAGTACATTGATAATGTTAATGTGTAGTTTTCTAAGGCAAAATGCTGCCCCTAAGATCTCTATGATTTGAGTTTGACACCATTAGACTCGATGTCTTCTAGGGGTAGCTTCCAGTTTAAATATTGTATAATTCTCCCTGAAAATGCTTTGTAAATGGTAAAGTACCATACAACTGTACTTCTATACTGGTTTTTTTTTTTCACTAATGTCTTACTCCAGTGCCTCTAATGACATCGAAGATTCTTGGATTCTCAAAGGCTACGGCAGCAGTGTTAGCTCTAGTTAAGTCCTGTCAAGGTAAAGATAGCCTCTATACCTCTCATTTTGAAGATGAGCCCAGAAGTCTGGGAAGATTTGTCATAAGAACATAAAGGTAGAGCTAGAAGGGTCCTCAGAAACCATCTTGTCATTTAACAGAAAAGGAAACTGAGGCCCAGGAAAGATGAGTGACTTGCTCAAAGTCACAGAGGTATTATATGTCAGAGGGAGTATTTTAATCCAAATGTTCTGACTCCAGAGTCAATGTTCTTTCCACTATGCTATATACTGCCTAAAGGTTAGCCAAGGCACTTTAAATCATAGCTACTATCAGATTCTAATAAGTCAAAGAAAGGAAGAAAAATGTGTCAAAGGGGGTTATGAAATCATAGATCCTTAAAACTTTTAAGTACAAAATGCTCTTAATTCCTTAAAAATATAAATCTTATTCCCCCCCTTTATAATGACTTTGTATAGCTTGCTATAAAGAAAGAGTAACAGAATAGAAGTTAGGAAATTCAGGTTCTAGACTCAATTCTGATTAGCTGGGTAACTTTAAGTATATCATAACCTCTCTGGCTCTGTGTTCTCAAATAAGATTCTATTACATGATTTCTAATAACCCTTCCAGTTATCAACTTCAAGGAATCACTGTTTTTTGTTGTTGTTGTTGTTGCTGCTGCTGCTGCTATTATTATTTTGTTATTTCAGTCACATCTGACTCTTCATGATTCCATTTGGGGTCTTCTTGGCAAAGATATTGGAATGGTTTGCCATTTCCTTCTTCAGTTCATTTTACAGATGAGGAAATTGAAGCAAACAGAAGTCATTTGATCATGTTCATATGACTATTAAGTATACAAGATCTAATTTGAACTCAAGTCTTCCTGGTAGGTCCAAGTTCTATCTACTGTGTCACGTAGCTGCCCCACTAGGAATTTATGCTGTCTTTAAAAAAGATAGTTATGTTTTAAGTAACGAATATACTCCAAATTTAACCCCCCCCCCAGAAATTAATCAGCATACCAGTACAACCAAAGTAAATATTTTGTTGAAATACTGAAGTGTTTATCTAAGTATATTTTCTTGTAAAAGTTGTAAAAGCTCAGTCAGAACATTTAGAAATGAAGAGTACAGACACAATGAGTCATCTTTTCAGATGGACTTTCAACATGATCAAAGACACCAAGAAATCCTCAGATTAATTTACATGCAATGAGTATCCACAGTACTGTTAAATGGGATAATAATAAAAAAATCAGCCTTAATTTTTTACCAGGTAGGTAAATACATAATTCTAATGATAATCAATAAACAGGCATTAACTTGTTGAGTATATTATGCATATATATATATATATAGTACATTTAATGTAAATCTATACTAGGTATACACATGTGTATTTTTCCTGTTTTCTATTATCTAGACCTTGAAACTTATTTTGTCCTCAGGAGATTTTACTTGATACATTTAAGATAGATTGTTAGAAATAATAAATGGATGAATAAATTTTAGCTTTTGGTACCATAAAATGTGTAATAGTGATTTTGAAAAAAAAATATATTTCTTTTTTTCCTTGTTTGAGGCAAATATTGTGACTGGAGGCAAGACACTGAGAATCTAAACAAGGTCTGGCTAGATGGTCTCAGTTTGCTAAGACATATTAACTTCCCATTACATATAAAATACTGCACTAGGTCTTGGGGATGCAAAGGGTAAAAGAAGACAACACCAAACCTTTGCCCTCAAAGAATTTACATTCTTACATTACCAAATCCCTTCACTTAATAAATTAAGAAACAAAGAACAAAGTAAAGTTTTTTGTCCAAGATCAAAAGGTCTTGTAGTAGCAGAGTCAAGTTTAGGAAACAAAATGTCTTGACTCCAAGTCTAGAGAATTTAAATTTCCACTATAAACTAGCTCAATAGTTAATATCAACTAGAATATCATAGGAATCAAAATTCAGTAGTCCCTATTCCCTATCTTTTTTCCTTTTTTTTTGTGTCCCCTATGGCAAGCAGTAGCAACACTTCAACCTATTCTTTTGTCCCCTGCTCTCTTAAGTACATATAATAATGAAATAACTTCTAATTCAGGCAAAAGTACCCTAGAGGGTGGTTCCTTTTACTACTTGCCAAGTAACAGAAACCACTCTGGGTTTCACTCTACTTTATTATGCAAAGAGTTGAATCAGTCAATACTAGGAAGATAAGACATAAAATTCAAAATGGTGGAGATGTTTTAAGATAGTTTTTGCTTGGGGCAGCTAGGTGGTGCAGTAGATAGAACATGGGCCCTGGTGTCAAGAGTACTGAGTTCAAATATGACCTCAGACACAATAATTACTTAACTGTGTGGCCTTGGGCAAGCCACTTAACCCCATTTGCCTTGCAAAAACCTTAAAAAAAGATAGTTTTTGCTCCCCCCCAACTCCTCCCACTAAATTTCCACAAGTTAATATTGTCTTGAATATCATAGGAATAAGACTCTGCTAATCTCTACAATAATCATAATGATCCTACAGTGGTAGTAGCAGTAGCAGTAGCAGTAGCAGTAGCAGTAGTAGTAGCAGTAGCAGTAATAGTTGATTGAGAATTTCAAGATCTGCAAAATGTTTTCTATGAACTCATTTGAACTTTGCAACAACAACTTTGTGACATAGGTTCTATAGACATTGTCTAAATTTTAAAATTAAGGAAAGTGAGGATTGGAGAAATTAAATAACTTGTCCATGGTCACACAGTTTCTAACAATGCCTTCTAGAAAAGAAGTTTGCATATTTTTGTCTCCATTTCCTCACCATAGGCATGTGTCAAACTGCTTCTGGTTATGGATTCCACTCAGTAGTACATTGGACAGCAAATCAAGCTGACTAGTGCTACTTAAGGAAAAATTATACTGGTCAGATTTGTAGGACAAAAATTCTGAAAAAAATTTAAATTTAAAAAGTTGAATATTTTAGAAGCATACTTAAAATTAAAAACATACTTAAAATGGTAATCCTAAAGAGTTAAAATTAACTCTTACTGACTTGTTTGCACTTCATCTAAAATTATTTTTCTTTAGTAAATGTCTACATTCAAAACTATGCTTCATCCTGTTCTCTTCCTGCCCTTTCCTGTCTCCATGTTTTTGCTCATATCATTAGTCTCTATTCTTGGAAGACATTCCTCCATGTTCTCCCATCTCCATATTTCTCAAAGCATTTACTGAAGTCCCTCTCTTCCCTCAAGGTCTAGCATAAATGTCTATTAGCATCTCCTTCATAAATTCTTCTTTGAATCTCCTCCCTTCCCCCATTCCCAGATGAAAATTATCTCTTCCTCCTTCAATCTCTCCTAGCACTTTTATGTGAACTCTATTTTGCCTCTGTTACAGTTTACCTTCTAATAAAGTTAGTTGTAAACAGGTCATATCTCACAGAATCAGAATCAAATTATCACAGAATTCAAGAGAGAGAAGGTACGTCTGTGACAATATAACACAGCAAATACTGAAAGAAATTACCACTATAACATAACAATAAATTTAAGAGATCATATTCTAAAAAAAAATAGAGAAGAAAGGAAGGGGAAAACCATTGACAACTATGTATAAAGAGATCTTGATTTAAATAAAAGAGATTGAGGCAATCAAAAGAAGATAAAATAGATGATTTTGATTAGATAAAATTAAAAGTTTTGACTTAACAAGCAAAATCAGTGCATTAGAATTAAAATAGAAATATAAAGATCTAAGATCTTTGCAGCAAATTTCTTTGCTAATGGTAGATATTCAAGCTAGGAAAATATTTGTCTTTATAATATATGCAAATAAGAACAACATCTTATTAATGGTAAAATATGATAGGTAATTTTGAAAAGGATATTCTAAAATTATATTTTAAAATGTTTCAAATTATCAATAATAAGAAAATACATATTAAAACAATTCATATTCATGAGAGAAGGTACAACAAAACACTGTATGTGGAACCACAAATTGGTCTAGCCAATTCTGGAAAGTAATTTGGAAATAATATGCATTAAGTTACTAAATTATGCATACCTTTTTATTTATTTATGTTCTTGCAAGGCAATGGGGTTAAAGAGTTTTGTCCAAGGTCACACAGCTAGGTAATTATTAAATCTCTAAGGTCACATTTGAACTCAGGTCCTCCTGACTCCAAGGCCAGTTCTCTATTCATTGCATCACCTAGCTGCCCTTATGCATACCTTTTGGCAAGCAAAATCATTATTAGACCTGTAGTTCAAAGAGGTCAAGCGTAGGTAAAAGATTTATATAAAAAGATTTTTAGAAGTCTTTTCTTATTGTAGCGAAGAAATGGGAACTAACAAAATGCCTATCAATTGAGGAGTGACTAAAATAACTATGACATGTGAATGTAATAGAATATTATCATGCCATTAAAATGTTGAATATAGTAGGTTCCAAGCAATCTGGTCAGTTTTATATAAATTTATTCAAAGTAAAGTGAGCAAGATGAGGAGAATGATTTATATAATTACTACAATAATACAAAGGAGAACTGCAGTGAAAGTCATAAGAACTTCTGATCAATATAATGACTAGCTATGATGTAAAAAGATAAATTATGAAGCTTGCTTCCCACTTCTTAGCAGAAAGGTGATGGATGAGAAATGAAAAATGAGATGGACATTTTGAAACATGGCCAATGTGTTGATTTGCATTACTTAACTTTACTTAAGTGTTTCAAAGAAAGGCTTCTATTTTTGGAAAGAACTTTAGAGACAGGGAGAAGAGATAATGATGAAGGGAGAACAAAAGACAAGATTATCAATGAAACATTTAAAAATATTCTAAAGTTAGGAGAAAGAAGTTCAAAAGAAGATAGCGACAAGGAGGACATTTTTCCTATTGTTATTTATTAAATTGTTATTATCATTCATTAAATTTAACATATCCTCAACCCATACATAATTTACATAATGTAAATTCTCAATTTTATAGAAATCCTCTTTTCTTTATATATATATTTAAATGTTTTGTTTATTAGGTTCCTATTGTTTTTTTAAAATAATTTTATAAAAGTGGTCATCTAGCCTCGTTTGAAGACTAGGAGGAAACTTTACTACTCAAAAGGGACAGGTAGATGGCACAGATGGAGTGACAGGTCTCGAGTCAGGAAGACTCTTCTTGAATTTAAATCCAGCCTCAGAAACTTACTAGCTGTGTGTGACCCTGATTCTCCTTGTTTCTTCATCTATAAAATGAGTTGGAGAATAAAATGGCAAAACACTACAATTTCTTTAGTAAGAAAACTCCAAATTGGGTCATAAAAAGTCAGATTCAACTGAACCACCAGCACAACCACCACCACCTCTCAAAGCAGTCCATTCCATTTTTTGAAAACTGTAAGTGTCAGAACAGTTTTCCTCACATCAAGCCTAAATTGACCTTTATTACAACTTCTACCCACTTCTTGTTCTGATCTCAGTGGTCAAACAATTTTGACCCCCCAGCCCCCACATAATAGCTCTTCAAATACTTAAAGACAGCAATAACATCCCCTTCAAATCTCTTTTTCCAAGATAGAAAAATGAGTTCATGGAACAAATTATTCTGTAAAATTTGGATTTAAGACCCTTCATTATCTTTGTTACCCTCCTCGGGACCTTCTTCAATTTATCAATCTTCCTTTTTAAATTGTGACATCTAGAACTGGGCACAAGACTCCAAATGAGATCTGACAAGGACAAAGTACTGAGGGATTATTGTCACCCTATTCTTAGATTCTATCCCTTTCAATATAGCTCAGGATAACATTTATTATTTTGTGTTAACATACCATTCTGTTGGCTTAAATTGAGCTAAAACCCCTAGTTCTTTTTCAAATAAACTGTTGTTGAACTATGTCTCCTCCATGCTATCCTGATGAAACTGATTTTTTTTAGTCAAGTGTAATATACTACAATTATTGGTAATAAAAATTATCTTATTAGATGAAGCACTGTGCTCTAGTGTGTTCAGATCTCTTGAGGTTCTGTCTATTCTCCAATGTATTGGCTAGTCAACTTTATCTCTTGACATTTGACACTCTATTTATGCATACCACCTATGCTTTTGTACCAGTAACTAGTAAAATGTTCCAAAAAAAATTACAATAGAAAGCACAGATTCCTGGTATATTCATTGGAGACCTCCTTATGTGATGTCATTGAACCGTTAAGCAGCCACCACTCTGGGGTCTTAATGTATCAAATTGCATTTTTACCCAATCTATATCTGTTCATCTTTTCCATAAGATTAGCATAAGACACTCTATCAAAAGTTTGGCTAGAACCCAAATAAATTATGTTATCTAACATTCTCCTCACCTTACCAGGTTAATAATTTTTGGTAAAAGAAAGTGAGGTTTGGAGATGCTAGAGCAGTGGATAGAACACCAGTCCTGGATTCAGTAACACCTGAGTTCAAATCAGAGTTCAGACACTTAATAATTACCTAGTGGTGTGACCTTGAGCAAGTCACTTAACCCCATTGCCTTACAAAAAAATTGAAAAAACAAAAAAAAGAATAAAAAGGATAAAAAGTCAGTCTGACTATGTAATCCCTCCTTCATTTTCCCCTCTCTCATTCCTTTGAATTTTGAGCCTTTTAGATAAGATCTCCTTTTCTTCCTCACTGTTACCTTAAATTACAAACTTCTTAAAGAGAATTCATATATCTGAGAACTTCCACTTTAGGAACTCTCCGTAGGAACATAGATCACAATCTATCTGGTTTTGGGGTTTTTTTTAGGTTTTTGCAAGGCAAATGGGGTTAAGTGGCTTGGTCAAGGCCACACCACTAGGTAATTATTAAGTGTCTGAGGCTGGATTTGAACTCAGGTACTCCTGACTCTAGGACAGGTGCTCTTTCCACTGCACCACCTAGCTGCCCCATCACAATCTATTTGAAACTTAACAGTCTTAAAAGAGTTGTATGAGGTTGAAGAACCTGTGGTTATAAAGTTATTAAGAGCCAGAAGTTGTATCTGGACTTAGATCTTTCTGACTTCAAGTCTGTCACTCTGCTCCATTCTGTATGTCTGCCCTCTGAAAGTACTTTGCTTGCTGAATTTAATTATAGTTGTTTAACTAAAATGATGAAGTATACAACTAAAATGTTCTCTTTGAAAACAGATCAAAAGTTAGTGCTAACTCATTATCTGGAGGACATATGTGCAGGTGCATTCTAGTAAATGTTTAACAATCAGCTCACAGAAAAAAACAGTATGCACAATAATGCTTTTAAGTTTTACCTGCATTATTTATATTTTCTCCATCAATTTGAATCTAGATATTCAAGAAAACAATAAATCAAGTTCTTATTTATTGGCAGTTTCCAAAATATAAATAATGCTGAAAATTTAATAATCAGTTTGCTAGAGCCGCTAAGAAGAGCTGACTCCACTTATACATTTGCATATATCATTTTCCCCCATGAGAGATGATTGAGTTGTATTTATCCATTCAAAATTTCCTCTTCTCTCTCCTCTTTTTTTATGTTTTTGCAAGGCAAATGGGGTTAAGTGGCTTACCCAAGGCCACACAGCTAGGTAAATTATCAAGTGTCTGAGGCCGGATTTGAACTCAGGTTTTCCTGACTCCAGGGCCAGTGCTCTATCCACTGTGCCACCTAGCCACCCCTTCTCTCTCCTCTTATGAAAGAAACTTGAGTTTTCATCTTAGCTGGGAATTAGGGTTTCAATCTGATGTCACAGAATAGAACTAAGCTATTTAATCCAAAGTAAAATTTAACCCATAACTCTAGCCTTATTAGCAATATATTCTAACCATTTGAATAAGTCATCATAAAATTTACTTTTTCAAATATTTAATGAATAGATGCATTTGCAAAAGTTTGACACAGAGAGAGATTCAAAGTTAAATTAAGGCCAAGCCTCTGCCTTATGGGAAGTGACAGTTTAGTAGCTCCAAGCTTTGTCCATTTGACATAAACAAATTCTATAACTAGAAATTTGGCAGCCTTTTTCCTTTAAAATAACGGTATTACATATGTATGGTGGTGATTATTAGGGAATTGGAGAACCAAATGGTTCAGGACTTGTAGTGTGAAAGACGAAACTTGAATCTTGCCTCCAAAATCTTCTATCTATGTGACCCTAGAAAAAAATACTTTGTGCCAACTTCAGTTTTCCCATAGGGGTGATAATTGCACCTTTCTCAATGGGTGACTTTGATGATCAAAAGAGACAAAATGAAAACCTAAAATACTAGAGAAATCATTACTGTTCTATTGTTATTTTTGTTGACACTTAATAAAAGACTGAGTTTAAACTATTCTCCATTGCAAACTTTTCAGGGGCAATAATTGACTTATATAATTTAACACCAACAACCATCCAAAAATTAGGTGTAGGATTTAAGAGTCCAAATTACTGGGGATACTCAATGGAATTGAACACTCTCTGTTAATAGCAAAATATTATTTCATCAGACTGTCAATCAGCAACAAGAATTTATTAAGCACTTATTATATACCAGACACTGTTAGGAGGGCACACTTATCAAGGAATATTTCATCATCATTCTGTAGAAGTGGTACCATGATATATAAAACTAATCTATAGAACAAAATATTTGTTAAAAAGAGTGTGAATAAAATTAAAAATAAGAACTAAACAAATTACCTTCCCTGAGATAGACTGGTTTAAAAGAATTATGAAACTAAATTTATATTTTCCTTAAGCGTAAAAATAAGAGGAATTAGGGCTTACTTGGCAAGTATCCCCCAGACCCAAAATAGAGACTCTAAAGATCATAGATCTTTCATAATGATTGCATCAAATCACTGAGAACCTAGTAACAATGGAAATTAAACCTGCAAATCTGAATTTCGGACCCCTGAATTAGGAAGTTCTTGGAATCATCAACCTTAACCCAAATTAACTCTTCTATTTCCACTGATGTTTTATTAGACAGGGAGATTGAAGAAAACCCCGGGAAGTCTGACAATCCTGTTATGGCTAGAATTGCTAACTGGCAGATATGCTTCTCCAGCAGGAGAGCAAGGGACAGTGATAGGGTCTAGGCTGTCCTATTCTCAGTCAGAATTTGGCATGGAATGTTCTGGGGGATCAATTAGATCATCTATAAAACTGAATGGGCAATATTCATAAGTAGCTTGAAGTTCACTATCACCTATATGTTTTCAATACATACTGCCTTCCTACAGATATTATTTCCAGTTTATCCAGTTTATGTGTGTGTTTATTGTGGAAAGCCTGATCCAGGTTCCAGGAGGATTTCTGAGGCCAGCTCCAGGTTTTCATCTGTGATGAGGCCCAAGGCTAGACCCTGAGGACAGCTCCAGGTTTTACTAGTGATGCCACCCAAGGTTTGCATAACTGCCTGTGATCCAGGACCATGTCCTATACATGGGATATCTACATACCTTGATAAACAACTAGATAAATCTGTGATCCCTGTACCTAGACAAAAAGGAATAACATGATCTATTGATAAGAATAATAAGTATTGTAAGAATCAAGTAGAATAGAAACTTGTTTCCTGCTGTAGTTATAGTATAAATATCCTGGACCCCTAATCAATAAATGAAGTCATCTATGATTCTCTGCCTGTGTGTGTGTGTGTGTGTGTTTACTTATCTTCCCCATCATGAGGGTAAGGTGTAATGTTCCTAGAATCTGGAAAATCCATGTAAAATTTTTGGCCCTCCATTTGTAGTAGAAATTTGAATTTTTTTTCATTTTTTTGAGGTGTTCACCATGCCTTACTATAAAATTTGGCTTATTTGGTCATAGGTTCTACATCTGCATGTTATCTGTAGCTTCTGCAGAATTACCAAAAAAATTCCCATTTAATTCCTTATACCAAACTGCAATATAGCAAAACCTAAATGAGGAAAGTCATATAGAAAGGATAACTATACATTATTTGTACATAGATGTTTGCAGAGACAATAAGCTCATTGAGAATAGGAATTGTTGGACTGGGTGTCGTTTTGCTTTTGCTTTTTGATGGAATGGGGAAAAGGGAGATTGCTTTTCTTAGTATCTCTAGTATTTAGCAAAGGTACTAGGCACAGAGTGGGCATATATTAAATGTTTGTTGACTTACTCATAGGCCAAATCAAATAAAACCAAATATTTACTCCCAGTAAATTAATCACCCTCATGAAACCATCTGACAAAGAGTTTAGCAGATACAAAATCTAAGTAAGAGCTATAGTATTAAGACTAATTTACAGAAGGAAGGACATGATACCTACATGTGACCCAAGTGGGTACAACTCTTGCATGTAAAGGAATAGAAGACTAAGACAAAATTCTGCACTTCAACTCACGTCCATATGCCCTTCCAGAATAGGCTGAATGGCCAATACTCCATCACTGCTACGCTAGTTCAAATATCAAACTATGGAGGTTATCTTTCAAACCTCAAAAATGGGTCACTTGTGGCTTTTATTGACCATACTTCTGATGTGGCATTGACTGATATGCCTAGTCATATTTAATTTTTTTGGATCAGGGACTGCCCAATGAACCAGCTGGCAGACTTGCTACAGCATTTCCATTCTTGGATGGGGCAAAATAAGATTTTACAACTGTTTATCCCTGTCCCATGATATGTAGCACTCAAAAATTACTGATATAATTTATTTTTTATATACAATACTTACTAAAAACTCAAAGGACATTTCACCCCAAAAGATTAATAACATAATCTCAGCAAAACTTTATATAGTGTTTTAAGGTTTGTAGAGCATTTTATATACCTGATTTAATTTATCCTCACATCAATCCTGTAATTGAACTACTCCAGCTACTCAATCAATAAGCATTTGTTAAGCACCTACTATGTATCAGACATCATGCTAAGTGCTGGAGATATAAATACAAATAATGAAGTAATCCCAACTTGAAAACAACTTGTAGTCTAATAGAGAAAACATAGTATATAGTAATCTTATGGCTCTGTTTTCTTCACTCTTCATTACTTCACACAAGTCTTCTCATTTCAATACAATAGTCATGATTCCTTAAGGATAATATTCCATTTAAAAAAATACATCTCAATTTGTGCAGTCATTTACTAATCATTAACACTTGTTTCCCACACTGGTTTTTTTGTTTTTGTATGTTTATTTGTTTCACGCAGACATATGATCTCACTGGTTTGGTGAACTCTCTAGGATCAAAAAAAAAACTTCCTTTACAAATGCAAAATCAGAAAACATTGTGTAAGTCTTATTGAGTTTTCTGGAGAACTAAGAAATTACATTACTCATCCAGGGTCACATAAACACTTTTGATCAGAGGTGGTATTTGAGCACAGGCCTTTCTCACTCCAAGGCTAGCTCTTTCCCTGTCCCATAACCAAAAACAACTCTGTTAGGTATTTTTGTACATAAAAGTTTATTTTATGTCAATAACTTTCTTAGATATCTAGTTCCTATACAAGAACTATAAGTCAAAGGACTTGAACAATTAAGCAATTTTTCTTGCATACTACCAACATAAATAGACTTTCCTACTGCCCACTGAAGAATTTGTAAATTTGTTCAGAACAAAATCTTCTTTTTATTTATTTAATATTTATTCTCATTTTGTACAAATAATGTTTTTTACATTAATAAATTATTCTTGTTTAAGAGTAAATGAAATACCCCCTCCTCCCCATAGATATAGACTTGCTTGAGCAATAAAGTAAAGGGGAGAGGAACAAAATAAAATTTAAAAAATAATAGTAATAATTGTAGGTATGGCCAGGTGGTGCAATGGATGGAGCACAAGCCCTGGAGCCATGAGCACCCGAGCCCACATCTGGCCCTGTACACCCTACTATCACCCAGATATGTGACATGCAAGCCACCTGAACCCCACTGCCCTGAAAAAAAAACAAAAAAAGAAAAAAAAGACCCAAAATAAAATAAAATAGTAATAATAGTAGGGGTGGCTGGGTGGCGGACAGAGCATCGGCCCCTGAGCCAGGAGCACCCGGGTCCAAATCCAGTCTCAGAATCCCAACGATCACCCTGCTATGCAGCCCCAGGCAGGCCACCCAGCCCCACCTGCCCTGTACCCCCCCAAAATAATAACAACAAAAAATGTGCTTGAATCTTTGTTCCAACACCAACAACTCTGCTGCAGGTGGATCACATTCTTTATGATAAGTCCATGGCAAAAGTTACTTCCATATTTTTCCACCATTGCCATTGCTGATCGCAACTCCCTCCTTTCGTATTTCTTCACTACCATATACTATATTTTTCTCTCTCCTTTCACTCTGACTCTGCTGTAGGGTAGCAGACAGATCCCAGGCTCTGGGGTCAAGAGGCCCTGAGCCCCCATACTACCCCTTAGGCCCAGCATCCACCTGGCCCTATGGTCCCAGACAGGCCATCCAATCCCAGCCCCTTGCAAGAAGTAAAAAAGAAAATGTGTTATATCTGACCACTCTCCCCCCCGCATTGTCCATCCTCTCGTCCATCATTCACATCCCCCCTTCCCCCTGTTCCCCCTTCTTACTCCAGATGCCTATACCCCATTGAGTATATATATATATATATATATATATATATATATATATATATATATATATACTGTTTCTTCTCCTAACCACCTCTGATGAGAGTGAAGTTTCCCTCATTCCCCCTTGCCTTCCTGCCTTCCATATCATTGCAATAGCTCATTGTAATAAAGAAAAATCTTATTATATGAAATATCTTGGCCTATTCCCCCTCTACTTTTTCTTTCTCCCATTAAATTTCCCTTTTTTTTTCTATTGACTCCATTTTTACTCCATATTTTATCTTCGAATTCAGTTTTCTCCTGTGCTTCAACTATAAAAGATACCTTTACCTGCTCTATTAACTGAGAAGGTTCATATGAGTATTATCAGTGTCATTTTTCTATGCAGGAATACATGCAATTCATCATCATTAAGTCCCTCATATTTTCCTCTTCTCCTCCACCGCTGTCTATGCTTCACCTGAGTCCTGTATTTGAAGATCAAACCTTCTGTTCAGCTCTGGCCATTCCAACAGGAATATTTGAAATTCCCCTGGTTCATTGAAAGTCCATCTTTTTTCCTGGAAGAGGACATTCAGCCTTCCTGGGTAGTTCATTCTTGGCTGCATTCTAAGGTCTTTTGCCTTCCGGTATATTGTATTCCAAGCCCTATCAGCTTCCAATGTAGTTGCTGCTAAGTCCTGTGTGATCCTGACTGCAGCTTCATATTTGAACTGTGCCCTTCTGGCTGCTTGTAATATTTTCTCTTTGACTTGGGAGTTCTGAAACTTGGCTATAATATTCCTAGGGTTTGTTTTTTTGGGATCTCTTTCTCGGGGGGATGGGGGGATTCTCTCTATTTCTATTTTGCCCTATGCTTCTAGAATATCAGGGCAATTTTCCTGTAGTAATTCTTTGAAAATGATGTCAAGGCTCTTTTTCTGATCATGACTTTCACGTATTCCAATAATTTTAAAATTATCTTTCCTAAGTCTGTTTTCCATGTCAGTTGTTTTTTCAATGAGATATTTCACATTTTCTTCTAATTTTTCATTTATTTTTTGGTTTTGAAGTATTGATTCCTGATTTCTGGTAAATTCATCAATCTCCCTGAATTCTATTCTTTGTCTGAAGGATTTGTTCTCCTCAGAGTTTTCTTATCTCTTTTTCCATCTGGCCAATTTTGCTTTTTAAAGCATTCTTCTCAATAACTTTTTGAACTGTTTTATCCATTTGACCTAAGCTGGTTTTTAGCATGTTATTTTCTTCAGCATTTTTTTGGATTTCCTTGACTAGGCTGCTGACTTCATTTTCATGTTTTTCCTGCATCTTTCTCCTTTCTTTGCCCAGTTTTTCTTCTAACTCTCTCATTTGATTTTCAAAGTCTTTTTGTCTTTTTTGAGCTCTGTCATAGCCTGAGCCCAATTTCTGTTTTTCTTGGAGTCTTCAGATGCAGGAGCTTGTGCTTCCTCATCTTTAGACTGAGTGTTTTAATCCTTCTTGGGCTCATATGTGAAATACTTCTCAGTGGTGTTCCTCTTTTTCCTCTGCTTGCTCATTTTCCCAGCCTTAGACTGGTTTTGGGGTGCTTCCTGAGCTTTTGGGACACTCCCACAAGGATCTCAGTGTGTGAGGCTCTGTCTTCTCTCCTGGTCTGTGAATGACCATATGTGCCCCCCCTCTGCCCCAGGGCTGAGGTGGGGGGGCCCTGTTTTCTGTGGGGGGGCCTAGACTGCGATCAGGATCTGAATGTGGTCAGAGCCCCAGAGTCCTGTTCCAGGGACAGAGGACAGAGCTTGGCAGTCTCTCTCTTCACTCCCCTCCCTAGGTTCAATGGGCTCATGCCCTGGGGGCTCCTGCTTACAGGCTCCACCTGCTTCTGTTTCTGGATCTGGGCTGTGGAAAGACCATGTTGTTTGCTGTGTGCCCTGAGGGCTGGGCTTCATGTGCTCACTCTGGCAGAGGTCCCCTGCTGTTCCCCCACTTTGTGCCTGGTGCTCCCCGGGGTGTAGCTCAGGGGACTCCCTCGCTGCTGAGAGCCTCGGCTCCCAGTGTCCTGAGGCTGCCTCCAGTTGGCTGAAATTCTTTTGCTCTGGCAGGCCACTCCTCCAACCCTGGGGAACAGAGCCTTTCTGCTCTTTTACAGGTTACCTTGAGTAGGAGAACTGCCTCACTGAGTCCCTCTGTGGGTCTGTCTCTCAAAAGTTTAGTTAGAGTTCTTAGCTTATGAGTTTTATGAGAGAGCATCTAAGACAGGATACTTTCTTGTCGCCATCTTGGCTCCACCCCCAGAACAAAATCTTCTTAATGAACATAGGTTTTCATGTATAGATTTATTTTCTTGTAGAAATTTTACCTAATATCTCCTTGGAGGATGTAGAAACCACCCAGGTTGCTTGGTAGTATATCCTCCTATCAGTCAAAGAGATACCCAAATAGGAGAAAATTGGCAGCTACTCCTGACTAAAGTGGATAATGTTTATCCATCCTGCTTGTCTTTTAGAAACTCTAAGACATAGGTGTTTATCCCTTTTCTCATAATTCAGCTAATCAGCTAATTCTACCAAATAAGGTTACCATAGTATCCTCTATAGACACTCCATGTTTTACTGGTTTTTACATAATGAGTTTACTTCAACACCAAACTATATGCTCTAAGGTCTTATCCTGTATTACAGTCTGTGATTGAACAAGAAGTAAGGAATAAATAAACTCAGGTTTTCTTCATTCATGTAGGCAGTGAGGTAAACTTCAGGACTTCCCATATACACGGGAGATGATGCACCATTTGGACACTTATTATCCACAAGTAGTAAAGGTCTTCCAACAAGCAACTCTCAAAGACTAGGGATGCATTCTTGAGGGAGAAATGCTGATCACCTTTGAAATTTTATTTTCAGTCTTACTTTACTTAAGCTATTGTTTGAATCCTTTTGTTGTTTCTCTGAAGCTACATAAACTACCATGTCATTTGAAAGGATAATGTTGTTTCCCCTTGACTGATTTTTGTGATTTTAATCTCTCTCTCCTGTCTCAATACTATACCAATTATTTTTAGAAATGTCAACTGGGGTAGCTAGGTGGCACAGTGGATAGAGCACCAGCCCTGGAGTCAGGAGTACCTGAGTTCAAATCCAGCCTCAGACACTTAATAATTACCTAGATGTGTGACCTTGGGCAAGCCACTTAACCCCATTGCCTTGCAAAAAAAATGTCAACTAACAGTGGGAAAAGCAGCCATCATTTCTATACTTACATATTTATTAGGAAAAGTTCTAGTATTTCCCATTGTATATAATGTTATTTTAGGTTCTTAGGTAAATATGTTTTATTATATTAAAAATTGCCCTTTACACTTATGCACTGTAAAGTTCTTAGCAAAAATAAGTATGGGATGTTGTAAAAGTATTTTTTTGCATTTATCTATATAACCATATAGTTTCAAGTTGTATTAGGTTTAACATAATAATGCTTTTCCCCCTCCTTTTAAACTCTCTTTGAATTCCTGATATAAATACAATATTGTTGATTAAGCACAACTTAAAAATTTTTGAAGTTATATTGCTATAGTAGTTTTGCTAAGATTTTGTTTAAAATTTTGCTATTAATATTTAATAATGGCATTGATCTTCATTTCCTTTTCTTTGCTTTATCTTTCCTTGGTTTAGTTATTAGTAATATGCTTGTTTCATAAAATTAGTCTGGTGGATTATTTTCTTTTCAACTTTTTGAGAATAATTTATGTAGCCAGTTAATTGTTCTTAAATTCTCAGGCAACTCAATTGCACAAAAAATTCTTATCCTAGAATTCATGAAGTTTAAAATAGTTTTTGATAATTATGTTTTAAAATAATTTACTTCCTTTGTGATTCTATATATTTTATGTTATATTTTAAGAGCATTTTAAGTTTTACCTGACTGACAAAAAGTATATAACCAAAAAACTTTTCTAAACTACAAATTGCAGAGTCAATTCTAATCTGCATTGGCAAAGAGAGTTCTTTACCAGAAACTCTTTATACCTACAAATGGCTCAGATTTAATAATAATAATAATGATAATAATGATAATAATCAAAGATGTTTATAGCATTCAACTCTAAATCCACCTACTCCAGGGTTTGGGTCACTTTCCCCATCTCTTTTGGCAGTTCCTTTTTCCCAATCTCTTTTGTAAGTTCTTGATGGTTTTGTTCCATTCTACTTTCTGAGATTGGATGGTTTAGTATCTCAATTTCATGTACTGTTAAATTGGACTAAAATATTTTTGTTGGCAATCTTGCATCTTCTTTAAAAGCTTGATGTTGCTAGTATATAATTATGCAAATAATTACTAATTTCAAATGGGTTAGGAAAGCATTGTTTCTGACACACCTGTCCTGAATTCATATAATCCCCACCTACCCTCCAAAACCGCACAATGATATGGGAACAATAAATGTGGGCACAGCTGGACAAGCTGAATTGAATAGGGTGTTTTTAGCTATGAACCGCATACACTTCCCAAAGTAGTTCAAGAAAGTTATGAAAAAAAAATCAGTGAAGAAGAATTTCTAGGGTTTTCAATCAGAAGGTGAATGAAATTTTAAAGTAAGAATAGGAAAAAATTCTGTATTTTCTGCACTCCTTCTTTTCATATTGTCACAGCATGGAAGCAACTGACTAATTTAGATCTCTAAACTTACAGTCAAAGAAAAAAAAAACACCCTCTGAGGAAAGGCTAGGAAAAGTTTCCCTGTAAAAAAAAAAAACTTAGAATACTTTCTCTTAATTATTTTTTTTCCAGGAATTGAACTAGTTCCAACAGCAATGGCATCTGTTCAATTATTCTAATAGTGCTAATTTGCAGTTTAAGGTTCACTTACAGGCTACACCACTTCTCTTTGTTAGAGTTAATAGCAATCTCTCCAGTCTACATTCAAGCTGTCAGTCACAGAGACATCTCTCTACAAACATTCTGATTTAATTTCTACCTATACTCTGAAATAAATACCTTGATTTGGTTTTTAAATTCAAAGAGTATATTAAGAATTTTAAATATCGGGGGTGGCTAGGTGGTGCAGTGGATAGAGCACCTGGCCCTGGAATCAGGAGGACCTGAGTTCAAACTCGGCCTCAGACACTTAATAATTGCCTAGTTGTGTGGCCTTGGGCAAGCCACTTAACCCCACTGCCTTGCAAAAAAAACTAAAAAAATAAATAAATAAGAATTTTAAATATCACTTCACTGTATATATTGTGGAAAAAAAGTAAAGCTCAATTGGTACTTAGGGAACTTAGTTCTAATTTTAGATCCCTATTGTGAAAGCTGTCACAATTTTATGCCATAAAACAAATAATATTTCTGCTTCTAACTAGCTGTATGACCTGGGCAAGCTATTTCATCTCTCTGATCTGTTTTCTCATCCATCAAATAATGATAATAATAATAATAACAATAACAATAATAATAATAATAACATTAATATAATGCTTCTCTAAAGCACTTTACAAATATTGTCTCATTAGATCCTAACAACCACCCTGGAAGTTAGGTGGTATTATTCTCCCCATTTTACAGATGAAGAAACTGAGACAAACACAGGTTAAGTGGTCACATTGCTGGCAAGTGTCTGGTGCTAGATTTGAACTCCGGTCTTCCTGAACTGAAATGATGACATCATTGAATTAGATGATATCTATGAGTCTTTCCATATATAACATTTTTCCCTCCATGATTAAGAAGTAAATTTGACCCCAGTAAATTTGTTTCTAGGACAACAGAGTGTTAATGTATAAAAAAGTTAGATTATTTTTTAAGAAGTTAGATTTTGAATTGACAGGAGGATTAAATATTTAGGGCATCATTTTCCATTGGGGAAACTGAGATCCTGTGAAATGAAATAATCCAAATTCACAAAGAGTGTAAGTGGGATTGAAATCCCAAATTTTCCACTTGTTCTATTAAACACTCTATGCAAAATTGCCATTTAATAACATTAAACTGACATTCTGATAACATTTTAAAGTTTGCAAAGAACTTCACATATAGTATCCCCCTGAAATTCACAATAATAGTTTTTTGAGGTAGATTTTATTGGCATTATTATTATTATTCCTATTTTAGAGGTAAAGAAATAGTCTCTGAGTTTGTGAATCTTGCTATTAACATAGTAGGAGAGATAACACTGAAACTGGGGGTCTGATAGCAAGGTGACAGCTGGGGCTAAGGGTTGGAGAAGTTTAGCAGCATTTTCATTTGCATAATTGGTGAGATAAAGTTTTTAAGAGAATGGAACAATGTGCATGTCACTGATATTTATCATTCTGTAACCTGATAATTCTATGATTTTTAAGGTGAAGTACAATATAAATGTTTGTGAAATTCCTGTATAGAAAGGGGTCCCTGACATCCTTCTGGGCCTGGAAAAATTCCTTAGAAATATAACTTTGGCTAGGTGCCATTGGGTCTGAAAATGGTCTGACAGGACCCAAGGGGTCATGGATATACCATAAAATTATCTAAAGATTTACAAAGCACCCTTGTTAGCCTAATTGTCTTGATGTCTCTGTTAAATTCCAGGACTGACTCCCCCTTCCCCAGATGTGGCTGGAACCATAAGATAGTAAATTCCTGACTCCCTCCATCTCAGAAAAATATGTTCAATCATTACACAAAGACTCTGACCCCTTCTACCTATATGGAACCCTATATTTACATATGTATATGCCAAGATAATATATCTAACTGCTGTCTTTGCTTTTTTTGTATCTTGCTTGCTCTCAGTAACCCCCCCCCCAACACTATAAAAACCCTATTCCCCTGAACACTTAAGTATTGTCTGATTTGGGTACTCAATCCCCAGACAGTCCCCAGGAATAAAGATCTCCAGCCTTATCAAATTCTGGTCTCCTTCTGGCTCTTTGTATACAACAAAGGAAACTATGAGTAAGGAGTGAGAGAGGGAGACCATTCTCAATGATGACTGAGCAAGCAACTGTAGTTCTTGAGTTTCTTAGACATGATCCTTATCTCCATTTTCTCTGATCACTTTCCACCTTCTGAGAATGATGGACATGAAAATGTTCATGATGGTGTCTGGTGTCTAATAACTGTGTTATTAATATACCATCATTTTACATAAATTCTATTTTGCTATTGGTTAGATTTAGCAATCTGATCCATGAGTCAGATTTGGCAAATAACCTATGGGGATTTAAGAATGTAGCATTCTTGCCCAAAACCAGCGACTTAAATTTTTTTTTGACTTAAATTTTTTAAAACTAAGTTTATCAATAAAAGATTTGTTGCTTTATGAGATATTTTTAAAAGTTAGATCTCTTAGGTGAGCTAAATAAAATTCAGACTAATTTGCTGATGTGGTACAAAGTCAATAAATACTTACTAAGCAATCACAATGTGTTAAGCACCATGTTAAATTCTTGGAATACAAATACAAGCAAAAAAGAAAAGCACTTCCTGCTTTCGGGAAACTTATATTCTAATATGGGAAGAGAACACATAAAAAGAAAACTAGAGTATACTTGTGATGGTAAGGTAGAAAAAAAAAGTTCAGATAGTCAGAAATGGAATCCAAAGAGCAATGAAGTCTTTTCCCAAAGTAATGCATGGCAGTAATAGAAGCAGTCTAAATTTACCTCCAAGGAGGGAGTAGTACAGCTAAAATTAAGATAGTATCTGTAAATTGGAAAAATAGAAAATAGTAAAATAGAAACTCAGAAATCTAACATTATGTTATAGCAATAATTAATCCTGCATGTATTTAAGAATTTCTATAAGAGGGTGGCTAGGTGGTGCAGTGGATAGAGCACAGGCCTTGGAGTCAGGACGACCTGAGTTCAAATAATGAGGCTTCAGACATTTAATAATTACCTAGTTGTATGGCCTTGGGCAAGCCACTTAACCCCATTGCCATGCAAAAAAACCTAAAAAAAAATTTAAAAAAAAGAATTTCTATAAGAGATGAGAAAGAGGTTCAAAAATAAATGACCTTCAATAAAATTTGGCTTGAACAGCCTCAATGATGGGCATTAAATCTGTCATAAATCATCAAATGTGCTATAAAATATGGATATCAAAGATGTATAAATTACAGGAAGCTTTTGTTTATAAAAATGTTGACGTTGATGATAATCTGGGTAGGAAGACATGCCTGACTTTTGCATCGGGTGGGAAACAGAATGACTCCCAAGGTCCCTTCTAAGTCAGAAGCTGTGACTCTATGAAGTCACTTTGCATTCTTTCCACCTCCTGCCTGACTGAAGTTTGTTTTGAGGTTTACAGCAGCATCCACTATTATCATCACAACCAGTTCTCTTACCTTTGTTCTTTAGGATGCTTTACAAGCAAAGTACTTCATAAGCAAACACAGCAGGCCAATGAATCCAAGTAGTACATATGTGCTAGATGTTGGATTTTCAAAAATTTTCCTTTCTTTCCCGTGGTTATATTTCCCTTCAGTCCTAATTCCTCTTTCACAATATGACTAATATGTAAATATTTTAAACATGATTGTACATGTATAGTCTATATCAGATTATATGCTGCCAAGCAGAGGGGGAGGGAAAGGAGGGTGATAGAAAAATGTGGAACTCAAAAGATTGCAAAAGCTTTTTTTAATAAAGAAAAAACCCTAGGTAATGGTAGAAAGAGACAATAATATGCTTTACATGTATATGTGAGCATTTGTTTATTTTCTCAATTATATGCAAAGAGAGTTTCAACATTCACCTTTTTGTAACATTTGAGTTCCACATTTTTCTTCCTCCCTTCCTTCCCTCCCTCTTCCCCTTGTCAGTGAGTAATCTGATAACTGTGTAATCTGTGTAACTATGTTAAACATATTTCCATATTAGTTAGGTTGTGAAAGAAGAATCAGAGCAAAAGAGGAAAAAAAATCATGAGAGAAAAAAACAAAGCACAAAACAAATTTTAAAAGTGGAAAATAATGTGCTTTGGTCAGCATTCAGACTCCACAGTTCTTTCTCTGGATAAGAATGGTCTTTTCCATCACAAATTCTTTTAGAATTGTCTTTAAACCACAATGATATACGTTTAATCATTATCTTTAAAAGGCTTACATCAAACGAATACATGAAAGGGTGCTCAACAAAGAGAAGCATTACTGTAAAAAAAACTCATCTAAATTAGGGAACACTGGATTTAGAATAAAAAAAATGTATTTTTGACAAATAGTTCATGTTTGTGTGTGTGTGTGTGTGTGTGTGTGTGTGTGTGTGTGTGTGTGTAAGAATTTCTATTTGGCCACATGATTACTTAGAAAATCACATATTAACATTATTTTCAATTGTATTTTTTATTTATTTTGTTAAATATTTCCCAATTATATTTAATCTGATTCAAGAGGTACTCAAGAGGACTAGGATATTACACTGGACCACTGTCTATATGACCATTAAGCCTCTTCCACTAATTACAACATTCTCTGAAGCTTAGATGCTATCGGTAATATGATCATCACCACCTCATATTAGGTAAGCATTTTTACAGGTTTCAAAATACTTTGCCATGACCTCATTTGGTGTCAAGAATTATCAAGAATTATCATGACAGGACATACAACAATCTCTCCTGTTCTGTTAAAAAGTTCTTCCCATTTTATTTCCCCATTAAACTGGGAGCTCCTTGAGAGCAGGGACAGCATTTTGCCTTTCCTTGTATTCCCAGTACTTAACAATGCTTGGAAGATTGAAGGCCCTTCATTGAACACAGGAGGAAAGAGAAATTTAGAGAAAATAATGGACTTACCTAAAGTCACATAGGTAGACCCCCAATGAGGGTCTTCTGACTCCTATCTCTGTGCTTCCTCAGTTTTACTTCCTATTCATTGGATCCAGAGCTAAGAAGAATATCCAGGGTAAGTAGATAAATAAGGATTATGGCAGAGTGGATAGAGAACTGGCCTCAGAGTCAGGAAGACTGTTTCCAACCCTGCCTCAGACACACATTTGACCTTTGAAAGTTATTTAATATCTCAGTGCCCCAAGCATCTTAACTTTAAGTGGAAAAATTGCAATTTTTATTAGTAGTCTTGTTTTCCTCCTTGAAGAAATAATATATAGATTTTTTAAAAGAGAGGGTAGAGTGTGGGCTACAGAGAAGAATATATAAAATTTTCTTCCATTCTTTTTTCCACATACACTGAGATCCAGTACCATGATACTAACTCCCAGACAGCATTCTCTCCTAACTGAGCATTTTCTCTGGCTGTTTCCATGCCTAGAATTCTTATCCTCCTCATCTCCAATTCCCAGGTTCCTCTGAGTCTCATCTGCTACAAGAAACTTTCCCTGGTCTTCCTTAATCTTAATACTTTCCTTCTGAGACTACCTCCAATTTATTCATTTGTATCATGTTCCCAATTGTTTTCATCTCTGCCAATAGTCCCTTCAGAGCTGGGGCTATTTTTTGCTTTTCTTTTAATCCCAGTATCTAATATAGCACTAGCACAATTCAGGTGCTTAAAAAAATTGGTGATTGACTGACTGTCCTGTGACCAAGAGACCTTTCTGTCAGTATCTTCATAATTTTTTGACTTCAATACATAGATGCCTCAGTTAGAAAAGAAAATAATTATCTAGCAGCCCACAGAGAAGACTCAAAGCTAATTCCTAGAGGCTAATTTGAAATGAAGATGCTAAGCAGAATTAAACAGAAATGAAAATTGATACGGGTTTTTATTTTTATGAGTTCAAACTAAAATTATACTGACCCTATTGCTCTTCATTAGTGGAAAGCTTCTGTGCAATCCTGAATGTATGAGAATTACACTAAAGATAGCATTCTTTGTAAGAAGATAAACAATATGATCAATTGAGACTAAAATCTATTTTAAAAAACTAAGTATGAAGTATTAAGTAAGTATTGGAGCATATGGATTTTTTAACTAAAAATCATTCCCTTAAGACATAATTATATGCTTTTAAAAGAGACACTAAGAACCTTAGTCAAGACCAGAAGTGCACATAACTGAGAATGAACTCAATACAATTAAAGCTATTTCTAATATGGGTCATACAAAACATATGCTGAAAAGCTCTCTGCCTGCATCTGGTCAGCCATATATCTGATTTAGGATTTTTACAATCTGTTGAACCCTCTGGTAGTTTGCTTCTGACCATATGAGGATCCAATGGTGAAAAAACTTGGTATTTTGGTAAGACGTGGCCAATAGCAGTCTACTTGATCCTCCCCTCAATCCCATAAAAGTATTAATAGGAGAGCTGCTAAAGAAAGAGATAATAGCTAAACTGGTTCCTGAGATCCTGGCTGCCTTCTGTTCTCTGTATTTTCTTGCCTGGGTCAATGATCACATATTGTTTTTGAAGTGGTCATGTTCAGTCTTAATTCAAGTGGTCCAGAATTCTTATATTCAAGGAGTAGAGCTGATTGTCAGTCAAGGAAGCATTTGAACCAGAGATGATAACCACAAGTAAAAGGAAGAGCCCAAGTCCCTGAGAAGACATGAATTTTGAAGGAGACATTATAAGATCAAGGTGGAGACAGAAAATACCTCATTAATATTCCCACACACTGTTTTGTGGTTAGTAGGTTTTATCCATCTAAATGGTTAAAAGTATCCAGTCATGGGTACCACCATACCTAACAAAAAGGTCATAGTCATTTTGTTTATTTGTCAATTTGTATTTGTGAATCTGTGTTTAGTATTTCTTCTGTGTGTAGGAATAAATACCTGTTTCATACCAGATTCAAACTGTACTCTTTTTCACCCCCCCCCTTTTTGGAACCCTCTAGGCATGAATCTGCAATAGACTTTAAATAATGTCCCTGGATATCTGGGATTGGAGTTTAACCAGCCTATGAATGTTAAAAAATAAAAATAAAAGATTAGAGAGAGGGATCCTAGCTCCACACTCATTAAAGGCTTGACTCCCCAGGACTAAACCCAGTTGGAGTTGGGTTTATCAATCCAGAGCTCAGGGTCCCCTTAATGGACCAGTGACCCATCCTCTCAGGCTCAGCAGTGGTTCCTTAATGTTAGATATAAATAGATCTCAGTGGCTTTAGAAAAATTTTTGGCTCTTAATAGGGTTTTTCCAAAATTCATCCTCCACTTACCTTTGATTTTCAAAACATGAAACCTGGAGAAATAGCAAAGGCATGGTTCTCCAGTGACCTGTCCCTTCCCTACTGTCAAGCTACATGCCTGAATTCAGAGATTAAAGTACTTTGGCAAACAGGCATAAAGCAGACACATCAGGTCTTGAAACATTTATCATTCTGAAATCCCAACCCATTTTATCAGGACTTTTAAAAGCTTATCCACAATGAAAAAGGAATGCTCCAAAAATGTTTTCAAAAGACTCTGACTTCAGGTTGTGAAGCAATCATATTGTTGAAAATATAAAATGTGTTCCCAAAGTGATTTTCTTATAAGAGATCATTAATATCAATGATGTTATCATTTGTATTATTACTAATGACAATAATAATAAAGAGGAACAGCGGAGGGAGGACTAAAGTGGGAGCTATATCGAATCCTATATCAAACAATGCGAGGATGGGCAAGTTGCTTTAACCTCTTTCAGATTCCTCATTTATAAAATGAGAATGATAATAGTATCTACCTCATGCGGTTGTTATGAGGATCAAATAAGATAATATATGTAAAATTCTTTGCAAGCCTTAGGTCTGATATAGGTTTCAGTTATCATTATTGTTAGCCTCCTAATTTGGTCTCTGTGATTCTGATTTCTCCCTTCTCCAAGTCATCCTTCAGATAGCTACCAAAATAATCTACTATAGAGGACTGATCATGCCACTCCCACTCTCAAAAACATTCCTGACTGTAGGAGTTAATGAGAAGCTCCTTATTCTGAGACTGAATTAACCTCTCTTTCCCTCCCTATGTTATATTTCCCTTTACAAATTTTACGTTTGAGCCAAATTGATGCACTCAGCTTTCACTGAGCCTAGAATTAACCCTCCACCTCTTTCCTGCTTGCCTTGAACTAGTCATTCTTCAGTGCCTGAAATGGGTCTTTATCCTTATTTTCTTCCAAGGTTCTGTTCAGTTTTAATCTCCTACATGAAACTTTTCTTTAATTCTCACTATTGTTCTAGAACTCTTTTTCCTCCATCTTTCTTGTAGTATATTTTTGCATGCATGAGGTCCATGAAGGATGGACTGTTATGTTTTTGTCACTGAATTCCCAGAACTTAGGATAGTGCAATGCATATCACATGCATATATCTAAATAAATCCTGGAGCAAAGGGACTTTAGCTCTTATGTGTTTACATTTTCCACAGACTCTAGTATGATGCTTAAAAATAATAGTACACACATTTTTATAAAGCTTTAGATTTTTTTACTAAACTCTTTCCTCACAATAAATAGAGCTGTGGATTTTGCTTTTTGTTTCTTTGAAATCAAACTTGGGATTTCCTCAGTGGAGGGAGCTCCTGCTGAAGGATGCTCTCTAACAATCGAGATGTACACCTGCTTTATAACTAATTAAGGGTTCTTGATCTGAAGTCTTCCATGACAGTGTAAAATTCCTTTGACCAGCAAATATTCTCTTTTTTTCCTTAGTTGATATTAATAAACAGAAGACTGGTAGGGGCAGCTAGATGGCGCAGTGGATAGAGCACTGGTCCTTAACCCCATTTGCCTTGCAAAATAAAAAACACCTAAAAAAATATTCTAAGAAGGGGGCCATGGGCTTTACCAGATCATCAAAGAGGTTCACATTATAAAAAAAAGATTAAAAACTACAGGCTATGAGAGGTGCCCCAATATAGAGAAGTTAGTAAAATATAAAATTTTATAAAAATGAGTATACTATTAATTGTAAGTGCTATGTCTGTGAAGTCTTTGTAGAATGCAAACACACAAGAGATATCATCCTCTCTTACATAGTCACATATCTAATATTTGTCAGATTTGAATTCAGTTCTTGACTCTACAATCAGTTTTCTATACACTATGCCATGATGCCTTTCTAACCCCATGTAATAGGTAGCACAACAATATTGTCCCCATTTTTCAAACGAAAGCACAGAAATTCAGAGAGAAAAAGTGATTTGTCCAAAGTCCTATACTCTTTAAGTGGCAAAGCCAGCATTTGAAGCTGGTTGTTTGGCCTCCCAGACCAATGTCAACTTTCAATGCTTATTAACTGGATCTAGAAAGAAGTATAGTTCTTGAGAGGCAAGGTGCTATACTGGATGGAATACTGGATCTGAAGTCTGGAAGACCCGAGTTCAAATCAAAACTGAGACACATACTAGTTGTGTGACCCTGTTTAAGTCACTTAACATCTGTTTGCCTCAGTATCCTCAAAGGGTATGAGGCAAGGAACTTGGTGACACAGTAAATAGAGCACCAACCCTGGACACAGGAGGACCTGAATTTAAATCTGGCCTCAAAGACTATCAGCTCTGAACCCTGAGCAAGCTTGATTGCCCCCAAAAAAGTGGAGTAGGAGGAACAATATCACCTACACAAAAATATTTGTAAAACATTTAGCACTGGACTGGCAAAGAGTAGGTGTCACATAAACACTTATTCCTTTCCCCATATATTTCTTATCATTTCAGTGGAGGAAGGAAGGCAAGGATGATTTCATCAATGTGGGGGAATGTCCAATATGGAACCTTGCTCCACTGACCCAGCAACTGTCTTAGAGATTTAAGTGTCTAGGAAATTGAGAGGTTAAATCACTCACCCAGAATCACTTAGCTATTATGTGGAAGAAGCAGGATTTCAACTCAAGCTTTCCTGACTTTAAGGTGAACTCTGTGTTCATTAAAGTATATTGCAATTTTTAAATGGTTTTTAGGAAATATTAAAAGTTAGACAATTGAATCATTATTTTAGAGCTAGAAGAGATCATATGAGTTAGAGGTCATATGAGTTACAACACTCTCTCCCACAATGGAGATATACAGACCAACTATTCTTTGGTTCTCCAAAGAAAAAAACAGAGTTTAAATCCAACTAATAAATAATTGCTTGGAGAACCAGGGCATTTCAATTCTAGTCCTAGAGTTTGATTATTAGCTATTTAACAATGAGCAATAAAGTTGCCTCAAGTTTCTCATCTGCAAGACCAGAAACTAGATATCTCTAAGGTGCCTTCCAATTAGTTTATTCAATGGTTTAATTAATGGAATTTTGCTTTTAGGTGGTAATACTCTGATTTATGATCAGGGCCAACATAGGGTCCTACTTAACCCAAATGCAATTTAAAGAGACTGGGTGAAAATGTGAAAGTAGGGAAATCAACCTTAAGTTCCTTTTTTAATGGTGAATCAATAGCATTATAGTATTAATTTTAGAAGGTAGCATTTCTAAGTTTTGAAATTGATATCTTATTTGATCCTCATAACAGCCCTGAGTTTTGTTGTTGTTGTTCAGTCATTTTGATAGTGTCTGACCCCATTTATGGTTTTCTTTTTAAAGAAAAGTGGAGTGGTTTGTCTTTTTTTCCCACTCATTACACAGATGAGGAAAACTGAGAGATAAACTAAGTACTTTTATTATTATTCTCATTTTACAAAGAAGAAATTGAATCTATGAAAATTAAGTGATTTCTCCAAGATTACACTGTGTTTGTGGCTGAATTTGAACTCAAGTTTTTCTGACTTCAGGTCCCAAGCTCTATGCATTATACCACTGAGCCATCCCTAACAATCCTGCAAGCTAGGCACTATTATTATCATCATTTTACAGACAAGCAAGCTGAGACAGCAAAAATTAATTGACTTGCCCAGGGTCACAGAACTAAGTATATGACACAGGATATGAACTCTGGTCTTAACTACTGTAACTCCTAGCTGCCTAATCATCCCCACATTTATTTTAAGACACATTTATGTCCAAGTTACTTTAAAAAAAAAAAAAGAATATTAGGTCTAAAAAGCCCAGGGTCTATTTCCGACTCTCTCTCTCTTACCCTCTCTCAGGTTAAGACCTTAACTATTGCTCTGAACATGGATCTCAAGAACTTTTGATACTATCCATAATTCATAACCCCTGGGGAAAAATTTTTCTAAACAACCCAAATGCTATATAGCATCAATTTTTAAATTCTTTGTTATATGCTTAGATAAATCCATGTAAAACTGATTAAAGTGGATATTAACAGTTTTATATATCCTCTTTGAGTATCAAAATGTTAGTATTATTATTATAATTACTATTATTAGTAATTAAGGTCATATGCAAATAATATCTTTGATTTTTTTTCAAAAAGACAATAAATTTAAAAACTGAAGGCCATTTTTAAAAAATCTGTAGTATGGGAAGGAATGGTAATCAATACAAGTCATATCAACTCTGAATGTAAAGTATAAGACAAATTTAATATAAAATTTCAAATATAAAAAAAACAATTTCATTTTTCTTTTTTTGGGTAAGGCAATGGGGTTAAGTGACTTGCCTAAGGTCACACAGCTAGGTAATTATTAAGTGTCTGAAGTTGGATTTGAACTCAGCTCCTCCTGACTCCAGAGCCACCTAGTTGCCCCATAAGAAGCAATTTTAAAAAGGTGACTAGAGGATGATGGTGATGCTTGCATGACAAAAGATGGACAGAAACATGATTTCTCAATGGGCCATCTGCTCATCAATGAATAGAACTAAAACTTTAAAAAATTGCAATTTTTATGCATATGCAAGTTATATTATATGTAGATATAAATGGAGTTATTAGATGTTATTAGAAAATACACAGGCAAAGGTCAGGGAAAATTCTATGGTAAAGATCCATTTCTTATGGAGAACTGGACAATGAACATCATATTTAGCTCACTCCCTATTTCCTCCCTTCACACTCATATATCACTTTACCATGTTGGTTTTAAGGAGCAAAAATTATTAGACTATACATTTGGAAACACTTTCAACTAAATAGTGCCAAGGAGCCAAAATGACAACAAAGTGTTCAACTTATTGCTGGCTCATTTCCTAAACAGGGATTCTGTATGCATCATTTCCCTAAAGACTCAGAAGAGTTTATCTTTTCATTCCTTTCCTGGAGTCTAGAATCTGGGTACCCAATTAGACAGGAAGGAAGGAATGAGGGAAGGAAGGAGGGAGGGAAGCAAGGGAGAGAGGGAGGGGAAAACAGAAGCATATATTATTCATGCCAGGCAATATACTTTTAAATATTATATCTCAGGTAGAAGGTGACATTATTATCCCCATTTTGCAGAAAGAAGTTAAGTGACTGGTTCAGAGTCACAAAATTAGCCACTGATTGAGTCCAAGTTTGAATTCAGGTTTTTCTGATTCTCAGTTAGGTACTCTATCCTACTTAATTGCCTCTTTAATAAGGGATGGGAAAAAGTACTGATGCAATTCCCCTAAGGGACCTTAAGTAAATAAAATCAATGACTAACTCCCTCAGTTTCAGCACAAATTATGCTGAGTTTCTGTAATATGGGTTGTACAAAACAAGAACAGACATTCTCTGCCTTCATCTGAACAAATACATGTATGACTTAGCATTTGGACCTATAGGAAAGAATGAAGTCCCTGGCTCCCTGATCACACGGTTTAGTGTTGAAAAGACTTGGCATTTTGATAAGATGGGGCAATCTCTGAGTGGTCCCTTGTTCCTCTTTTACCCTTATTACAGTAGCAAGGGAGTTGCTGTGTCAATTAAAAGAATAGATAACTTCTGTCTCACTCTTTCATTTCAGTTCTTTTGTGTATCAAACCATGTACCCTGATTCTAGACTCCAGGAAGGGAATGAGAAGATAAACTGTTCTTTTTCCTAATACTGTTTCAGATCCCATGAGGAACATGGATTCAACTGTGCAAGACTGCACTTGAAACCTTGACTTCCTTTTCCTTCTTTAAATCTCCTTTCCTAAACAGATGACTAAACATCATTCTCCAGGCTCAGAGGTGACTTTGTGAGAGAAGAGGTCCAGATGTACTGTGTACAATGAGAGACAAAGCTAACTAGTGGCAAAGGAATTGAAGCCATGGGCAAAATGGAGCATCCCAGGCTTCTGGTCTGGCTTGATAAAAGACATGGATTTTGAGGGATGATTTTAAAAACTAGGTTTATATCCTTCCTTTGATTCCTGGGAAAGTCTGGGAAAGTCACTTGAAACTCTTTTAAAGGCAATTTTCTAAGACTATCAGCAATACAACCAGTTTCTGATGGATATTAATGGAGGAAGTTTCCTCTACTAATAAACTCTCTCTCTCTCTCTCTCTCTCTCTCTCTCTCTCTCTCTCTCTCTCTCTCACACACACACACACACACACACACACACACACACACACACAAAACCACACTGCACATAAGTTGGCAAAGATTTTTTGAAATAAAGGTTTTAATATTCATAGTAAGTATGAAGGAGGAGGAAGTGTCACAGAAATGATATACTACAAATATGTGGCCGGAAAAAAATTGCCTAATGTCAAAATATAGTAGGCAAGACAACTATTTTTTTTAGATTTTTCAAGGCAGTGGGGTTAAGTGGCTTGCCCAAGGACACATGGCTAGGTAATTATTAAGTGTTTGAGGTCAGATTTGAACCCAGTTACTCCTGACTCCAAGGCCAGTGTTCTATCCACTGCATCACCTAGCCGCTCCCTAGACAACTATTTTTTTAAGAAATAAGAGGAAAGGCAGGAGATGAAATGAAAATATCCTTTAGAAATTACTTAAAAGTGTCATCATCATAGCATATATCAGCAAGTTAAAAATCAAAAGGGTCATAAGGTGGAAGAAATCTCAGAAACTATTCATCCAATCTCCTCCCACCCTGATTTTAGTGTTGAGAAAACTGAGACCCAGGGAGATTAAGCAATTTGCCCAAGGTTACACAGAAGTAAATTTATTCCTTCTTATTAATATGCTTTTAAGGGTAATGGAAAGAAGAATTTACTACATTTAACAATGGACGACCCAAGTAGAAATTCCAACTCTGTTAGCTGTGTATAACTTTGGCCAAATCTTAGTTTCAAATGAGGAAGTTGGTCTAGCTTTTTTCAAGTTCTAGTTCTTATGTTTCTTTGAAAAATTCCACAAAGTACTTGATTTTGTAAAATGATTATTTTTTAACTAAAGAGATGGCATAAATGCCACTTCTAGTCTCATTGTAGCCAAGATAGAATTGTTCTTATTGAGTCATTTCAATTGTATCCAACTCTCTGTGATCCCATTTGGGGTTTTCTTTTGAAAAATACTGGAGTGATTTGTCATTTTCTTCTCCAACTCATTTTGAGATGAGGAAATTGAGGCAAACAGAGTTAAGTGAGTTGCTCAGGGTCACACAGCTACCTAATAAGTGTCTGAGGTAGGATTTTAATTCCATTTCTTCTGACTCTGGGACTCTTTTCACAATACCATCTAGCTGCACTGAAAAAGATCCACCTACAAAGCCAAAACAAAAATCATTTGGTCCTTTATTTTCCTCATGGTAAACATTTTGTAGGAGCAGTCAGCTCACATTAGTTGAGGCAACAGTGCCTTTCCTCTCCACAAGAGCATTTATCACACCAATGGAAAATGCTATTTATTACAATTAAAAGCAAATAAATTGCTGAGATTAAAAAAACCCAGCAACATTGCTTCATTATCAAAGAGGAATTTAAAAATATTTCCCTAAACTTTCCAACTTCTTCAGTGTCTTCATCTTTATGCTTCTACTAATAAGGAAAACCCTTATTAGCACAAAATCAACTCATTTTTGTTTAACAGGAAGCATGTAACAGTGGTAAATGCCTCTAATTCCTTTAGGGGGCAATTAATTCACTATAACCATTCTCAAACACTGCAAACTACAATATGAAGTTTTATTTTCTTCCACTTTATCACCATCGCTCTGAAATATAGCTATCTTGTCTTTTTAACCTGCCCTCAATTAATTGCTTTAAAAGTACAGTGACAGACCCTCTTCTTTTCTACTAAGATCTATAGAAAAATTTTGACTTTTATAAAGCATTTTAACTGATAAGCTTAAAGATATCAGTGGTGACAGGCAACAGCTGGGTTTCTGGAAGGGCTTGCTTAGAGTTGGTTTAGTTGGACTTTTGTAATCAATTTCACAGGAATTTCATAAAGAATCTGTTTTTTACACATAAAGGTTTTTATTATCTGGAGGATAGTTTTACAAATTTTGCCAAAAATAAATTCTGAACTCCTTCTCTGTAAGGCATAAAATGGAAGCAGAAAAAATAGTTTTGCTCTATAATTTCTCATTCCACCCAGCACCCCCTCTTCACCCCTCTCTCCCCATTCAACCCCCACCATCACCCCTTTTGCCATTGCACACGTTTTAGCATAGAAAGCAGGATATAGAATGTAGTTAACAAAAACTTGGTGATTTTACCTGACTAGCATACAGAGACCATTCCAGATATATTATAATGCATGCAGTCAGCAAACTATGGCAAAACATCTGTAATAACCAGGAACTAGACACTCTAGTGATTCATCTGCCTACTATACTTGCAAGAATTCCTAACCTGAACCAGGAAGTATATCATTTATGGTTGAGTCAATGCATTTTTAAGATAGCAAGTGGGGGAAGCAATATAGTATTTTCTTTCAACTGCCTAAACCATGTGATTTCATAAGAAGATGTTCACAACTATAAAAAAAATTAAAATTCTCCTTGGAACAATTAACCATGATGGGAATCCATCTTTTTTGAGGTTCAAAACACCTGGACACCTAAGTGGATATTGAATCCCCATTATTGTAATAACCTGTTTTCCGTCAGTGTAAATGCACATAGTATTCAGGTTCATCTAATGCCAAAAACATCCATCAAGGAAGAGCTTTCCCATCACTGAAGCTGGAGAACAGAAAGACCTTCCCCATTAAGTTGGTATGTCTCTATTGATTACATAGACTTTTAAGTCAACTACATTAAGAAAAGTATAAAGGCGGCAGCTAGGTGGCGCAGTGGATAGAGCACCGGCCTTGGAGTCAGGAGTGCCTGGGTTCAAGTCCGGTCTCAGGCACTTAATAATTGCCTGGCTGTGTGGCCTTGGGCAAGCCACTTTAACCCCATTTTCCTTGCAAAAAAACCTAATAAAAAAGTATAAAGACATATTCTGGTTCCCTTCATAATCATTTATTTCATGCTGTCCATTAATACACCCCCTCCTTTTTCAGGTTCTGACAAAAAGAAGGCTCATAGTAGTTTACTGCTCCTTTACTATATGTATTTGATCTTGTCTATAAGGTGTTTAGTTTAAGAGGCATTGAAACTGTTTGAAATTTGATTGGTGCAAGAGGCAAAGCCTTGGACCAGTGATGTAGCTTCTTGATTGTCAGAGCACAAAATAGTTAAGATACAACAATCCATAACTCTTCCCTCCAGCTTTGTACCATAGACTTAGCAATAGGCCCAAAAGCACCAGAAGAAAGCCTTGCTCAGTTGAATCAATTGTATCCTCAAGTAACATCTTTTCTTTCATTTTTTTTAGATTTTTGCAAGGCAATGGGGTTAAGTAGCTTGCCCAAGGCCAGACAGCCAGGCAATTATTAAGTGTCTGAGACCGGACTTGAACCCAGGCACTCCTGACTCCAGTGCCGGTGCTCTATCCACTGCGCCACCTAGCTGCCCATAGCATCCTTTTCTTGCTCCAAATGGCTTTCTCTTGCTTTGATTAAATAAACCCCTTTTTATTATTTGTGGATAGACTATGTTCCTCCAATCACAGCATTGAGTGGCAAGATCCTAAATGTCTTCTAGTACAGAGACCAGAAAACTTATTCTGTAAAAGACCAGGTAGCAAATATTTCAGGTTTTCTGGGTCAACTTGCAAAACAAGTACTTACATAATGAGAAAGAAAAAAAAGTCCACAAATGTTTTATTGACAACTATAATTATAAAAGTGTAACAAAAATGATAATGATAAGGCACAATTTCTTATTAAAAAATCTGCTAATAAAAAAATGGAATTCTTTTGGGGATAATGTTTACTTAATTGGAGTTCAAAGTTAGTGGTCTCAATGAATTACAAATATTTATATACTAATCTATAAGTAAATATCTTTTCATGTAGATAGATACTGTCAAACACATATAAGTCCATGAACATATGATTTTAATTGAGCATGTTTAATCACATGGAAAGCATTTCTAAATTCTTTTAGATTCTTATCTTGATATTTATCTTTTAGCAAGTCATTTACATGGCAGATTAATCACTTCTAATTGAAGGTTAGGTGAAAATTCTTCAATTGTACATTTAAAGGAATTTTGAAATATGGAAATGTCTTTTGCATTTGTACTGAGGTCCAAAAAAACCCTGCTGGAACTACAGTTTGAATTCAGAAAATTTATCTGCCTCAAATTGGTGTGGGAACAGAGATCTCACTTCTTGTTTTTACTTTTGATAGAACAGGACACATATAAAACAGCTTGACACAACTTGTGATTCAAACAACTTTAGTTATCATCAAACTTACTTTACTGAAATGTTTCATATGTAAATTCTATTTTGCTTTGTAAATTTAGGTTGAAATAAGAAACATTGTCAAGTCTGCAGCAAAAGATAATTTCTAAAGTTATTTGGTATTCAACAATAATGGTTGAAGATAGCTTCTCATACAGAAAAGTTCAATTTCATCCCTGAGCTCAAAAAAGCATAACAAAACTTTCCTCTCTTCTTTTCTTGTTTTGAAAGGATGGGAATTCACTGGTAATAAAAGTAATGATAGGACTACCAGGGCAGAGCCAAGATGGCAACTTGAAGCTAACATACTCCCAGAGTTTTCCTGTACAAAGCTAAATGAAGCCACAGCACAGACATTAAAACTACAGATCCCCAAAATAGATAAGATACAAAGAAGTTTTCAACAGAAGACATCATGAAGGATCGTCAGTGAAGTCTGTTCTTTGGGGGGAAAGGGGAAGTAAAGTCCAGATAGGCAGGAAAGCAAGAAATCCAGCAGGAGGTATTTAGCCACAGTGCAGTCCAAGACCTGACAGCTTAACAATAGCATAGGTTCTGACAACTATATAGCAAAGCAGCAGAGAGGATCCCAACCCCAGTTGGATTAAGAGGATATGGGTATGGTTGGTTCTTGTCTTTCCATTAAAGAAGACCAAGATGATATCACTATGTTTGAGACAAAAAGCCCAGATGAAAAGCAGAGGTGCTTACTCTAAACTGGTGTCTCAGCTTCCACTGAACTACTCTAATTCTACTCTGTTAATAAAGCTTAGCACATTCTCTGATGAGGGCATCCTATACTGGACAGTCCAGAGCCAGTGTCTCCCATACCTTACAATCAATTGTAAAGTTCTTAAGCGAAACCTTTAGAGTGTCCCAGTACTTAGAGGACTTAGAGACTTAGTTAATTAAAAGTGACTTTAGGAGTAGAGGATGGGAACCTACTTAGAAGGATTGGATTTAATCCATTCTTCAGTTAACAAAGATTTAAGTATCCTGGTTGGAGAGCTAAAGGGAGGTGGGGGAGAGGGTGTTAAAGGTACAAATGGTTCATGAAATGATTTGACTTTGGATGATACTGTGGCTCATGAGGATTGTGTGTCCTTGGAGGGTACTTGAAAAGGGGGTAAGGTATAAAATGATTATAATTTGATGTGATTCATGACTCCTGAGAAGTATATTTCTAATGAGACAGAAGAGGGGAGGGTACTTAGTAACTATGAAGCAATGCTGTTTATCAAGCAATCAATTAGTCAAGTTTTGATTGATACTATGATTGATGGTACTTGACTGATAATATTTCTATCAATAAATAATACCAGGTGAAAAAGCACAAAGATATTAGAGGGAAGGAAGAGAGGGTGAGAACACTGAGTAGATTCTATTCAATATATTTGGCCCAAAGAGGGAATAAGATACCTAACCTACTCTATAGGGAAGTGGGGGGGGGAGGGGGGAAGAGAAAGAAAAGGAAAGAAGGGGCTGATAAAAGGGAAGGTAAATGTATAAATGAAAGTAAACTGAAAGTTAAATTTTAAAAGAAAAGGTAAAGGGTAAAGGGAGTAAAACTTTGATGAGGAGGAATAAGATGAAAATAAGAGGAAAAATATAAATGGGAAAAGATAACATGGAAGGAAATACAGAATTAGTCATTTTAACTGTAAATGTGAATGGGATGAACTCTCCCATAAAACAGAAGTAGGTAGCAGAATAGATTAAAAACCAAAATCCTACAATATGCTGTTTACAAGAAACACATTTGAAGCAGCGAGATACACACAGGGTAAAGGTAAAAGGCTGGACCAAAATATATTATGCTTCAGTGTTGATTTCAGGTAAGCAAAAACAAGAATTGATCTTATTAAAAGGGATAAGGAAAGAAACTACATTTTCTTAAAAGGCACAATAGGTAATGAAGCTATATCATTATTAAACATGTATGCACCTAGAGGTATAGCATTCAAATTCCTAGAGGAAAAGTTGAGTGGATTACTAGGATACATAGACAGCAAAACTAATAATGGGGAGGGGAACCTCAACCTCTCTCTCAGAACTAGATAAATCTAACCACAAAATAAACAAGAAGGAAGTTAATAAGGTGAATAAAATCTTAGAAAACTTAGATATGGTAGACCCTGGAGAAAACTGAATAGGGACAGAAAAGAATATACATTTTTTTCTGCAGTACATGGCACTATACCAAAATTGGCAGTGAATTAGGGATTAAAAAAACCTTTTTAATCAAATGCAGAAAGGCAGAAAGAATAAATACATACTTTTCAGATAATGATGCAATCTAAATTACATATAATAAAGGGTCGTAGAAAGACAAACCAAAAATTAATTGGAAACTAAATAACAATGAACAGCAAATCATAGAAATTATCAATAATTTCATTCAAGAAAATGATGATAATAATGAGACATCCTACCAAAATCTATGGTATGCAGCCAAGGCAGTTTTGAGGGGAAACTTTATATCTCCAAATTCTTATATGAATAAAATAGAGAAAGAGGAGATAAATGTATTGGGTATGCAACTAAAAAAGCCAGGAAAAACTACAAATTAAAGATTCCCAATTAAATATAAATTAGAAATTCTGAAAATCAAGGAAGAAATTAATAAAATTGGAAACAAGAAAATAATTGATCTAATGTATAACACTAAAAATTTGGTTTCATGAAAAAATAAAATAAACCTTTGGTTACTGATTTAAATAAGAAAGAAGATAACAAAATTATCAGTATCAAAAATGTCATCTTCAATGGGGAGGAAATTAAAGACATAATTCAGAGCTATTTTACTCCTAATTGGAACTGTATGCCAATAAATTTGATAACCTGAGTGAAATGGATGAATATTTATAAAAATACAAACTGCCCAGATTAACAGAAGAGGAAATAAAATACTTAAATAACCCCATTTCAGAAAAAAAAAGAAATTGAAACCATCAATAAACTACCTAAGATAAAGTCCCCAGGTCCATGTGGATTTACAAGTGAATTCTACTAAACATTTAAGGAACAATTAATTCCTATTATACATAAACTATTTTAAAACTAGGAGAAGGAATTTGCCAAATTTCTTTTATGCTGATAACTAAACCAGGAAGAATCGAAACAGACAAAAAAAATTATAGCCCAATCTCCCTAAAGAACAGTGATGCAAAAATCTTAAATAAAATTTTAGCAAAGAAATTACAGCTAGTTATTACTAGTAATACACCATGATCAGGTAGGATTTATACCAGGTAGGCAGGGATAGTTCAATATTAGGAAAACACTTAACATAATTGAACAACATATCAATAACAAAACAACAGAACTCATTTGATTATCTTAATAGATGCTGAAAAGGCCTTTGATAAAATACAACATCCATTCCTACTAAAAACACTAGGAAAGAATAGGAATAAATGGGTTTTTTCTTAAAATAATAAGCCATATGTATCTAAAACTATCAACAAATATATGGAATGGAAATAAACTAGGAGCATTTCCAATAAGATCAGGGGTGAAATAAGAATACCCATTATCACCATTACTATTCTATATACTATTAGAAATGCTAGCTTTAGCAATAAGAAGAAAAAGAAATTGAAGGAATCAGAATTGGCAATGAGGAAGCAAAGATTTCACTCTTTGCAGATGATATGATGGTATACTTAGAGAACCTAAGAAAATCAAGTAAAAAACCAATTAACAAATGGCATTAAAGTAGCAGGATACAAAGTAAACACAAATAAATCATCAGCATTTCTACATATCAACAACAAAGCACAAGAGCAAGAGATAGAAAGAGAAATTCCATTTAAAGTAACTGCAGACAATATTAAATATTTGGGAATCTACTACCCAGAAACTGTTATGAATACAATCACAAAGCACTTCTCACCCAAATAAAGTCAGATCTAAACAATTGGAAATATGCCAATTGTTCCTGGATAGGTCAACCTAATATAATAAAAACGATAATTCTACCCAAATTAAATTACTTATTCAGTGCTATACCAAACAACTAAATAATTATTTTACCAAATAGTAACAAAATTCATCTGAAGTAACAAAAGGTTGGGAATATCAAGGGAATTGATGGAAAAAAATGTAAAGGAAGGTGCCCTAGCTCCACCAGATCTAAAACTATACTAAAAAGCAACAGAAATCAAAGCTGCCAAGTACTGGTTAAGAAATCAAGTAAATGGATTAGTGGATTTGGACAGTTAAAAAAAGGTAGTAAATGACCACAGTAATCTACTATTTGACAAACTCAAAGACATTAGCTTCTGGGATAAGAACTCACTATAAGACAAAAATTTGGGGGGAAACTGGCAAAAACTCAGCATAGATCCTCATCTCATACCCTAAACCAAAAGAAGGTCAAAAATGGGTAAAATATATAGAGAATTCTATCAAATTTATAAAATTATAAGCATTTCCAGTTGATAAATGGTCAAAGGGTATGAAGAGACAGTTTTCAAATGAAAAAATTAAAGCTATATATAAGTATATGAAAAAATGATCCAAATCATTAGTAATTAGAGAAATGCAGTTTTTATTATTTTTATTTGTTTACTTTTTCCAGTTTTCCCAAAAATTTTTGTCTTATACTGAGTTCTTATCCCAGAAGCTAATGTCTTCAGGTTTGTCAGACACTAGAATACTGTGGTCATTTTACTGCTTTTTTTTTAACCTGTCCAAATCCACTGATCCATTATTCTATTGCTTAACTAGTACTTGGCAGTTTTGATTTCTGTTGCTTTTTAGTATAGTTTTAGATCTTGTAGAGCTAAGACACAAATTAAAACAACTATGAGGTATCACTTCACACCTATCAGATTGGCCAAAATGAGGGAAAGTGAAAATGATCAGTGTTGGAGAAGTTGTGGGAGGATTGGGACATTAATGCATTGTGGGCAGAGTTGTGAACTGATCCAACCATTCTGGAGAGTAACATAGAACTATGCCCAAAGAGCAATAAAACTGATCATTTCCTTTGACCCACAATTCCAATACTGTCTATATCTAGAAGAAATCATAAAAATATGGGAAAAGTCTCACATGTTCCAAAATATTCAAAGCAGTTATTTTTGTATTGGCAAAGAATTGAAAATTGAGGGGACACCCATTATTTGGGGAATGGCTGAACAAGTTATGGTATATGAATGTTTTGGAATATTTTTCTATAAGAAAGAATAAATGGTCAGACTCTAGAGAAGCATGGAATGAATTACAGGAACTGATCCTGAGGGAAGGGAGTAGAACCAAGAGAACATAGTACACATAAACAACATCATTGTGAGTTGATCAACCTTGATGAATGTAGCTACTCTCAGCAGTTCAATCCTATTAGATCATCTATGGACAATGCTATCCCCATCCAGAGGAAGAAAAACAAACAAAACAAACAAAATAAACCCTTCAGAATTTGCATGAACACTACATTCACTTTTTAAAAATTTCTCTTTTGTATTTATTTCCTATCTCTTGGTTTTCTTTCTTTCTTTTCTTTTAATCCTAATTCCTGATACTGAAAATAACTAATCAGTAAACATATTGAACACTAATGTGTATGTACAATGCTTACCAGACTGTTTGTTGTTGAGGGGAGAGGGGTGGGAAGGAAGAGTGCATATGTATATGCATTATGTGTCTGGATGAACATTGAAGAACTTTCAAAATATGTAATTAGAAAAATAAAATACCAATTAAAAAATAAAAATAATGATAGCAATAAAATGTTCCAGTATGGGAATCACCGTATATGGTACCTGAAACTGTTGATTTTTAACTTCATCACTGCAATTTGTAGTGTGCTGAGCATCAGTAGGAAGTGGTGAGAGCATCATGCTATCTATGTCTCTCTAGCAACTACTCAATTGAAGGCCCAAATCAGTCATAGACAATATGTAAATTATTAAACATTTCTGTGTTCCAATAAAATTTTTAGACTGAAATTTAAATTTCATTTAATTTTCACATATCACAAAATATTCCTCTTTTGCCTTTACATTTAAAATGTAAAAATCATTTTTAGCTTACAGGTTATACAAAAAATAGTCAGTGGGCTAGAACTGATGCAAAGGCTATAGTTTTCAACATTTGCTCTAGAGGATCTGAAAGGAGTCTGACATAGCATGAACTAGAGAAGGAAAAAAGCTACAATAGGAAAAAAAGCAAGAATAAAACAAAACAAAAGCCCACAAGCAAAGTAACAGCTCCCCTGAAGGACCAGAAATTCCATCTTGACTCTTCTTTTGCACTAGGTATGCTCAAATGCCTGGATCCTTTCTCAGCCTCAAAGCTTTCTCCTTTTCCTTTAATATGTAGTGAAGCTACCATCTTTTGTGTGTGAAACCCTTCTTATTTGCAATAGCCAGTGCCTTCCCTCCCAAACAGCCATCTTAAACTAATTTTTATTTATTTGCACATATGATATTTGTTCTTAACCTCATGTATTTATTGTCTCTTCGATGAGAATGTAAGCTTATTGAAAATAGAATTTGTTTTATTTTTATACTTGTTTTCTTTTGTTTAGTTCAGTTTTTTGGGGCTTTTTTTTGCAAAGCAATGGGTTAAGTGGCTTTCCCAAGGCCACACAGCTAGGTAATTATTAAGTGTCTGAGGCTGGATTTGAACTCAGGTACTACTGACTCCAGTGCTGGTGCTCTATCCACTGTGCCACCTAGCTGCCCCCCACACTTGTTTTCTAAGAAATAAAGTTTAGGGAAATATTAATGGCATTACTACTACAATGAAGGCTGAAAGAATATGTTTTTAATATATAGATAATGTAGATACATTGTTTTAAATGGGACATCAGAAGAGATATGATTTAATCTATTGTTTTAGAACCTGGAAAGATCATTTTTGTCTATCTTAAATCTTGTAACAATTTCTTTAAATGGTTCAAAAATGTAAGTGTTGTAAAAGAGAAGTCAAACCTTTACAAAAAAAATTTGGATATTTGGGAGTCTATTGTTGTCACTAATAGGCCAACTTCTAGAGAGAAGGGTAGCTTAGAATAAATCTGTGAAATTTTTAGGGTTGACTCAGAGAATTTTAGAGTCAGAAGTAATCCTAGAGATACAGTCTAAGACTCTGACTTTACATTAAGAAACTTGAAATCCCCAGAGGTTCTTGCCCAAGAACACTCTAGCTAATGCCCTGGGTCCAGCTGAGAACTCTTGATTAGTTAGTTCCCTTTCCAATATCTGACACTGATTTTAATCAAGGAGTGATTATTTATTTATAAAAGTAGCCTTTTCCCAAAAGGTTTTGATAGGATTTCTTTAAATAATTAAGCCTAGTGAAGTTAAAATATGATTCAATTTATAAAAACTAAACATACTCTTTAATTCTTTAGGTAAACATCCATTTATAAAATGATTTATACAGGTACTATTCCTTTAAATGAAGGAATTATATATGCAGTAGATATAAAACTGTAGAAATAGAATATTGGCCATAGCTTCACTCATAAATCTTTTAAGTTTGTGGTTCTGGAAACTACATGTAGGAAAGGTAAAACTGTGAACAACAAATGTTTTACAACAAAGAAGTGTCTCTGAATCATCTCCAAACCAGGAAGTCAAGAAAAATCACTTCAATCTATAATCTTCTTAAAGAAAGTTTTATGATTTTCAAGTTGCTTAGGTAACTAAGACTTTGATCTGCTTGTGCTCCATTCATTAGTAAGACAAGTCACATACTATAATAATATATGTATTTCTTCAAATTCTGGGATCCAAATTGTAATGCTAAATCTAATACATATATTTAATAAAGTTGGCATCATGTTCAAAGACTGTGCAAAATACTTGTTCCAAGAACTAAAAGTTTTATATTTCATAGTGATGTAAACTACTGATGCAAAAAGAGAGACTATTATGAACTTTTCAATGTGAGAGAACCAATCTGAGTCACTACAGACATTCTATACTCCCACTGTATACATTTAAAAAAATAGTATTCATTCCAGATCAAAACTAAATCTTATCCATTGGTTTCTTTTCCTGTTTCTCTTCCCCTTTTATCTTCTTCTCTTTCTCTCCCTTTTCATCTCATCCTCCCTATCTCCTCTTCTCCTCCTCCCCTTTTTTCCACAAGTTCAAGTCCTGATGTTGGTGGTGGTGGTGGTGGTGGTGTTCATTCACTTGTATGTGTGCCTGTGAGTATTTTAATAAAATGGTAGATTCACAACAAGTATAAACTTAGGGGCAAAAATAACAAAAAAAGTAAATTTAAAAATAAAATCTTCCTAGAGAGATCTGGGTTACTCACAGACTTACAATATTTGTCAATCTTGTTCGTTGTCCCCTTTCAGCAACCCTGGTTCTTAGCTCCCATTTCAATCCAAACTACCAAGTGTTCATCTCCTGTTTCCTCTATAGCTCAATTCCACAATGATATTCTTTTCCAGAGCACTTTATACTAGTATCTAAATCAGTTCTATATCCTGGGCCAGTCTCAAGGGTTAGATACGATCAATATAGCCTGATACTCTTAGAATACCGATTGATTTCTTGACTTGCTAACATATCTCCTACTCCACAATCAACCTAACAAAAGTGGGAAATCAGGAAGAAAATATTAATAGTTTCCTATCATCAAAAATGTTCATAAAGATATTCCATTTCACCAAAACCAGCAATATGTATATAAATATATGTCCATCTTTTCTATATGGTATGTGTATGAATCACTGCCTCATCATTTTTCTCTTTTTGCTATACTGATTGAAGACCAGAGAGAACAATGAGATATTACAGAACTTGGAAATAAAAGGAGATTCTCCCTGATAAGTTGGTAAACTATATATAAGCATTTCCCTCTGCTAGAAAAGATCAGCTATCTGTACTTTAATCTATAGAGGTTTTACATCCTGGCCAGTTTTTATAGCATTCTAGAGATTCAGATGATCCATATCTAAGGGAAGATGGTTAAAATAAGAACTTAATAAAGTGCTGCTTGACTTTATCTGGATATTTGTGTATCTTCAAGTCTTGCTCAAAATTATGTGCTATCCCTTAAAATTAGAAGAACTTTTGGTTCACCAATTATGTAGTGGATATAAGAACCTATCCCTTTCATTATCAGGAGCCTCCTGCTCACACCTTTAAGGTTACTCAGTTAGTGTACTGAGTTCTGAGCCCCACATAACAGCATCAACTAATGCTACTTCCCTATAACTCTATCCTGGTAGGATTGATTTAGTATCAAGACTTGGTCATTCCTAACCATCATTTTAACCCTGACATAAGTCCCTCTGCATAGCCAAATCTCTGGCATCACTTTCTGCCTAAGTATACCACATTCTGGAGCTATCCTTCTCCCTGCCACAGCTGTTTATGATCAAGTATGTGTTGAAAAAATGTTTATTATATATACTTCCCTATCTCCGTGTTTCTAGGTGCTTCATAAGTGTCTCGTGGAATTTCCCATGAATTATCTAATCTCTAGCATGTATCAAGAGTTTTCTCTTCTCCTGATTTCATAAACAAAAACAGAAGACATAAGTATAATAACTTATTGAAGCTAGTAAATGATAGTTATTAATTTTCATTATTTAAGACAAATATAATTGAACAAAAACTTCACTTAACTATCTTTTTTTATAGGATTCAGTTCACTATGCCTATATGGGAAGACTAATTGAGACCATAATCCAAGCATTATCATCATATCAGGTGGCAGTTCACTTGCCTTGTAGGCAAAGTATCAGAGGAAACTCATAACTTCTGAAATACAAGTTTTTGTTCAACCAAACTTATGAATGAAAAAAAAATCACATTAAGGAAATACAATGGACCTATCCATTTATTATGTGCATTACCCTAAATAGAAGTCATCATAATTGGCACAGGGTATACTCTTCATAGCAAATTTGTCCAAATTTCCCCAAGTTATATTATGTTCCTAGTCTTTGATATCTGAGTGTTAATCAAACTATTCTGTGCTAGAGAATTATTTTTTTAAGTTAATGGTTAAAAGTTACCTATTATTATTCTGATGATATATTTATATTTTACCAGGTATATTCAACATTCTAAAAAGCTGCACTCTAAAGAGTAAAGCTAGGACCTGGATTCAAGTCCCAGTTCTATTATTTACTAAAAGTAGAAACATGAGCAATTCATTAACCTCACAGAATCTATCTTCTTATTTTAAAATCTATTTTTATCATTTTAGTTCTAAACATTTAATAGGTCTTCTATTGTGAGCTGGTAGAATGCCAGTGCCTATTACAGGCATGCAGGGGCGAGATCATTTTGAGTAGGCTAACCTATCACGGCACCTTAAAACAAACCACATTGGCAGCTATCCCTTCTGTGCTACATAGGAACCAAACTCACTCCTGGAAAGGTAAATGAACAGTCTATATTGTCCTGAGCATGTACCTAGCTAGGTACATGTAGCAAAAGTGAAGGAGAAGAAAGCTAAGAAATAAGTTATAAAATTCAATCAATTTTTTTATTTTAAAGGTTATTTCTGAGAATTGCTGATAAGAATCTCAAAAAACCTCTTCTGATCAAAATAATGGAATAATAGCTTCAATCAGAATTAGACTGAAACTAAGTATAATTTCAACAGACACTTATAAATTCTCCCTAACACTAGTTTCTTGAAACTTGTTCTTTTAAGACATTTCAACAAGATCTTTCTCCTGCTGACAGTCAGCAAACTGAAGTTTTGTGTGTTTTTTTTAATAAATTCTGAAAGAAGTGGCCAGAGGGAATGTTTCTAACACTGGTTTAATAATTTTTCCTCACTGAAGTGCTTTTTGGTGAGAGCCAGGTTAGTTGTAAGAAAGAAAATGACTAAATTTTTATGCCTCACTATACCAAATAACAATGCATTCCTTAACTCTGTAGCACCATGCTATGTATTGGAGATCAAAACAAAGGAATGAGATAATCCCTATTCCAAATACCTTAGGTTCTATCTGGGAAACAACAATTATGTGTTTATATACACATATACATACATGCATGTATAAATATGCATTTAATATTCATATATACACATATATTTGCTGTTTTGGAAATGACATTAAAGTATCAGCATTAATAGCCTGAAGATCATAAGACCTTTCCATTTATTGCTATTGTTGTTGTTTGCTCATTTCTGGAGCTACTTTTCTTCCTCCCTTTGTGGTTTTCTTGATGATGCAGTGGAGAGAACATTAAGCTTGGAATCAGGAAGATTCATCTTCATGAGTTCAAATCTAGGCTCAGACACTTGACTCTGGCTCTGGGCAAGTCACTTTAACCCTGTTTGACTCAGTTTACACATCTATAAAATCAACAGGAGAAGGAAATAGCGAGCCACTCCAGAATCTTTGCCTAAAGGTTTGTCAAAAAAAACAACCCTGAAACAAATGTGATCACATGACTAAAAAATTGAAAAGCAACAACCCTTTAGAAAGGGAGCTCCTTGAGAGCTCTGTTTCCCTAGTGCCTTAGCAATGTGCTCTGAACAAAAAAAGGAATTAATAAATGCTTTATTCATTTATTCCTTCATTATTAATTAATATAAATATAAAAATGAATATAAAGAGAATACAAAAATTATAAAATAGTAATGAGATGGTAATAATTTCATTGCTTTCAGTTTCAATTGTTTTAAGGGGCAAGTTTCTGCCTGAAGAGTATATCTAAATATATTATCATTGTTCTGAGCTAAAAAGTTAATAACTGACCACATGAATACAGATTGGGAGCTGGAAGAGACCTTAGATATCAGCTGTTCTATCTCATTTTAAGGTCATGGAAATAAAAGCACAAAGAGACTAAATTTTGTCACAAATAGCAAAATAAACATTTGTAGCAATTGGTCCAAATTCACTGTTCCTTCCCCAGCTCTTCTACCCATAATACCACATTGCCTCTATCAATGATGAGATACATTTCATTTCTCTAGTATTTTTTAAAATTATAAACTTATTGACAAACATGAATGAAGAACCAACAGGAAAACTGTAGATGAAGTCACAAATTTCTATTATTTTTAAAACGTTAACATTAAGTTCAACACAGTAGTGACAAAGTTGCCCTGTTGTGTCCCTTTTCAAAGATTTGTTTTCTGGAGTGGCTAGGTGATGCAGTGGATAAAGCATTGACCCTGGAGTCAGGAGGACCTGAGTTCAAATTCAACCTCAGACACCTAGCTGTGTGACCTTGGGCAAGTCACTTAACCCTATTGGCCTCACCAAAAAAATCCTCAAGGTATGTATGTATGTATGTATGTATGTATGTATGTATGTATGTATGTATATTAAAGGTTTGCTTTCTTATGTGTACCTTTAAAATATTTTGATACACCTTTCTTTATTTGGAATCTCTATCACTATTTTTTTTTTAGATTTTTCAAGGCAATGGGGTTAAGTGGCTTGCCCAAGGCCACATGGCTAGGTAATTATTAAGTGTCTGGGGTCGGATTTGAACCCAGGTACTTCTGACTCCAAGGCCGGTGCTCTATCCACTGTGCCACCTAGCTGCCCCCGTGTGCCACCTAGCCATGCCCATCTATCACTATTGAATAGCTTACTCCAATCTCCTGACCTATACTTCTATACAAGAGACGCCTCCCTTGTAAGAAATTAGTAAAAAAAAAAAATCAGTATATTGCCTCTTCTATATCTCTTTTTTTTAAACATTCATCCATATGTCTATGTATGTTTCTAAGTTACAAAATTTCCGTCCACTTTCCCTGCCCAACTCCCTCCCCTTGGTGGTGAACAGTCAGGTTAATATTGTATTTACACATTTGTGTTAAGCATGTTTACAAGTTAGCCATTTTTGGTATGAGGAATTAGGATTAAGGGAAAGAATTACATAAGATATTTTTTTTAAAAAAGTGAATGTAGTATTCCTCAGATTCTGAAGGATTTTTGTTTTGTTTTGTTTTTCTTCCTCTGGATTGGGATAGGATTGTCCATAGACAGTCTAATAGGACTGTCCTAATTCTCTGAACTGCTGCAAGGAGATGCATCTATCAGGATTGATCATCTCACAATGTTATTAATATGTACATTGTTCTCTTGGTTCCACTCCCTTTGATCTACATCAGATCCTGTAACTCTTTCCATGCTTCTCAAGATTTTGACCATTTGTGGTTTCTTATAAAAAATAGTATGTCATAATATTCACGTACCAAAACTTGTTTAACCATTCCCCAACTGAGGGGCATCCCCTAAATTTCCAATTATTTGCCACTGCAAAAAGAGCAGCTATGAATATTTTGGAACATGTAGGACTTTTCTCTTTTTCTATAATTTCTTCTCTATATAGCCAGAATTGGAATTGCTGGGTCAAAGGGAATGCTCTTTAGGCATAGTTCCATATTGCTCTCTAGAATGGTTGGATCCATTCACAATTCCACCAGTGATGCATCAATGTCCCAATCCTCCCACAACCTCTTCAAAATTGATCATTTTCCCTTTTTTGTCATTTTAGCCAATCTGATAGGTGTGAGGTGATACCTCAAAGTTGTTTTAATTTGCATTTCTCTAATCAATAATGATTTGGAGAATTTTTTCATATGATTATAAAAAGCTTTAAATTCTTCATTTAGAAACTATCTATTCATATCCTTTGAGGTCTATCACCTTTCTGGCCAAGTTGTAGGTGATAGGATATTCTCAATATTAACTCTAATTTTTAAAAAACATAATTTTATTGAAATCTTTCATTTCTGAAATACTTTACTAACATTTCCCAATATATTCCTTTCACCTCCCAGTCCCAGAAAGCCATCTCTTACAAAAAATGGGGGGGGGGAGTAAAAAGTTCAATAACACCAATCACCATGACATCAACAAAAAGAGCTGACATTTATCTCATGCCTATTGCATGCCAGTCACTGGACTAAGTACTTTACAAATATTCTCTAGTTTGATCTTTATTGAAGAAGTATGATATTATCTTCAATGTTTCACATCCAAAGTCATCTACTCCTGTAGAGAAGGGAGGGAGGTGACTTCTTATATCCATTTTTTGAAGCCAGGTTCAGTGGCTATAATTTCATAGCATTCAGTTTCAACTGTTTTGTATCTTTCCATTTGCATTTTTGTAATCATTTGTATATGTCTTCTTGTGTCTCTTCATTCAACATAATTATCATTTCTCAGAGCATAGAAATAGCCTCTTACATTTAAACCATTCTGCAAATTTGTTGTTCAATCATTTCAGTGATGTCTGATTCTGCATGAATCCGTTTGGTGATTTCTTGGCAAAAATGCTGGAATGGTTTGCTAGCTCCTTTTCCAATTCATTTTACAAATGAAGAAACTAAGGCAAGCAGAGTTAAATTAGATCTTTACTACCATCACTACTCTAAATATTTTGGAGACTAAAGAATCTCTTTCTTTCCTTGTTTTTTTTTTTTTTAATATTTGACCTCTTTGGGGCATCTGGCTAACAGGAGAAACTCTGGTTCAAAAGATATGGACTTTTTAAATCACCTTCTTCACATATTTGAAGTTACTGGACAGAATGTTTGAACCAATTCATGGCCCAACAACAATGTTAGCATAGTATGCATATCTTTTCATGACCTGTCCAACTCCAGTTATTCTGACTTTTTTTTTTGCTATCTTTGTCAATTTACTGAATGTGAAGTTAAAAAGTCATATTTTCTTTGACTTGAATTTCTCTTAATAGTGATTTGGGGCATTCTTGCATATAATTTTAATAGTTTGAAATTCTTTTGAGAACTTCCATATCCTTTAGCCACATATCTTTTGAGGAATGACTTTTTATCTCATATTTTTTCTGTTAGTAGTTTACATATCTTAGATATCAGAAACTTATCAGAGATATTTGAGTTATTTGATACAGATTTCTTTTTTCTAGTTGACAACTTACCTTCTTTTTAATCACATTCTTCCTGTGTGAAAAAAATTTCAATTTCATGTAATTAAAATTATCCATTGACCTCTCAATCCTTTGGTTAGTTAAGAATCCAGCAATACTACTACTACCTCCCTTTTCCCCAGGTATACCAAAAAAAGGAATCTGATTTGGTTCTTTTCTAATTTTTTTAATAGTATGACTTTAAATAATCAATTATTTGCATGTAACAAATATGCATATATATGCATATTTATAGTTTTAAAGTTTTATTTTAAATTTGTGAAATAAAACAAATATTTCCATAAATTAAAGATTAAAAAAGATTATTGCACATGAAACTACAAATCTACTAGGTAAACTTGCTATTTCCTTAAAATAAATAATAAAGTTTTGTGTAACTTTCTTTTTAACATGGACAGGGCTTAAATTAGGTTCTATTCTATTTTTTTCTCTTCCAAAGTTCTAATTCAGAAGTGGTAAATAAAGTTAAATCTGGGCTGAAAAGTCTCATCTTCACATTGGAAAAAGAAGAAAACAACAGCAAAGGCATTACTGCTTTACTTGAGAAACTAAGAGTTTAGGTGGAAAATAATAATGAAGAGTGAGAATGAATCACTGTTCCGGTGGTGGTGGTGGTGGTGGTGATGGTGGTGGTGTGTGTGTGTGTGTGTGTGTGTGTGTGTGTGTGTGTGTGTGTGTGTGTGTGTGTGTTTGTGTGTGTGTGTGTGTGTGTGTGTCTGCGTCTGTGTCTGTGTCTGTGTCTGGGTGTCTACATATGTGTAAAGGTAAAAAAAATTTGATGAAGAGATGCATATTCTAGACTCAATCTGGCCAAAAATATGTGGTGTAAAAAATAAAAAATGACCACAGCAAGAAGAAAGGGAAAATCAGGTTTAAAGCTGACATAAATCCTAGTTTTAGGGAGACTATATTTCAAGGTTAGAGAAAGGTTAGTTAGAATCCCTAAAATTCTATAGAGAAATCAACTCAAAAGAGATGGGGTTACTCTTGAGGACAAAATCCTGACAAAACAAACATAAATGATTTTGGTGGTGAATAAAAACAGAGAGCTGCCCAAAAAGAAAGCTGTTGAGTCAAAAGGAGCTAATCACAGTCTCTTATTTGAAATAATTCCTGGATCTTAGTATGATGAGACAGCATTAAAAGAATACTGGATTTGAGGTGAGGACCATGGTGGCATTCCTGGCTCTTACAATTTAAAACTATTTACTACTTATCTGATCTTACACAAGTCATTTAATATTGATATACCAGTTTTCTCATCTGTAAATAAAAAGTCATGAGCTAGATGATCTGAGGGTCCTTTCAGTTTAAAAATCATTAAGGTTCAGACCACTGGCAGGAAACTCAGGGAAAAAATACAAAAAGAGAGGGAACATTTCAGTATCAGTGTCAGGAAAACTAAGCCTAGGACAAGATGAGGTTGTTGATGAATACTAAGAAGTGTTTGGGTGATTTTTTTTTTGGTGGTGGGGGTGAAGGGATAAGGAGGAGGCTGTTTTCTATTATCTTAAATTAGGGGCAAGAAGAAGGTCAAAAAGACAGAATTGCTTCTACTTTACTGAATGGTGAATTTAGCTGGTGAATAGTATTCAGCAAATCATGAATATTTTTCATATTCTATTATATAAATATAATGAAGTCATCCTAACACTATTTTTCCTTTGTCTATTCAAAATTCTCTGATAAGTGGAGTGAGAAAAGAATTTTCAGGGAGTTGTCTGAGAATTATCAAGGTTTTGTGAAAATTTTCAATTTTAGTTAAATTAAGATCTTAAAAAAAACAGCAGTCTTCATGTGCTACTGAAACTCTGGCAGCAAATCTCCAGGCAGGGGCTGAGAGCTAAATCAAGCCTTCAATTTTTATGAAATCTAAGCAAAATGTTTTAATCTCCATAACTTCCTTTTGCTGTTTCATGTTTCATTTAGCATCAATTCCTCTACTATTATCTTATGTGCAAGATAAGGATGGAGAGAGCAAATTCAATTGCTAAATTTTGGGTGAAGTTGTGGAAGTATGTTTGTTGTTTCTGGATATGTAAAGTATCTAGTTTTGATCCAAGGAGATCTCATTTTTTAAGCTCATTTTTTTATTTTTCTAACAAACAGTAAGGAAAGGAGAAACTAAAAGATGGCATAAAAATTCTCCTCTATAAGCTGCAAAATTATATCTAAATTCATGAGGAACTAAATAACTCATACTACAAAACTAGAGAGAACTCTGGTAAATATATAATAAATAAACAAACCAATATGATGAATTGGATGGAGAAGGAACCTGAATGTCAATAGTAGGGGTTTCAGTGAAGTACTTAAAATTAAATAAAATCAGCAATCAAGTTTTCACTTAGGGTCATCTTCAAACTATATTATATTGATGATATATTATATAGACTGGGCTGCTAGGTAGTACAGTGCCAGGTCTGAAGTCAGGTTGCTGAGTTCAAATTTGCCCTTAGACACTTGCTAGCTTTGTGACCCTGGGGAAGTCACTTAACCTTTTTCACCTCCGTTTTTCACACCTGTAAAATGAGCTGGAGGAGGAAATGGCAAACCACTCCAAAAACTTTTTTCCCCAAGAAAACGTCAAAGGGTTCATGAAGTCCATGATACAACTGAATAAGAACAAGAAGATATTCTACAGGATACACAGATAGATATGGGAAGCAGCAACCAATGTATTTGGGAAGAAAGGAGCAATGTATTTAAAAGAATAAGAGAACAATTTAAAACAGAGTATGAAGAATTGTCAAGATTCTGTGATACTAAGAAAGAATTAGAATGACATGATCATTATGGGCTCACCTAGTTAATGATGTTGTCATGGAAGTAAGCTTTACAGAATGGATGTGATTTAGACATGTGAAGAGTAGGGAAAACTATATTCCGGATAGAAAGAAAAAACATGGATTGGATGCCATGAAGAATTTAAGTCTACTGAATCCATTTACTTTCTTTCATTAAACTGTAATTCTCTAGTCAATTTCATCATTTTGGGAAGAACTATTTGATTGAAGATATCAAAATATTCTATAACATTAAAGTATTATAGAACAACTTAAACATTTCCCTTTAGCTCAATATGTTCCCCTATTTTCATGACAAAGTTCTAACATGACAGTGTAATTCAATGAATATTTATTAAATTCCTACAATGAGCAGTTCATAGTGGGTTAAGTGATAACAGAAATACATTAAGTACTAAATTGTTGACTTGGTTATAAGGTTTTTAAAGCAGGGTCATTTTTTTTTTAATGTCAGTGACATCATTTTCCAAAGTTAGAAAAGATGATTGTGGTCATCTTAAAACTTAACTCATACCCACGTTTATAAAAACTTTATTGATCTCCCCAACTTTCCATCCCTTCTTCCTTTCCAAATAAATTTGTATTTATTTTGCATCTTCTCATATGTGTACACATTTTCTCAATAGAATATGAACTCCTTGAGAGTAGGAAAAGTTTTATTTTTGTCTTTGTATGCTGATGCCTACCAAATGTAGTTCCTGGCACATTGTTGACATTTAATAAATGCTTGACCTCAGGGCAGCTAGCTGCCTATCCTGACATTAGGGGGACCTGAGTTCAAATCTGACCTTGCACACTTACTAGCTCTGTGACCTTGGGCAGGTCATTTAACCCTGACTGCTGTCATCCAGGGCTATCTCCAGTTACCCTGATTCACAGCTGCCCACTGGACCCTGATGGCTCTGGAGGAGAAAGCAAGCTGTTGACTTAGTACAACTGCTCCTCTTAAATCCAATTCATGTGTTTGTAGTAGCATCACCTCACTGATGTCATGGTCTTCTTTGAAAATGGATACCAAAAAAGGGGGGGCAGAAAAAAACATTAGGGGGCAGCTAGACCTGATGTCAAGAAGACCTCAGTTCAAATCCAACCTCAGTCACTTAAAACTTACTTAGCTGTGTGACCTTGAGCAAGTCATTTAACCCCATTGCCTTGCAAAAAACAAACAAAAAAAGCAAATGCTTGATCTCTTCAGTTTACAGATGAGAAAACTAAAACCAAAAAAATAAAGGATGGGGAAACTTACCCAAGGTGACAAATTTGGTTAGTGGCAGTAATGGAAGTAGAGTCCTTGGTTCAGTGCTCTTTCTACTCCCTATGCTTTCTTCCAAAAGTGCAAATTTAAATTCTGGTATAATATACCATGGAAACAATGTAAAGACTAACAGACTGTCTTCTATGGGGGGTGGGGGGGGAGGGAAGCAAGAATAGGGGGAAAATTGTAAAACTCAAAATAAATAAAAACTTTCTTTTATTTAAAAAAATGAGAAAACTCACCAAGAAAGAAAAAATGAATTCTGGAATAAATTCATAAATCATTGAGATGTAGTAGAACGTGGTTCTTATATGGAATATGACAATGAAAGAATTTCAGAAGGAACTTAATTACCCCTTATTAATTTCAAAAATAAAAGTTCTTCAAGAAAGGGGGAGTATTTTTTCCTTAAATTTATTGATGTCTTTTTTTATCATCACAGTGGATTTCTTTTCATGTGCAATACAGAGGTACACGGACAGTATTTTAGCTTTGCCCACATATCTACATTCTAAACTACCTGTCTTATACCCTGCAATTTTTAACGCCAACCCACTAAAGTCTTTCAGTTTTAAGTGCCTCATTTACTTTTTTTCCCCAGTTTCCTGAGTTAATAGGCAAGTGCTCTCCAGGCCCCAGAAACTATATTACTTACTGATGAATGTAATTACAAGTTTCTTTGGATTTGTGAACACCATTGGCCTATTTTTTTTCTGAATAAGTTAGTTTATTGGTCAGGAAAAGAATTGTTCTTTTAGTCATGTCCTCGGGGAACTAGATTTTTGCCAAGCACATATAAGAAAGAAAAAGCAAGATGCTGCTATTTAGACAAAATCATTAATTTGTTAATTAAATTGCATACTTAGTTGATTTCATAGCTAAAATTCTTCTTTAGTGCCATTAATGACCCAAATCTATACATAGCAGAAGGAATCAATTCTTTTATTGCTCTGTCTAAGATAGGGAGCAACTGCAAACATATTCATTTATACAAAAATGACCTTTCTAGTTACAAATGTTAGAATTATGTTTTAATTTTTTCCTGATAATTTTATAGGGAATTCTAATATACAAAATAAAGAATCACCATGGGCAAACTGACATCCTTTGATTGTCACTAGTTCATAATCCAATGCAAACAACTATATAGAAACAAGTTATATACAAGTAAATGGGAGAAAATCTAAGAGAGAAAGTATGAACTTAAAGAATGATTGAGAGAGATTTCTTGCAGAAGGTAAGATTTTAGCTGAAACCAAAAGAAGCCAGGAAACTTAGATGAGGTAATCTTTGTCCTCAAGTCTCTCATACTGTTGTTTGGTCATTTCCTATGTATTTATATTTTAAATTGTATTGGAGTCCTGGCATTATTCCTTCTATTAAATGTCTAACTTTATTTGAGGTAGCTCAGTGGATAGAGAATTAACCTGGAGTCAGGAAGACTCTGAAAGGAGTGGTTTCTCTTTGGTTGGAGATCATTAAGTGAGGTTAGATCATCACTTCTTAGCAATGCTGTAAATGGGAATGTTGGATGGATGAATGTTGAGATACAGGAGTTGTGAGAACTCTTGAGTCCTTGATTACTTGAGGTATCTGTTATGAACACACAACTGTGCTAGATTCTGGGAAGGCAAAGATGGGTAAAGACAGCTTCTTTCCCTTCTCTTCCTCCTCCCACCAAAGAAAATTCACTTCCTCCAGATATTCTCATTAGATTGTAAACTCCTTTTGTCCATCTTATCTAAGTGTAAGAGTGGGGAGGGAAAAATAGAGACAGGACTTAAAATGTAACCTCAAAATTAATAATTTTTCCTAATTTAAGTTCCTTGAGGGCAGGAACTGTCTTTTTGTATTTGCCACCTAATAGGTGTTTAATTAGTGTTTATTGATTGGGCAATTGATTCCTGATCCAGGTTGCAGTCCTTCAAATATTTATGTAAAGAAATCATAAAAGTATGTGATCAAACTGAAAAGTTTGGCAGCAATTGCTATGCACTAGACATTGTGCTGTACCCTGGGACTTCCAATACAAGCAAAAAGTTATTCCCTCCCTCAAGGAGTTTTAATGGAGGGAAGACAACTTATAAGGAAGCTGAGAAGAGGTGGAAGAGAAAGAAGGTTTCCACTAAGGAGAGGGTCATGGTTCATTCTAGCCTATTGAGAGAAATTGGTTTCCTGGGCAGCAATATTTTTGAAGAACGTCTCACAGATAACCTCAGTACAAAAGCTATGTTTGACTCGATGTGCTGCTTAAAGAAAGAAGAGAATTATCCACATAGTGTCTCTCTTGTGTCCTACTTGGAAAGATCAAAGCTAGTGAGTTTCTTGGATAATACAAGTGTGATGAGAAGGAGTGTGGTTGTTTAGCAAAATCCAAAAGTATGTTTGTACTGGGAAATAGGGAAGAAAAGCAATCTAAACTAGTGGTGACAAACTCAAGTAGAAATGACTCTTTTAGGCGGCATATTGACTTAGAAAAACCACAAATCAACTTTATTTATGTTGTGTCATATTTCTATTTTGCTAAATATTTTCCAGTTTCATTTTAATCTGGTCATAAGTCAACCATGTTTGTTTTGCTGGCCTCAAATTTGATGGATCTGATAAATAATAGGTGAATATTATGAATCTTGGGGAGATTCTAGAGGAAAAGAGAATAATCCCCTTCTGTACCCATGAAAACAGACAAAGGAGTGTACTAACCCAGGGTTCTTAAGGGGGGAAAAAAGTAATAGACCTGCAGGAAATAATGTTAACTGCCAAAAATAGAATTCAATATACTCTACCTGTCTCTTTTTTGCATTATTGTTGTATTTTTATGAGAATTTACATTTATATTGCTAAGCTTGTTTATAGAACACTTCTATATTTACAGAAAATATAATTTTAACATCGAAATATGTGGGAATGATTAGGAGAATGCATGAAGTAAGGGAAAATAGAAGTGTGACTATGCAAAATTCATAGCCTGATAAATATTTTTAAAACCTAAAAATCCTTTGATCCTATCTGCAAGATGGATAATAAAGTAATACTGATAATAAGGATGATGATGATGATAATAATAATAATAATAACTAAAACGTATTCTTAAGGCAAGTGTAGGGGATCAATCAATAGGAAGGATAATACTTTCTTAGATATTTTAATTATATCACTAATGATAACAGACATTATTGGAAAGTTTACTTTTTGCCACAGTACTTTGACTGATCTTTATAGTCTCATAGCTTTTTACATTGCCAGGTCAACCAAGAGCATCCCAGCACTTAAATCTGATTCATGTGCTTGTCATGGCATCACCTCCCCTGATGTCATGGTCTTCTTTGAGACAGAAGGACAAAAAATACATCAGCTCTTTAAAAGAGTAAATATGATATGATTGGATAAGCAATAAAAGTTTTCCTGATAAAGCATTTTCCTTGATTGACGTGCCACCGTTTCTGAAGTTCCCAATGTTAGCATCATTCCTTTATGGACCTTATAAAGATATCTATGTTTTAACATGGCTAAGTTACTGTGTTGTGGAAGAAATACACGCAATGAAATTAAGAATCTTAATAATGTTATCAGAGAGAATGGAACTATTAGTTTCTAAAGCATTAGCTCCTATTAAGTTATTTAATTCTCTTTTAAAAGTCCCATTGTGAATCCTCAGAAAACGATGCTGAGTTCTCAAAAGTTATTGCAACATAATCAAAGCTCTGTCAGCTCCAACTAAGATGGGAGGACTCCCAAGTATAACCCCAATAACTGACTCTTTTGATAAAAAATAAATTAACCATCAGAAGATGATTTATAAGGACTGCAACTCATCAGCTTCCTACAATTTGTCTCATGTGCCAGAAGGTGGCTTTTCATCATTTGTTCACTCTTTTACCTCGATGCATTGTAATTTTGCCATTCTCTACTCAATGGCATTCATACATTTTCACAGGGGATCAGCTTTAACAATTGAACTGTTAGGGAATAATACTATAGTTTCCATTTTAGGAGATTACGTTTATAGCACAAAAACAAATCTCTAGACCAAAATGCTTCCATTCTTTTTAAATCCTTTATATCATATCATATTATATTATATTATATTATATTATATTATATTATATTATATTATATTATATTATATTATATTATATTATATTATGTTATATTATATTATGTTATATTATCTTATCTTATATTATATTAATTATGATTTTAACAACACAGTCTGTTTCCCTTTGTACTTTATAAGCAAGGTTTCTTTTTCCAATTCTATACCTTACTATCTTCCTCTCTAACACTTTTCACAGGGTCCAGAGTGAATGCCCCATTTTCTCCTCAATTTTCCCTTCATTTTCAGTATTTCCCCTTCAGCAAAGGGATTCAAATAATCAGGGTTTCATTCCTAAATATCTATAAAATAGAGATGAAGGAGATCATACTAAGTAAAGGTTTATAAACTTTGGTTGAACCACAGAAGGCTTTGGGGCAGAAGTAAGTGCAACATAAATTTTTGATGTACTAGGAGAATTGTACCAAATGTGTACACACTGCTTTGAAGCAGCAGTCACTGTGAAAAAAAAGTTCATTTTAAGCCTCAGATTTTTCACAAATGAAAATCCTATGAGCTGATCATCATCAGGAATTTGGTTTTCTATTTCATGATAAATCATTTGATTTCACAATGAATGCTATACTTCACTTGTAATATTTTTTAGGTTATAATAGATAAAACAATAAAAGCTGATGATTTGGGGGTAAGAAGAAGTGAACAGAAGATCATGAGAGACTGGAAATCATGAGAATATTTAGATGAGGCATGGTAACTTGTCTTCAGGTACTTGAAAGCTGAGAACAGAAATTAAACTGTATCTATTTAATATTAAGGGGCAGAAGTAGGAACAATGGGTATAAGTTGTGGTAAAGCTGGTTTTGTCTCAAATATCAGCAACAAGGTGCCAAGTACAAATGAACATCTTCTAAGATGGCAGCTGACTTGGGATTTGGTCTGAAGAACAGGGGTTCAGTTCAACAGCGAGACCCATGATTCTCCCTATACAATCTAGCACCTGAAAGGATAAGATTTTGATATTATTTCACACTGATTCCAAGTCAAGAGTTCAGTTTTACCTGTCATAATGCTAAGTTCAATGTTGGCTGAGGAAAATTGACTTATAAGTACCAGAAACAAAGCAATAGGGTCAGACAGTACTAATGATAAGTAAATGTAAGGTAGGAGTAGAATTAAGGTACAAAGTTAAGTCAGTAATAAGAAAATGAAAGGCAAAAAATGAGTGCAATGAAGAGTCACGATTATCAATTTACTCAAACAATTGAAGGACTCTGCCAACTTTTAAGCTAAAGGGGATGAAAGTAGCTCATTAGATTTAATGTGCTAATCCAGGTTGACTTCCACATTTTTTTGAATGGGGAAGTAGCAGGAATTGGACAGATTTCAGCTAAATATAAAAGAATAACTTCTTAACAATTAAAGTTGATTCAATATAGAAAATGTTACCTCAAATGATAGTGAGTATCCCAACAATAGAAGCCTTCAAGTTGAGATAGATTGAACACTTACTTCTTAGGTTGGAATTTATGCTTGGTAAGAGTTAGGTGAACTAATCTCAGGCATTTCTTCTAATTTTAGAATGCTATAATTCTATGAGGCACTGACTTTTAGCTGATGGGGAAACGGGTGGGGGTGGGTGGTATTTCAACTGAGTTTTAAATAGCAGTGTGCTCTCCCAAAAACCTAAAAAAATATATACCCATGACACACTTTTAAGTAATCTGCACTACTAACACTTTCTCTGTCAAATTCCTAAGTCTAGACAATCGATAAAACATTATGTCAAGCCCTAATTAGTAGCATTTGCTGATTGCTGAAATGTAAATGTTTGTACACATTTTAACAATCAACTCTTAAAAGCCTTTAGAATTGGTTCTAACATGCCCCTGGTTTTAAAGGATAGATAGGAGATGAACAGGTAGAAATTGAGAAAGGGGAACTTTCTATGCACAAAGAATAGTGTGAGCAAAATATGAGCAATTGTTGGTAATTGGAAGAGGACAACATGTATTTAGTACTAATATGGTATAGTTGGAGCATGAGTAATGAGTAAGAACCATGTGAGTTGAAGTGGAAAGGTAGATAGAATAAGACCTCACCCTGGAGGGTCATGATTATCAGGTTAAGGAATACAACTTTACTTAAAAGAGTTATATGTGGGGTGGCTAGGTGGTGTAGTGGATAAAGCACCGGCCCTGGAGTCAGGAGTACCTGGGTTCAAATCCGGTCTCAGACACTTATTAATTAACTAGCTGTGTGGCCTTGGGCAAGCCACTTAACCCCGTTTGCCTTGCAAAAACCAAAAACAAAAAACAAAAAACAAGAATTATATGATCAGACTTTTGCATTAGAAAAGTCATTGACAACAATGTGAAACATAGATAGGAGGAGGCAAGAAACTAGAAATAGGAGGGTATATTAGTAGGCTGTTGAAGTAATTCTGATGAAAGATAATGATTCTTTGAGCTAGTATGGTAATAGCGGTAAGACAGAATAAGAGAAAGATTTATTTTATAGGTAAGGAGAGAGGGATGTCAGTTATGAAGCATAGTTTAAAAAAGCAGGGATGCTAGAAGAATGATGGCACTACTGACAAAGGTTTGGGGTAGTTTTAACCATGTCCTGTGTAGGCCCTGTTCATTTAGCTTCTGAAGGGAGGTATGCCCATAGTACAGAAAGAGTTAAGCAGCAGGGGACATAAGTACTTGGGTAGAAGTGACTTAACAGCTAGAAAGAGGAATGAAGGTGACAAGATGGCTATTAGGACTAATTAAATATTATCTTGATTTCCCAAACAAATACTGATACATGTCCATGGGACAGACAAAGCCGACAAAGTGGAGAATAGACACAGGGTCCTGAGGGAAACACCAATAGGAGGAAACAGCAAGTAGTTCAGATTGTGGTGGGGCATAGAGGGAACAACTTGTATATAACTGAGTATGTGCAAAATAATTACAAGAAAGTAGGTGAAGGAGGGCCCTAGTAGTTGTGGGGGGAGTGAAAACCATCATGTAGATGGTAATATTTGAGCTTTCTTGAAGGATGTGGAAGATCCCCTAAGGTAGAGATAATGAGAAAATAAAATTCAGACTTGAGAGATGGACAATGTATAGGTATGGATACAAGAGATGGAACATCATGTTTGAAAATGCAAAAGTAGACCAGTATTGTTGGACCATAAAGTAAGGAAAGGGGGAGTAATGCATAATGAGGCTTAAAAGATCTACTGGGGAGAAGGGAGGGAAGGGGAGAGAAGGAGAAGAGAGAGAGGAGGGGAAGGAAGGTAGAGGGGAAGAAAGATGGAGGAGAAGGAAGGGGAGAGGAGGGGAAGGAGATGGGGAGGGGAAATGGAGTAGGGAAGGGAGGGGAGGAGAGGGAAGTGGAGGCAGAGGGGAGGGAAAGGAAAAAAAGAAGGGACATTTGTTCAGTGTCTAGTATACGCAAAAGCTGTGCTAGGACTTTACAAATATTATCCCTAAAATCTTCCCAATAACTCTGATAGACAGATATCATTATTATTCCTATTTTACAAATAAGGAAACTGAGACAGATAAAGGTAAAGTAATTTGCCTAGATAAGAAGTATCTGGGGCAGAATGTGTGATCAGGTCTCCCAGACTCTGAGCCCAGCTCTTTATCCACTGCACCACCAAGAGAGAATACTGTGACAAAAGCCCAGAAAGAAAGAAATGTCTAGGAAGAGAGGATGATCAATGTTCAGTGCTGCCACTGAGTCAAGTTAGATGAGGACTGAGGAAAAAAACGAATAAATAAATAAATAAATAAATAAATAAATAAATAAATAAATAAATAAATAAATTTGGTAATTAAGAAATCATTAGTAAAATAAGTTGATGCTTACTGTTTGTTGAATTGGTGAAATATTTTGAGGGGGTTTGTGTATTACCCTGCAATTTTTCTTTAAAAATCAGTTTTATTTGACTCAGTTCTCTGTATATTTTAGAGATGAGTGCTTTGTCAGAAACACTAGTAAAAATTGTTTCCCAATTTACTACATTTCTTTTGATCTTGGTTACAGTGGTTTTGTCTATGCAAAAGTTTTTTGATTTAATGTAATCAAAATTATCTAGTTTACTAGTTTTTTTAGGTTTTTGCAAGGCAAATAGGGTTAAATGGCTTGCCCAAGGCCATACAACTAGGTAATTATTAAGTGTCTGATGCTGGATTTGAACTCAGGTACTCCTGACTCCAGGGCCTGTGCTCTATTCACTGTGACACCTAAATGCCCCCAAAATTATCTAGTTTATTTTTAATGGTATTCTCTATCTCTTCCTTAGTTATAAATTGCTTCCATTTCCATAGATCTGACAGTTAAACTATTCCTTGATCTTCTAGTTTCCTTATAATATTGTTTATGTCTAAATCCCTGTATCTATTTGATCCTATCTTGGTATAGGTTGTGAGATGTTGGTCTAATCTAAGTTTATTTCATGTTAACTTCCAATTTTCCTAACAATTTTTAACAAGATTAAAATTTTTTACAAAATTACAAGCCATTCCCCAATTGACAAATAGTCAAAAGGATATGCAAAGGCAATTTACAGATGAGGAAATCCAAGCAATCCATAGCCATATGAAAAATTGCTCTAAATCACTAATTATTAGAGAAATGCAAATTAAAACATCTGTGAGGTACCACTTCACACCTTTCAGATTGGCCAATATGACCAGAATAGACAATGATCAATGTTGGAAGGGATGTGGGAAATCTGAGACACTAATACATTGCTGGTGGAGCTGTGAACTCATCTAACCTTTCTGGAGAGCAATTTGGAATTATGCCCAAAAGGCAACAAAAATGTGCATACCCTTTGATCCAGCAATACCACTACTGGGTCTGTATCCTGAAGAGATAATGAAAAAGGGTAAATATAACACCTGTACAAAAATGTTCATAGTAGCTCTTTTTGTGGTGGCAAAGAAATGGAAACTGAGGGAATGTCCATCAATTGGGGAATGACTTAACAAACTGTCGTATATGTATGTGATAGAACATTATTGCTCTATTAGAAACCAGGAGGGATGGGAATTCAGGGAAGCCTGGAAGGATTTGCATGAACTTATGCTGAGTGAGATGAGCAGAACCAGGAGAACACTGTACACCCTAACAGCGACATGGGAGTGATTATCAACCTTAATGAACTTGCTCATACCAACAGGGTAACAATCAGTCACAATTTTGGGATATCTGTGATGGAGAATTCCATCTGTATCCTGAGAAAGAATTGTGGAGTTTGAACAAAGACCAAATGTACCTTTAATTTCTATGTACCTTTAATTTTTTTTAAAAATTGTCTTATTATGCAATTCTTCTATATCTCATACTGTATGTTTCTTCCTTAAGGATATGATTTCTCTCTGATCACATTCAACTTAGATCAATGCATACTATGGGAATGAAATAAAGACTAACAAACTGCCTTCTGTGGGGGGTGGGGAGGGAAGCAAGATTAGGGGAAAAATTGTAAAACTCAAAATAAATAAAACCTTTATTAAAAAAATCAGTTTTATTACCTTATAGCTAAAATTTATTTGATAGTCAATGTTTGCTAATATTGCAACATACCAAATACTGGCCACCCTAGGATTTCATTTTGATGCCAACATTAAAAACGAGCCTAAGTCCTCAGAAAGAAATATCATTCAATACGAGAATCTCAAAGAAGTCATTAATTATTGCAAATCCTCAGCATTCTCCAAAGTGGATTTACCCACGTACTTTGTTCAGAAAATGGAAAGCTTGTTAATCAAATACCAAACTCCCTGTGCCTGCATAAATGAAACACTATTTTCACAGTGTGATTAGATGGAGCAGCTACCCAAAGGACATATGACATATGGGAATGGTTCAGAAACTAAAGAATTTGACTAGAATAGAGGAAGCAGTTGCCTACAGTATTTCTGATGCTGCCTTTCCATGAGTCCAATAATTATCACTAGAAAAGACACCCAGGTTCCACTCCACATCACAAAGACATTAATAGCAATGTACTATTGCTGTGAGCTCATATTACAAAGACTTCATTACTTTTACAAAACACATTACAACATATTCATTAGACTGAAGATGCACATACTCATAAATATTGTAAAACAAACTGTACTTATTCCAAAATAAATTATGTCTAATTATGCCTAATCAACACCTTGTTCCCCTTCTATTTTATTAAGCGAACATATCTGAATTGGGTTTTGTTTCTCTTCACCTAGTTGTCATTCCCTGTGACCAGTTGTTTTTTAATTTTCATACAGTAACCATTCACTAAATTTTAGCTGAATGAGAATTTGAACTGAGTATTCCCACCCCCTTATGATGACCTTGTTAAGCAGAAAGACAAAATAATAACTTGTTCTTTAATATGGGCATTACCTAGACCACCACTATTACTTTTGTGGGGAGAGAGGAATACAATGGATGAGAAATCCTTCATATAAAATAAGACATTTTCAATACATTGCTTAGTTTTATTGAACTTTTACTTTTTCTTTGCTTTTAATCTTCCCTATTATCAGTTATGGCTCTCTGGAAAATATACACTAGAAAATGTAAATGATGTATAAACAGAAATGTAAAAAAATTCATTTTTAAAAAGTAAACTATCAAGCCAGTTACTTATAAAGTGTCTCCTGATAGATTTGCTCAAATGAGCAAATCCTTCTAAAGAATCTCATTTTGGGGGGCAGCTAAATGGCATAAATATGGAGAGAAAGCTTGAGGAGTTTAAAGGATCATAACTACTTCTATCTTCTCATTTTATAGTTGAAGGAACTGACTGTTGAAAAGAATATAATATTTCCTTATTTATAAGTGGCAAGGAAGCAAAAATCTTGCTCTGAAGTTAGAGGACCTGAGGTCAAAACCTGGCTCTGATGTTACTTGTGACATTGGGGCAAACGTCCCAAGGCCTCAGTTCCTCTTCTGGACTGGATGGTTTTTCTTCTGATCCTATACACATAGAGACTTGGTCATATCCTTTGATGTTCATAGGAGCATACTTTAAAGCAGGAAGGGCTCTCTGAGGTCACTGAGCCCAATGCATAAATGAGGAAACAGAGGCCCAGAAAGATTAAGGAACTTGTTTAAGGAAAGAGTTGAAATTCCAACCCAGATCCTCTTGAGTACAAGTTCAATCTTTCTATTCAAAATGACACATTTTCTTTTCCTTACTCAATTGAGTCATTAATAGCATGATAGGAATTTTCATGTTTCAAGGCCAGCTAGCTTTGTTTAGATACCATGGTGATGATCCTGGAACAGAGGGTACAAGCCAATTTGTCTACAGAACATTTGATATATAATGACAGAATTTATAGTTTTTAGTCATGTCCAACTCCTTATGACCTCATTTGGTATTTTCTTGGCAGTGATACTGGAGTGGTTTGTTATTTACTTCTCCAGCTTATTTTACAGATATGTTTACATCTGTATGTTTACAAAAAGTGACCATGTGCTAGGGTATAAAAGACATAAATAAATACTAAAGGGAAAAAATATTCACATCTATTACAAACTTGGAGTCTGAAAAGTCATAAATTTTACAATAACAAAATATATAATAGGGAAATAGATTATTCAGGCACAAATAGATAATAAATAATACTTCTAATAATTAGTAGATCAAAAATATTTAAAGAGAGCAGATAATGTCATTATTCATTATCATTAACAGTGAGATAGCAAACAGGTAAAATAATTTTTAGAGGAGAGTTTAGATTTCTGAATACTTAACTAGAGAGAGGATTTATTAACTGAGAATGCAATTACTAAAAACAAGTATATAAAAAAGAAATTAAAAATAAATCAAAAGTGCAGAAAAAAATTTCAAACAAGTCCTGAACTTTTTTTTAAAAAAAATGAGTATATTTAATAAACCATTATTTGAAGGAAAAATAAGAAAAATCAAATTATCACAACAAAACAATGTTAGGGGGAATTCATGATAAATGGATTTGAGATACAGTTAATACTATAGATTCTAGCAGTTTACATCAATCAATTCATATGTATGTAATGTTTTAATGTTTGCAAAGAATTTCGCATTCATTCATTTCATTTGATGCTAATCAACCCCCTCCTGTCAATTAAGTACTACAAATAGCATTACATACACTTTCCAGATAAAGCAGCTAAAGCTCAGAGCACTTAAATGCATGCATTATTTCACCACTATTAATCGCTGATGTCAGCTTCAAACTCAGATCTTTCCCTACTTCCCGTCATTTAACATCTTCCACTACATCACTTGAACTCTATATACTATACAGTTATTCCTTCCACAATGATACTTTCCCTGTCTTAGTTTTGATATAAGAAATATAGCATAAGTTTGACATAAGAAATTAAATGGAAATTTTGGGAGAGTTTTGTGAAAGCTTCAGATGAAAAGTGAAGATCAGCAGAAAACACGAAAAATGTTTAGAAACTCAAAAATGCATTAAAATATATATCTACAAATATCTATACAAATATTAATACCATAAATAATTCAAACTTCTTCTCTGGTATGAAGGAAGAGTCAAAAATTTTACATAGATTTTCCAAATCACTGAGTTGCCATACAACTAAACTCCATGATGTGGAAGGGATAACTATACTCTATTATATGACAACAAAACTTAAAAATTTAAATGAAATGGATAAATTATTATGAAAATATAGAACATCCAAGTGACTAAAATGGGAAAAAAGATTTTTTAATCAATCTGATCTCAAAAATAATTATTTAGCAAGTCATGAATTAGTTTCTCCCCTCCAAAAGCCTATGATTCTAATGAATTTAAAAGTTGAAGATAAGATTATTTTAGACGAAAACCAGGAAAACAATAGTGTTTCAACATTAGAAAAATTGCTATCAAAGTTAGTCATATCATTAACAAGTACAACAAAAATCATGTTATTTTATCAACTAATAGAGAAAAGACTTAAAAAATAAAGCACTTTTTAGATTCTTTTAATTAATTGATGACATCTCTTTATAACAAGACTACAGAACACAAGAGGGATATATAAAATAGTTATAGATACATCCCATTCCACCTTATTCCCACTCACAACACAGTCATTATACTCCTTATGATTAAGAATTAAGTAAAATCAGCTAACAAAAATAATCGCACCTTTTGATAGAGATAACATTCCATAGTCATAGTCCCTCACTTATCAATTTTATTACCAAGTTCTCAGAGACCAAGATTGATTACTTTAATTAATCTCATTTAGTTGTCCTTTACTTTTTCTTTTACTAATTTTTAAAATTTAAGTTAATAGGGTTAAATTATTTGCCCAAGGTCACACAGTTAGGCAATTATTAAGGCAATTATTAAGCAAATTATTAAGGCTGGATTTGAACTCAAGTACTCCTGACTCTAGGCCCAGTGCTCTATCCACTGTATCACCTAGATGCCCCTAATTGTTTTTTTTTAATCTACTTATATATTAGTCATTCTATATAATGTTCTACTGGCTCCACTTACTTTTAATACCAGTTCATACAAGTCTTCCTAGTTTTTCTGATTCCTGATAGTCATCATTTCCCAAGATATAACTGTATTCTACTGCATTTATAAACCACATTTTATTCATCTATTCCCTGATGATGGGCACCCACTTTATTTCATGAATTTTGTTACCACAAAAAATACAGCATGTATTTATTAAAAAAATTCTAAAAGAAAAAATTCCAGGAAACATGACCTTAATAAAATAAAAGCCTTCATCTAAAATAAAAAAACTACCATGTTTTCCAGTGGAGAACATTGGAAGATTTCCCAATTATAACAAGAATGACCACTGTTTTCACCATGATGGAAATGCTAGCTATAGAATAACATAATGCTGGAAAGGTATATCCAATGACTAGAGAATAGCTGAACAAATAAAATTTGGAACAGGAAAAAATTCTGTGTATTATCTTCCTGTGTTTCTGTGAATTTCCTAACAGCATGATTCCATTATAATAATATACTACAGTTTGTTCATCTATTCTCTACTTGTTTGCATATATAAATTTTCAGAATTTTTATTGATTCACTAGGGTTTTCTTGCTGTTTTATTCTTTTATTTTTTGTATATTCCTCATTGAGTTCTTTCTTTTTTCCTTCTGCATTAGCATCATCTTTTTAAAATTATTTGCATTTTTAAAAATTTCATGTTAAATTCAATTCATATAACATTTCTTCAGTCATATTCCAATGTTTGAACACATAATTCCCCCCCCCAGAATTTTGTTATTTCATACAATAGTTCTAAGAATATTTTTATAGGGGCAGCTAAGTGGCAGAGCACTGGACCTGCAGTCAAGAGGATCTGAGTTCAACTCCAGCCTCAGACATTTAATACTTACTTAGCTGTGTAACCTTGGGCAAGTCACTTAACCCCATTGCCTTGCAAAAACCAAAAAAGAGGGGAACCACTAATTAGTATGCAATTACATATTGCTTCCAAAAAAAGTTGTATCAATTTAGAGCATCCCATCACTGTATCAATTGATTGACCAGAGCTAAGCTGGCACTAAATTTACCATTGTCTTAGTCAATTATCTTTTGTGTAAAGAAGATTTTGAGCATTTTTAACTTGTTTGTGAATAATTTGTACAATATATAATATATAGTTTTGTGTACAGATTATGCTATATTTGAGTTTTAAAAGATATATATATATACATATATATATATACATATATATGTGTATATATACATGTCATGGAATTGAATTAAAGCAAGTAATTAAGGATATCTATAGAAAGCAACACGGACCTCCAAAAAATAAGATCTGGAGTGTCAAACTAGTATTAGCTGAGATCAGTGAAGAATGCTAAAAGTGGATAGGAAAGTTTATGATGTCCACTTTCATAAATTACCTGTTTCTTTTTATTAAATTCATTTGGTTGACATATTGTATTTTTGTTACCTTGATGTCTGAATATATCCATCTCCTGTTCAATGAGCCATTCTTTCTAACACAGAACAAAAGGAAGGGAGCACTCTAGCGAAACCACTCTAGAATCTGACACAATATTCACATTCATTGTTCTCTATCCATTCTTCCCTTTTGCAAAGATAGAAAGGTAAGTAAGCATCTCAATTTTCTCAGTAAAATAGGATGTAAAGTCATCTGTTGAGACAGGAAAGAAAGTAGGATAGTAGGTAGGGGCTTTAGAAGAGTGGGAAATGTTTAAATAGCTAATTTTTTAAAAAAATTTTAAAACCCAAGTAACGTAATCTAGTAAACTATTTTTTCAAATTTAAGTCAATCTAGCTTAGTTGATTTATGCAGTATTAATATATTTCTTCCCTGAACTTATGGCTATTCCAAGACCAAATTGGATGGGAAGGAAAGACTGTCATAACCTTTATTCATATGTCTGAACTCCTCTCATAACAATCATATAATTGAATAAAGAAAAAGAAAGCCTTAGTGAAGCATTAATATCTTATAAAGTCTTGGAACACTGAGTAATTAATTTTTCATCACTAAGTTGTTTTCATTTCAATAGTAAAAATAGCTATCACCTACAATAAGCAAAGAAGTCAGAGAGCAAGCAGGAAACAAAACAAAGGATACTGGAAGCAGACATGAGCTCTCTCATTTCTACTCTCCTGGCCTACTTTCACAAAGAGAATTTTTAAATGGCTAATTTGGTTGTTGAAAGGATTTTCTTAATGAATTCCTCAGGATTTGAAAGGAAAGTATGCAGAAAATTAAGGAAATGGATGGAGATAGTAATAGTGATGTGTGATTGGCATGGTTTAAAAGGAACCCAAAGACTTGCATGAAATAAAGTGTCAAATTAGTAGAACCAAGAAAACATTGTACACAATAACAGAAATATTGTTCTAAGAAGAATTATTAAGTTCTAGCAAAATGTTCGTTTTGAGTAACATAAATATTCAAGTCAACTACAAAGAACCTTTGAAGGAAGATACTATACACATCCAGAAAAAGAACTAATAAATAAAAGTATGTATAGTATGGTTGAATATAGATATTCAAACATATTTGTGTTTAAGGGTAACCATCTCTAATGGTAGGGTAGGGAGGGAGAAAAAAATAAAAAATGCAGAGCAGAGAACAAAATAAAAGTTGTATATATTACAAAAAAAATAAACTGTGAAATGGAAAATCATGTTGTGCTGTACACATGGAAATGTTCTTTTTCTGTCTTTTTTGTATTTATTCAAAATGAATATTTAAAAAAAATAGTAACACAAAGACGATTAAATGGATTTCTTAAATAATTATCAAAATTTATGTCTTTCAAACATAGCCATGTGAAAAGACAACTTTTAAATATCCTTTTTAAATATCAAAAGATTGAGACAAATTGAACTCTCAAGACCATTTAGTCCAATTTCATATATGCTAAAAACAGATGTAGAAGAAGTTATTTTATCCATGGTCAAAAATGTAGAATTAGATTTCATTAAATATTTTAATAATAATAATAAAATTTATTAATTACATCTAATTAACTTGGGGACTTCAAAATAGATGTTGCTTATCTCCTCAAAGAGTTTATCCAGTTTTTTTCTAATTTATTGACCACCTCAAATTCCATAGCCTACATCTTCATGTTGATTCTGTCATCCATAAAAGTGATTGTCTTAGATTTCATTATGACATATAACTTTACTTAGCTGTAACCTGGTGATCATATAAATATGATCACAATATATGAAATTCTCCTTTCTGATTATAATTCTGTTCCATACCCACCTCCTCCTCATTCCTTTTAAATCTATATTTAATTATTACCATGATATCCAGTCATCCTATCATTTTCTTCTACCAATATCCCACTTTTATAATGGTCTCACTTTTCTGTCTTCACAATCTTGAATCTGTGGTTGATCACTTACATTATGTAATATCCATTAATTTTTCTTGCATGAAGTGTTGTTCATTTATTTTCTATTCTTTTTTAGGTGTATAGTTAACTTATTGTGTTGCTATTTTCTATTTTATTAATATTACCAATTAATAACTTTTCAGCGATATATAAAATTTTCTCTGAGGATTGCTGTATGTTATGTTCATAAATTTCAGTATACTGTTTCATTGTCATCATCTTTAACATGATAATTTGACTAAATAACAATATCTAACATTTATATTTTCAAAGTACTTTACACATAAAATTTCATATCTATACTGTAAGTTCAGTACCATTAATATCACTTTATAATAAAAAACTGAGGTTTAGGTTGGTGAAATGACATCCAATATTAGAAACGTTTTAGGATGTTTATAAGGTAAGTTTTCAACTAGTCTTCCTGTCTCTGCTTTATCCACTATACTACCCTGCTTCATTCTATAATTTGATATTTCAACTAGTCATCCAGGATGTCAAAATTTATTTTTTTGTCCTTTTTTTTTTTTTGCGTGTGGAGGCAATTAGGGTCAATGACTTGCCCCAGGTCACACAGCTAGTAAAGTGTATGAGATCACATTGAACTCAGGTTCTCCTGATTCCAGGGCAGCTGCTTTTATTTGCTGCTTTGCCTAGCTGCCCCCCCAAATTTTTTCTTAATTCATTTAGGTCTTTTATCTTTTTTGTAACATATGGTTGTGGTGAAATACTATTGTGCTGTAAGAAATGATGAGCAAGATGGTTTCAAAAAAACCTGAAAAGACTTACATAAACTAATGCAAAATGAATTGATCAGATTTGGGAGAATATTATATACAATTACAGCAATACTATACAATTAATTATCAATTGTGAATAACTTAGGTAGGGATTCCCAAAAATATAAAGATCCAAGACAATTCTTAAGGACCTATGATGGAAAAATACTATCAACCATCAGAGACAGAACTGATGGAATCTGAATGCCAGACTGAAGCATACTTTTTTAAACTTTATTTTTTTTATTTTTTGTCTGTCTTCTTTCACATGACATGAAGATATGTTTTGAAAAACAGCATATGTATAATCTTTATCAAATTGCTTGCCTTCTCAATGATGGGGAGAGGAGAAAGGGTAAAAGAATTTGGAACTCAAAATTATAAAAATAGGTTAAAAATATTTAACATGAAATTTAAAAATAAAATATTAAAATTCAAATAAAGTAAACTGTGTTTCCTGAATGCAGCAAGATTTTGGAATTTTATCAGTTTCCCTTATTCTAGTTCATTTTATTAGAAAATCTTAACAAATATAAATGTAGAGTTGAAAATATTAAATTTATGCTTTCTTCCATTAAAAAAATTTGGAAAAGGGATAATAATTATGCCAGATATCAAATGTGTTATAACAGCAATTTTTAAAAAAAACTGTTTGGTTCAGGAAAAGATATATCAGTGGAACAGAATAAGTAACAAAGAAACAAAACAATAAAAATAAATGATTAATGTGTGATAAAATCTTGAGAAATTATTCAATTGCTCAAAGAAGTATTTTAAAAACCTAGTATTTGAAAAACTCATTCAAAAACACCTGGGGAGTGGAATGACTTTTCAATTTAAAATTCTGCAGGAAACTGAATGGAATGGTTATATGGATGAAAAAAAAGGAGGAGACTGGATTCACAATTCAAACAATAATCTAAATGGATCTGTGAAAGAAAAAGGGATATTTGTCTCAGTTGTGGAGGATATTAATTTAAATTAAATATATAGAAGAAGTAAGTTGTATAATTAAATTTTACACAATTAAAATATCTTAAAATTAAAATAAAAATATTGAAGCAAATTTTTAGATCATGGGTTCTTAACCTACGGTCCATAGAATTGTTCTAAAACAATTTTTCAAATAATTGCATTTTATTGTAATTAGTTTTCTACATAGAATTATTTTGTGAATTTTAGTATTTATTTTGTGAATTTTAAAACATTCTTCTGAGAAGTTCATAGGCTTAAGTAGACTACCAAAAGAGTACATGATACATAAAAGGATAAATAGCCATTCATTGCAAAAAGGTCTAAAATATAGAATACATGCTTATCTATAGATAAGACAAATAAATACTTCCAATATTGCAGTGGTCAAGAAACAGTGACAATTTACAATGGGAAAGAGAGCATAGGGATACAAGCTGCTAATAGTAGTTTAAGTCACTCAACCCTCTTTGCCTCAGTTTCCTCAGTTGTAAAATGAACTGGAGAAGGAAATGGCAAACCACTCCAGTATCTTTAACAAGAAAACCAAAGGAGGTTACAAAGAGTCTGAAACAATTGAACAAAAGAATGGATATACATACACATATATATGCTTGTGCATGCATATACATATACATACACAGAATATGTTTAAGTGATAAAATTCAGTGTCTTAGGGCTGAGATGAAACGCCATTCAAAAATTATTGGTGGGACTACAGACTGCTGCCAGCACTATAATTTGTAAAAAAGAATCACAATACTAATCATCTCTTTTTTTGCCCTGGACATTATATTACTAGAATTCTTCTGCTTCCCTCCAAAAATCATTAATATGGGGATAGCTAGATGGTGCAGTGAATAGAGCATTGGTCCTGGAGTCAGGAGGACCTGAGTTCAAATTTGACCTCAGACACCTAATAATTGCATAGCTGTGTGACCTTGGGCAAGTTACTTAACCCCATTACCTTAAATTTAAAAAAATTTAAATAATTAAAAAGGACAACAAAATTCATAGTTACTCAATGTGTAACATCAAGAAAACTGAAAAAAACTTATATATCCATCAGTTAGACAATATCTTAATAAACTGTGCCATATTAATATAGTAGATTATTATAATGCTATAAAATATAAGATATATGAATAAATATGGAAAGACCTATACATATGAGGCAATAACTTACATAAGGTATAAAAGTAACGTTGGCTGAACCAGAGTCAAATTACACATTAACAAAAAATAAAAAGGGAATTACAAATAATCAGCAAGCAAAATGGTGTAGTAATTTGGCTTTCCACAAACCCTTCATCTAAAATTCTTTTTTAAAAAGGGACAAAAACATACAACAATATAGAGTAATTAAAGTTCAATCTATAAACAAATAGCACACAAGGTAAAAATCTCAATCAGTAACATGAGATGACTGAAATTAAGTTCTACTTAATGTCCCATCCTCAGCCATTGTAGGGTAGAGTTAGCACAATCAACATCCAGACATGCTGGAGGATAAGATTGTGAGGTCTGTAGCCAAATGGACTCAAGCAAATGACAACCAGAAACATTCCCTCCCCATAGACAAACATATATAAGCTACACAAGAGGAGGAAGATATTGATACCAAGTAGGCATGTGAAAGAAAGGCAATATAACTGGTCACTGGGGTTTTGAAGCTAGTAACCAAAAGAAGGCTATAGGAGAAGCCATGGAAACCTATATAGAAAGAACAAGGAACTAGATATCTAAGAAATTTTAGTAACTATTATTTGCTCATGGAGTTTTCTCTAGTAAGAAAACCAGACAGAAGTCCAAATTTCCCAGCTCAAAGAAAGTACTCAGATGAATAAGATATAAAACAGCAGAAGGGAGACAAGTGAGGAGGAAAGGCAATTGAGACACAAACTATTGGAAATTTAAGAAAAAAGGACAAAAGGGCAAATAACGCAAGAGAGAGAAAGTGGGTATAAAATTAGCTCCCAAGCAGATAAATAAATGGAGATTCTCAAACAATAGCTTGATAAAATGGCAAGATCACTGGCTCTGAAGTCAAAGGGATCTGAGGTTCACATCCTATGTTCAATACTATCTTTATGATTTGGATGGGTGACAACCCCAATTGGTATAAATTTCTTCATCTGTGAAATGATAGGGTTAGACTAGATGGCCGCTGAGGTCCTTTCCAACTCTAAATTTTATTACTGAAGGAAAATGAAGAAAATTTGGTTTAAACATTTTGAGCAAGTATCATACTTAAAGAAAAATTAATGAAAATCAGGGGTACAGGGGTGGCTAGGTGGCACAGTGGATAGAGTACCAGCCTTGGAGTCAGGAGTACCTGAGTTCAAATCTGGCCTCAGACATTTAATACCTAGCTGTGTGGCCTTGGGCAAGCCATTTAACCCCATTGCCTTACAAAAACCTAAAAAAAAATGAGGGGTAGCTACTACTAAAAAGGGTAATTAATTAGGCAACCCAAAGGTCATAGAACAATCAAACAAAATGTCTAAATTCTCATGGGAAATGAAAAAAAAGGAGGAAAGAAGGGGAATAGCACTTCAAGACCTCAAATTATCCTATAAAGCAGTAATCATCAAAACCATATAATACTGGCCAATAAAATTAGAAAAACAGATCAATGGAACCATTAATATAAAAAAGAAATGGAAGCCATAAAAAAGTATCCCAGTAATTGATAAAACCATAATATAAATTATTTGAGGAAGGACTCAAGTTTGAAAGATTTCCAATACTAGCATGATACGGTTTGTATGTCTTTCATCTGCATTACTAAGCTAAACTCAGAGTATATTAACATCAGTTGGTAAATAACCAGGTGAAGAGTTCTTTTGACCATAATAATTCATTAAGATTGTATATTAAGAAAAAATCGGCCCAGATTTTCTTCAAGGGAAGAATACTTACACTACAGTTCCTTAAAGAACTGGAATTGGTCCCTAGAAGGTATTGAAGAGATCTTTGAGGTTATAGCTATAGATATATATATATATATATATATATATATATACTTAATGAGATTAATCAAGTTACCTCCTACAAGAATCCTATCAAAAGAAGGTAATAAAATAGAATCCAAGGTATGAATGATAGGATCTCATTTTGTTCAATGAACTAAAAGATACACTTCTAACTAGTTTCTAAGCAGTCATTCTGAGGTACTTGCTCATGTATTCATTTCTCCTGAAAGACACAGAAACAAAATGTTTATTGATTTGTACTTTACATGTCTTCAGTCAGCAGTAATTTAAGATTTATATGCTGAGTGTTGCAAGAAAGACAATAAGCAATTTTTTGAACCAGGTCCCAGTGTTAATAATATTTAAAGTCTACTGAGATCTAAGATAGTGAAAACATCACTAAATTCAGAACCTTCAGTAAGTATCCCTTTGATTAAACTAAGTCATATGCAAAAATAAATGTATAAATAAATGAGGAGGGGGCAGTTAGGTGGCGGAGTGGATAGAGCACCAGCCCTGGAGTCAAGAGTACCTGAGTTCAAATCTGACCTCAGACACTTAACAATTACCTAGCTGTGTGGCCTTGGGCAAGCCACTTAACCCCATTAGTCTTGCAAAAACCAAATAAATAAATAGATACATAGATAGATAGATAGATAGATAGATAGATAGATAGATAGATAGATAGATAAATGAATGAATAAGTGAATAAATAAATAGATAAATAAACAGATAAATAAATAAACAAAAATAAATAAGGAAAAGAAGGGAAAGAAGGAAGAAAGAGAGAGAGACAGGAAAAGAAGAGGGAGGGGAGGGAGAAAGAATGAAGGAAAGATGAAGGAAGGAAGGAAGGAAGGAAGGAAGGAAGGAAGGAAGGAAGGAAGGAAGGAAGGAAGGAAGGAAGGAAAGAAAGAGAGAAAGAAAGAGAGAGAGAGAAAGAAAGGAAAAAGAGAGAAAGAGGAAAAAGAAAGAAAGAAAAGAGAGGAAGAAAGATAGAAAGAATGAAGAGAGAGGAAGAAAGAAAGAGAACAGAGAGAGAAAGAAAGAAAGAAAGAAAGAAAGAAAGAAAGAAAGAAAGAAAGAAAGAAAGAAAGAAAGAAAGAAACAGGTAGTTACTGGAAACTGCTTCAAAATAAGGAGAAAAATAAACCCATACAGAATTCACATACATTCAAAGGAGGTAGTGATTAGGAAAGAAAGTACACAAAAATCTATTCTCAAGTATACACACTATATCAACTGCCACTCTGATATTTTGAAAGTACATTACATTCTCAAACTGTTCCAAAATCATCATTATTAGTGATCCCCCAAAGATTCCAATGGTTCTCTTTTTCTTTCTTTAAGAAAAAAAAGATTGGCCAATCTTGATTCAATGTTTACTTTATTTAAATCACTTCACAGTCAGAGGCCACCACACAAACCATCATTAAGTACTACTTAAAAGACACGTGGTTTCCTTCTGCCCTTGAGTCAGTATACTACCAGAAACACACTCAATACTTCCTACAATAAAGCACTTACAATCAAAGAAGACATTTGTTTAAAGTGTTCCAATCTGAGCTCTTCAGAGATTTGTGGTCAACTAAATACTATTCTTTGCTACTGAAAGGGCATGACCACTATGATGCACCTAGTATTTGAAGGGAAGCAAATTTATGACATTCAAATGTGGTAAAATGAGAGGAAGACCTCACTCCTTTGAGGCCAACATGATTCTGTTAAAGAAGATGTATGCTGGGATGTGAAACTCCTAAATTTCAGGACACTCCAGAAAGAGTTTTGGCCAATGAAGGCATCTAAATTGGGAAGAAATCTGGATTTTCTTCTATAAAAAATTATAGTACACCCACATATTTTAGGACCCAGGCATTCGTTCCCTTGGGAATTGGCTTACCTAGGATTTTCTAAGCAGTGGCACCAGTCAAGAGAACTAAATTTTGATGGCTTCTACACCTAAATAAAAAAACTGAAGTCCTGAGTAATAAGAGAAAAATACATCACCAAAATGATTTTTCTGTGATAATTTATGACTTGCATAAGATTTTATATTCCTTTGAATTTATATAACTTCAAAATTTCAAAGTTAATGACTTTTTTTCCCTTTTATCTAAAGGAAACTTGATTGGAACAAACACTTTCCAAATTTAGCAGACCTTTAATTACTAGAATGTGTTGCTTGACAACTGCACATATTTGTGTATTACCTGACAGGTTGCCAAGGGAAACTGGTGGACAAGGAAGCATAGTTAAATCATGTGCAAAAAATCACTAATCCAGAACTTATATTTAAAACTCTCTGTGTCTCTGTGTCTTACCTTCTCTGTTTTTCTGTCTCTGTCTTTCTCTCTCTACCACTTCCCACCAGTATCTGCATTCCTGAGCATTTTACAAATATTATCTCATTTGATCCTCACAACAACCCTGGGAGGCAGGCTCTATCATAACCCCCATTACTAATAATCTTCCTATGTGGTCAAGTAACAAAAATCAAGGGCCATTTGTCTTGTAAAATGACAAGAAGATAGACTTTTACTCAATGAAAGAACATTCCAACAATTTATATTATCAATTCATAATGCATGCTGCCTCACTAACTTAGTGGGCATGTTGAAAAGTGGATTATATAATGAACACACAGTTAGATTAAATGACCTTTGAGAGCTCTTCCAGTTTTGTGATTCTATGCCTCACCTTAAAAACCAATTACAGAATCCTGCTGTGTTTATTACCTACTTTCTGTATTTTTTCATTCCCCCTATGGTCTTGTACCTATATATCTAAGATACAAGATCAACCAGTAGACTTCATTTCCAAAACGTACATCCCCCCCTTTATATGCATGGGATCAAAAGAAAGGAGGAAAATGGTTTCAAGCTAGAATAGACACAAAAATAGAATACAGGAGTAGAAGTTATGAAAAGGATATTTAAAGGGAAAATAAATGAACTTGAAATGAGAGCCTGGATAAACTGGTTTAATTAATTAATTAGAAAAGTATTCATTAGGTATCTGTCTGGCACTGTGGTAGGTTTTGCGGGTACAAATGCAAAACTATAAGGTCAAGAAATTTACATTCTAATAGAGGAAGTGGTAAACAGGGAAAGGGTTTTTTATCTAAAGGGAATTACAGGGATAGGAACCATTAGGTAGTACAAATGTCCTTCCCAGAAGCAATAGTAGTATTGTTTGATTACTCTTTCCAGAAAAAGATGAAGTTCAAAAGGGAAATTTTCTTCTTCAGAGACCAAAAGAAAGGCTTGGAAATAAGAAAAACAATGATACCAGAAGTTTCTATTATCTAAGAATTTAATAAAATTTTTTTATTCATGAAATGCTCAAAAACTTTCATTTATCAAAATGAATCTTCCCACTTAGAAACTTAACTCAAATAATCCTAAATGAAATTCCTCATCCTCCACAGTGTTACTTCAAAATATCAAAAGTTTAGTTGAAGTTTCCATATATTTTACTGTAATGGAATTCATTATTTGTTTTCATTTTCACATATTCTTTCTGGTTTTGATAAAAATTCTTTTGGAAATACCCTTTGACAGGGGAGCAGCTAGGTGGCGCAGTGGATAGAGCACTGGCCCTAGAGTCAGGAGTACCTGAGTTCAAATCCCACCTCAGACCCTTAATAATTACCTAGTTGTGTGACCTTGGGCAAGTTACTTAACTCCATTACCTTAAATAAATAATTTTTTTAAATACCTAAAAAAAAAAAGAAAGTGCCTTTGACAGAATCTTCCATTTAATTCCTACTACCACCACCCTATAGATTTCAGGTACTTATATCATATCTGAATTTCTGAAAAAAGCTTCTGAATTCTGGTTGCTTCTCTCCCCTCTCCTTCCTATAAACAATCATCAGTATAATCTTGTGAAAACAATGCTTTGACTTATTATTTTCTGGTTCAGACACCTGTACAGAATAATGCCTAGACTTCTTAGCCTGATATTCATAGTACTATACACCTTAACTTCAGTCTTTTCTTTCTCCACTATTCTAATTTTTGTTTTTGTTTTTAATGGAAGTTTACCATGATTCTTTGAAGCTGCCTATTCCCAAATATACCTTTGGCTTTTACCTGACTTCCACTCATGCTCATGCTGTTTGATCTCCCTAGATTGTCCTCATTTCCAGATATTTACCAGTCAAAAGCCTAACCTACCCTTCAAGGTCCACTTCAGAACCTTGAAGCCTTCCTTAATTAACTCAGGCAGAAGTGATTTGTCACACTTCTAAACCTTTAAAGTACTTCATTTGAGTCACACTTAACACCATCCTACCATGTGTTATATTTATTATATACATCAACTCTACTAAATTCTAAGTTTTTTGAAGTTCTGGAGCATCTATATAACCCTGTGAAGAACCTCAAGTTCAATAGTAATATGTCTCTTGAATGAATTTTGCCTAGGAATAGAACTTCTAAAAAAGACTGACAACATAAACAACTCTAGGAAAATGAAGTGCCCACCAATCCATACTTCACTAGCAATATTTGAAATTATTCTACTGGCTGCCAGAAACCATTGTATTAGTCCTTCCCGATGTCTGTTTTCTCCTTTGGGCTGTCTCTGAATATTATGCCTAATTAAAGGGACTCCCCCTAAGTGATTTGGGAAAAATAGACAAAACTGCATTTCTCCCTAGAACCTTGAATGCTAAATACTAGATGTTGGGGACTGAAACCAGAAAAAAATGCAATTAGGAAAGTCTCAGGAATTCTGGGGTCTCAGGTTTCCAGGGTCCTGTTCTAGATTTTCTGAAATCCAGGCTTGTGGATTCTGCATCCTAGCAAAAGTTGTAAAAAAAAAAGCTACAGGAAAAGATAAAGAAAATTCAAAAGGGCTTTGGATAATATCCTCCCTACAAGTAGGACATATAGGAGTGCTACATAAAAGATAAAAAGATTATTTTCCTTAGGTTCTCCAAGAATGGAGGATGCTCTGTTCCTTTCCTATACAATGCTGGAAAGATGGTTAATTGACTCGAGTTAAGCCTCAGTATGGGATGTAGAAGGACAATTAGGTTTAATCAGGAGACTTCAATTAAGATCCTGACTCTGACACTCATTAGCTATATGATCTTCGTTAAGTATAACCTCTCTGACCCTCAGTTCCCACAGTAATCAAATGGAGATAATAGGTTTTGCACACCTATCTATCTCATGGCAGCTAGGTGGCAGTTTGGAGGTCAGGAATCCTGCCTTGTCTTAGCTTTTCATTTCTCTTAGGCCAGGGTACAAACTCTAAATACAGTAGATACTTAATACTTTTAAAATTAAAGGTTGGTTATCTAGTTTCTATTGGCAATAGCACTTTAGAAGCTTTCAGAGGTAGGAAAGGACCTTCAAAAGGAAGAGACAAGATAAATGACCATCAGAATGGTCAACTACAAAGGAAGAGAGATCAACTATTCAAGGACAAGAAAAGTCATAACATTTAAAATCAGGAGACAGGAGTAGGAATTCTACCTCTGTAGTTTAATTACTCATAAGTCCTTTTTTCCAAGTCATTTTGACTATGTGGGTCTCAGTTTCTTCATCTAAAAATATAGGTATTGGACTAGATTTGTGGTGTCAAACTCAAAGAGAAATAGGAGCCACTAAAACCATACAAAAGGATCCCTGTGGACTGCATAATGACTTAGAAAACCACATGTTAATATTGTCGATGTTTTGTTGTGTCTGTTATTAATTTTGTTAAATAATTCCCAGTTACATTTTAATCTGGTTTGGACTGAAGATTGCAGGCCTCATGAGTTTGACACTTCCCAACAAAGTGACTAGGGTCATACCATCTCCAAAATCAATGATCCTATCACAAGAGTAAACAATGAATGCACAACTCAAGATCCACTGCAGACATCTAGTGGATAGAGCACTGGACCTGGCTCAGGAAGAACTCAGTTTAAGTCCTGCTTCAGACACTTAAATCCTTTATACACTAACTGTCCCACCTAAAGTAAGTCTGCCAAATGGAAAATGAGGATGATAACAGCACCCACCTCCCAGAGTTGTTGTGAGGATCAAATGAGATAGTAATTGCAAAGCAATTGGAAGTATAATAAATGTGTATTATTATTATTAATAATAATAATAATTATTATTATTATTATTATTACAATACAGTTCAGGGGTTGTTACTCAGAGTAATAACCTCAAGTTATCAAAGAAAGATTGATTTATATTCACTAGATCCTAATAAGGCATCAATATGTTTTTAAAAGGTTTCTATCAAAACTACTAAAAAAATTTTCAAAATTAGTAGTTAAAGGAGGAAACTTTTAATAATTGTGTAGTAAATTCAAAAAGCATTTTTTAAAGCGGTTATTATCTGTATGGTACTCTGCTGAGGGCACTAAAATGGAAATGAAAGACAGTGTCTACCCTTAATATTTTATTCCCTGACAATGCCAAATAAGCAAACTATATCTGGTTTAACACCAATATATCTTTAGCAAAGACTAAACAGGAATCATTAGTCACACCATGGTCTTCTTGATTGTCACAAGTAAAAAAAGGTTAAAAGAATTGCATTTGTAAGAAATTCTATCCCCAGTGAAAATTTTTTTTAAAAATTTACTTTCAATTATAGCCTTTAAAGTTTTCCCTTTCTAGGTGCTGCCAATGGGGAATTTCCTCAACAAAGTTTCTACAGGTTCCAAAATGTAAGAATTTGGCAAAGAAAAGATATATACAATGTATCTGTCTCCACAAGCACACTCAGGCCTCCCTTTGACAATTAAGAGAGGGAAATATTCTAAAAAAGGAAGTTTCACATTCGCTAAAAGGAAAAGTTATATTAATTTTAAAAAATATTCTATCAAATTTCACTGCCCTATTCCTCACTCTAAAAATACCAACACTTTCTTCCATACATGCTTCTACCACTGAGATGGGTTTTTTCTATGCACTTTGCTTCCTTGGCAACCCAGGGAGTAGTACAATGTGCTTTTCTTCCTATACTGTCTTATCCTGGGAAAGGAAAAGATATAAGATCTTTTCCGATGGGATTAGAGAAACCTCAGAAATACTGACCAAAGGAGCATTAACATATTTTAAATGTTGGACAAACTGGGGAAACAAAACATTTCACATAAAATGTTTGTATTTGGGGATTTTCTTCATTTAAATCTATGTTAAAAAGAGATTTTTAAATGAAAATGGAAACTTCTAATTAAGCCCCCTAAAATGTTATTTTAAATTCTGACTTATTTGCTGCAAAATCTTTGTTTGAGATTAATTTTAATGGGTTTATTTTGGTTTTACATTACCTTCCATTCTAAATAAATACTTCCCTCTCCCCATATCAGCAAACCCCTCACCTTGTAACAAAGATTTTAGATGGGGAGGGGGGGAACAATTCAACAAAATTAACCAAGATATCAACCAAGGTTAATAATGTCTACAATGTTACACACCTAAAATCCCCTGGGATTTTTGAAAAGAGAGGGTACTAAACTTTATCATCTCTTCTCAGATGCCAAGTTTAAACAAAGCTGTTGCAAAGAGGTGGATTCCATTTCTTCTCTTTTTCCCCCTTTGTATACTGCTATGAATTTCTGTGTATATTTTTTCTTGGTTCTGCTGATTTCACTCATGTCACTTCATATTAAGTCTCTGAGAGCTTCTCTATATTCTTCAAATTTATCATTTCTCAAATCCCATTACCATTCTATGATATTCATGAAAATGGAGAAACTGTTAGGAACCTACCTGTTTGGTTGAATGTGATAATAGCAAAGTGATACTCAAAAGCTATCTTCTAAAGCCAGACTTCTTAACCATTTTTTTACTTTGGAAATCTAGATACCTTCTCAGAATAAAACTTTTAAATGCATAAAGTAAAATACATAGTATAACAAAGGAAATCAATTATATTGAACTACAGATGTAATTTTTCCCCATCCAAGTTCATGGACTTCAATTATTCACAGTCCCAAATTTAAGAACATTTAAAAAGATTTAGAATCAGTGAAGTAGGGATAGTGTAAAGAATATTTCATTTTGTTTCCCAGCTTCAAATATCTTAAGAAGGAATTTTATCTAATTATTAGGTTGACCAGACTAAGGGGTAACTTTTTTTTTGAAAATGGCAGAGCCCCACTTCCAGCCAAGATGGTGGAGAGAAGACAGGCATTGTGTTAAGTGCTCCTGGTATCCTCTCAAAAATAACATGAAAGAAACCTCTTAACAGAAACTTGATCGACAAAACCCAGGAAAAGAACCTACCAACAAGGTCTGACTCAGGGAACCGTGGGCTGATTCGGGAGTGGAGACCAGAGGGCTGGCACAGGGATGGCAGCTGGGGGAAGCCAGAGGACTGGTCTCAGTCACAGAGGCTTAACCAACTTTGGACACAGAGTCTTTAGACTAGGGGAGGAGAGGTCTGCATTCCCAGAAATTGTCCAGCTGGGTACAGGACCTGAGCTACATACCTTTAGGGAAGCATTTTGCCAGGAACAAATGGTAGCCACCCACACACACACTCTCTTAGGCTCAAGTGTGGACTACAGAGACTGGTTTCCTCCCCCAGGGCTCAGCCCATTGTTCAAAGCCAACTGAAACTCTGCTGCCCCTCCTCACTGTCTCCTCACTTCCCCCCAGGATTGGGAGAGGGCTTCAATCAGTCCAGAGAAAGCAACCAGCACCCCCTACTGGCTGACCCTTGGAATTACTAAGCCAAGTGAAAAAAACCTCAAGGATTTTCAAAAGCAAACCTCTGAGAGTCAGTCCCTCCTTCAATACAAGATCCTAGAAAAATGAAGAAAGGCCATCAAAAAGGGGGGCCCATGGAGAAATGCTCAGAAGAAACAGATTCTAACCCACAGAGATCTAGCTCTTCTAGAGAGAATATGAATTGGTCTCCAGCACAGAAAGACTTCTTTGAAGAAATCAGGAAGGAGTTTAAAAATCAATTGGAGGATCTTTGCAAGATGGCAGAGAGAAGACAGGCACTGATAGGTTCTCTCTCTCTTTCCCCTCAAAAATAACATGAGACAAAACTCTTAACAGAAATTTGATCAACAAAATCCAGAAAGAGAAGCTAGGAGAAAAACACCTACCAAGGAGGTCTGTCTCAGGAGACCATGGGTGAACTGGGAGATGACAGCAGAGGATCAGCATGGGGACAGCAGCTGGGGAAAGCCAGAGGGCCAGACTCATCTGTAGAGACTTCTGTGAATGGCCAGTGTGAGATCTAACTTTAGCTGTGGAGTCTTTGGCCGAGGGGAAAGGAGTTACAGGAGGTTTACTTCCAGCACAGAGTCTCAGAGCAGGCCTGGAGAACAGCCAGCTGTGCTGGTGACCTGAGTTCCATACTTTCAGCAGAGCCCTTTGCCCAGAACAAATAATAAACAACCCCCAACCCCTACCCTCAGGGCAACAGTTTACTCCACTGAAAGAGATTAACTCCCTCCCCCAGGGTCCAGCCCAGTGTTCAAGGTCAACTCAGACCTTATTGCTGAGGACCTCACTACAGAGAAAGAAACCAGAACCCCATACTGGCTGGACCCTTGAATTACTAATCCAAATGAACAAAGCCTCTAGGATCTTCAAAAGCAAACCTCTGAGAGCCAGCTCCCTCCCCAACACAAGATAAAAAAAAGACCAGAGAAAAGGAGGGCCCATGGAGAAATACTTAGAATAGACAAATTCTAACCCAGAGAGATCTAACATTACTGAGGAGAATGTGAATTCTTCTCCAGCCCAAAAAGACTCCTTGAAGAAATCAGGAAGGAATTTAAAAATCAATTGGGAAATTGGGAAAAGAAACTCAAGAGAAAATTAACACAGTGCAAGAGAAAATTAACATCATGCAACAAAAAAATAAATCCTTGGAAAATATAATAGGACAAATACATAATGAGAATAACTCTCTCAAATCTTCAATTGGGCAAATGCAAAAAGAAAATGATTGTCTCAAATCCTCAATTGGAAAAGTCCAAAAAGGAAATGATTCTCTCAAAACTACATTTGGGCAAATAGAAAAGTCCTTCAAAAATAGAATGGACCAACTGGAAAAGGAGATGTAAAAGATAAATGAAGAAAAACCTTCTCCAAAAAAAAAAGAATGGAATTGGTGGAAACTAATGACTTCATGAGACAACAAAATTGTGTTAAACAAAACCAAAAGATTGAAAAAACAGGGGAAAAAATGTAAAATACCTCATCAGCAAAGCCAATGACCTCGAGAACAGATCAAGAAGGGAGAATCTGAGAAGTATTGGCCTTACTGAAAACATTGAAGAGAAAAAAGCCTGGACTTAATATTACAGGATTTAATGATGGAAAATTGCCCTGATATCATGGAATCAGAGGGCAAAATAGTTATTGAAACAATACATCGATCCCCTATGGAAAGAGATCGTAAAATGAAAACACCAAGGAATGTTGTGGCCAAATTCCAGGACTATCAGATAAAAGAAAAAATCCTACAAGCACCCAGAAAGAAAAAAAATTTAAATATGAAGGAACCACAATAAGGATTACACAGGACCTGGACCCAGCAACTTTAAGGGATTGAAGGGCCTGGAATGAAATATTCTGAAGAGCAAGGGAGCTTGGAATGCAGCTAAGAATCCTCTACCCAGCACAGCTGAGCCTTCTCTTCCAGGGAAAAAGATGGAAATTTAATGAAATAGGAGACTTCCAAGATTTCATGATGAAAAGACCAGAGCTAAATAGAAAATTTGGTCATCAAACAGGAGGTTTGAAATGAAAAGGTTAAAAGAAAACTCTATACAATAAGATGAAACTGGCTATATACCCACTTGGAAGAAAGATTCTCATAACTCTTGAGAATTGTAACTCTGTTAGAGAGAATATACATAGCCAGAAGTGATGGACACTCATAACTTTTGTGTGACTCAGATAGAATGAATTAAAAACAATATCTCAGGGGGCGGCTAGGTGGTACAGTGAATAGAGCACCAGCCCTGGAGTCAGGAGTACCTGAGTTCAATTCTGGCCTCAGACACTTAATAATTACCTACCTGTGCGGCCTTGGGCAAGCCACTTAACCCCATTGCTTTGCAATAACCTAAAAAAAAATACCTCCTTAAAAAAGGGGGGCAGTAAGGAGAAGGGAGGTTGGAGGGAAACTGAATGGGTTAAATCTCATTACATCAAGGGGTACAAAAGATCTATTGGAATTGAGGGGAAGAAGGGAGGAGTTGAGAACCACCTGAACCTTCATCTCATCAGACTTGGCTTTAAAGTTAACTTAGACACACTTAATCAAGTTAAAAAATTATCTTACCTTTCAAATATTAAAATAGGAAAACGGGGAGTGGATGAGGAAGGGGAGAAAAAGTGCAACTAACAGAAGGAAGAGAAGAAGGGGAAAAGGGAAAGGGAAAAAGGGGAGGGGGTTGATATAAGAGGGCAAACACACTGAAGGTGGCAGTATTCAGAAACAAAACAATGGGGGAATAGGGATAAAGGGGAAAAAGGGAAAGGGGGGAAATACAAACAGAAGAAAGATAGCATGGAGGGCAATAAAGAGTTATAATTATAACTTTGAATGTCAATGGGATGAATTCTCCCTTAAAACATAAGTGGATACCAGAGTGAATTAAAAACCAGAATCCTACAATATGCATCTTACAAGAAACTTATTTGAAGCAGAGAGATAGATATAGAGTTAAAAGGTTGGAGCAAAATATATTTTGCTTCAGAAGAAGTGAAAAAAGCAGGGGTAGCAATGCTTACCTTAGACAAAGCAGCTGTAAAAATAGATAGCATTGAAAGAGGTAAGGAAGGAAACTATATCCTCCTAAACGGTACCATAGACAATAAAATCATTTCGATACTAAATATGTATGCACCCAAAGATAAAGCATCCAGATTCTTAGAGGATAGGTTGAAAGAGATACAGTAAGACATAGACAGCAAAACTCTACTAGTGGGAGACCTCAACCTCCCACTCTCAGATTTAGATAAATCTAATCATAAAATAAACAAGAAGGAACTTAAGGAGGTAAATACATTGTTAGAAAACCTAGATATGATAGACCTATGGAGGAAATTGAATGGGAATAGAAAGTAATATACTTTTTTCCTGCAGTACATGGTACTTACACAAAAAATGACCATGTACTAGGACATAACCTAATGATCAATTGCAGAAAGGCAGAAATAGTGAGTACATTTTTCTCAGATCATATTATATCAATGAAATAAAAATCATATGCAATACTGGACCAGGGAGATATAGGCCCAGAACTAACTGGAAACTAAATAACCTAATTTGGAAGAATGCGTAAATCAATCCACAAATTATGTAAAGAATTAATTATTTCATCCAAGATAATGACAATAATGAAACAACACACCAGAACATATGGGATATACTCAAGGTGGCTGTCAGGGGATATATTATATCTTTAAATGCTTACATGAATAAATTAGAGGAAGAGGAAATTGATGAACTAAATATGCAACTAAAGATATTAGACAAAGAATAAATTAAAAATCCCCAAATTAAAATCAAATTAGAAATTCTAAAAATTAAAGGAGAAATTAATAAAATCAAAAGCAAGAAAACTATTGAACTAATAAATAAAACCAAAAGTTGGTTTTATGAAAAAAAAATTGATAAACCTCTGGTCAATGTGATTTAAAAAAAATAAAGAAGAAAACCAAATTGCTAATATCATAAATGAAAAAGGTGAACTCACCACCAATGAGGAGGAAATTAAAGTAATAATATGGAATTATTTTGCCCAACTATGCACCAATAAATTTGACAATCTACATGAAATGGATGAATATTTATAAAAATATGTTGCCTAGATTAAAGGAAAAGGAAATTAAAAATCTAAATAACGCTATCTCAGAAAAAGAAATTCATTAAGCCATTATTAACTCCCTAAGAAATAATCTCCAGGACCTGATGGATTCACAAGTGAATTCTACCAAACATTTAAGGAACAATTGGTTCCAATTCTATATAAACTCTTTGGAAAAATAGGGTAAGATGGAACTCTGCCTAACTCTTTCTATGAAACCAATATGGTGCTGATCCCTAAACCAGGAAGAGTTAAAACAGAGAAAGAAAATTATAGACCTATCTTCCTGATGAATATAGATGCAAAAATCTTAACAAAACAATTACAACAAATTATCACTGGGATAATATGTTCTGACCAAGTAGGATTCCTCCCAGGAATGTAGGATTAGTTCAATATTATTAAAACTGCTTGTATACTCAATTATAGCAACAACAAACCTTCAGAAATTATATGATCATATCAATAGATGCTGAAAAAGTTTATGACAAAATACAAGACCCATTTCTACTAAAAACACTAGAAAGTGTAGGAATAAATGGACTGTTCCTTAGAATAATTAGCAGTATCTATCTGAAACCATCAACAAGCATTATATTCAATGGGGAGAGGCTAGAGGCATTCCCAATAAGATCAGGGGTGAAACAAGGTTGGCCATTATCACCACTACTATTCAATATCATATTAGAAATGTTAGCTTCAGCAGTTAGAGAAGAAAAAGAAATTGAAGGAATTAGAATTGGGAAGGAAGAGATAAAACTCTCACTCTTTGCAGATGACATGATGGTATACCTAGAGAATCCCAAGAAATCATCCAAATAACTACTGTAAACAATTAGCAATTTTAGAAAAGTTGCAGGATATAAAATAAACCTTCATAAATCCTCAACTTTTTGATATATGACTAGCAAGATACAGCAGGAAGAGCTAGAAAGAGAAATCCCATTCAAAGTAACCTCAGACAATATAAAATACCTGGAAGTCTATTTGCCAAGGCAGACTCAGAAATATTTTTGAAAACAATTATAAAACATTCTCACACAAATTAAATCAGATTTAAATAACTGGGCAAATATCAACTGCTCATGGATACATAGAGCAAATATATATTAAAAATGACAATTCTACCAAAAACTAAACTACTTGTTTAGTACTCTACCAATAAAAATTCCAAGAAATTACTTTAATGAGTTAGTAAAAGTTGTAAGTAAATTATATGGAGAAATAAAAAGTCAAGAATTTCCAGGGATTTAATGGGAAAAAGTGCAAAAGAATGTGGCTTAGCCCTACCTGATCTAAAATTATATTATAAAGCATCAGTCATCAAAGCTGTCTGGTATTGGCTAAGAAATAGAGTGGTGGACCAATGGAATAGACTAGGTGCAATAGCAGGAAATGATTATAGTAATCTACTGTTTGATAAACCCAAAGATTACAGCTATTGGGATAAAAACTCTATTTGATAAAAACTGTTGGGAAAATTGGAAGTTAGTATGGAAGAAACTTTGATTAGACCAACACCTCACACCCTTTACCAAGCTAAGATCCAAATGGATATAGAATTTAGACATAAAACCCAATATTATAAGCAAACTAGAAGATCAAGGAGTAGTTTACTTGTCAGATCTATGGAAAGGGAAGCAGTTTATGACCAAGGAAGAGATGCAGAATATCATTAAAAACAAACTAGATAATTTTGCTTACTTTAAATTAAAAAATTTTTGCACAGACAAAACCACTGTAAGCAAGATCAAAAGGAATGTAGAAAATTAGGAAACAATTTTTACAACTAGTACTTCTGACAAAGGACTCATTTCTAAAATATATAGAGGACTGAGTCAGATTTTCAAAATAGCATGCCATTCCCCAATTGACAAATGGTCAAAGGATATGCAAAGGCAATTTACAGATGAGGAAATTCAAGCAATCCGAAGTCATATGAAAAATTGCTCTAAATCATTACTTATTAGAGAAATGCAAATTAAAGCATCTCTGAGGTACCACCTCACAATTCTAAGACTGGCCAATATGACCAGAAAGGACAATGATCATTATTGGAAGGGATATGGGACATCTGGGACACTAATACATTGTTGGTGGAGCTGTGAACTCATCCAACCTTTCTGGAGAGCAATTAGGAATTATGCCTAAAGGGCAACAAAAATGTGCATACCTTTTGATCCAGCAATACCACTACTGGGTCGATACCCTGAAGAGATGATAAAAAAAAAGGGTAAAAACATCACTTGTACAAAAATAATCATAGCAGCCCTGTTTGTGGTGGCAAAGAATTGGAAATTAAGTAAATGTCCTTCAATTGCAAAATGGCTTAACAAACTGTGGTATATGTATGTCATGGAACACTATTGTTCTATAAGAAACCAGGAGGGATGGGAATTCAGGGAAACCTAGAGGGATTTACATGAACTGATGCTGAGCAAGATGAGCAGAACTGAAAGAAGTACACCCTGACAGCAACATGGGAGTGATGATGAATCTTGATGGACTTGCTCATCTCATCAGTACAACAATCAATGACAATATTGGGCTATCTGTGATGGAGAATACCATCTGTACCCAGAGAAAGAATTGTGGAGTTTGAGCAAATCCCAAAGACTATTGCTTTTAATTTTAAAAAACTGTTATCTTATTATATAATTTTGCTATCACTTATACTTTATATATTTTCCTTAAGGATATGGTTTCTCTCTCATCACATTCAACTTAGATCAATGTATATCATGGAACCAATGTAAAAACTAACAGACTGCCTTCTGTGGGAGGTGATGGAGGGAAGCAAGATTAGGGGGAAAATTGTAAAACTCAAAATAAATTAAATCTTTCAAGAAGAAAAAAGAAATTAAGGATTAGATTATCAAGTTTGAGTGATCCATGTGGCCAGCAAAGCTCCCAACTGCTGTTCAAATTAGGTTAAAATGTAATTGGGAAATGGCTATCAAAATAAATAAAAGTGTAATAGAACACAGAAAATAAAAAAAACCATAAAAAGTAAATAAAAAAAGAAAATGGCAGAGCTCATGCCATTTAAATCCTTAGTTGCCAGGAAGTCATCTATAGAATTAAATAGACTCTTTTTGGACCTCTGGGTCATAGGGACAGGTATCTGAGGTTTCCTGATGGAGGAGCTATATGTCTCAAAGAACTCTTTATTTCTAATGTGTTCAATGTCATGATAAACTGTTTAGTTTCTCCTTTCCTGATCTGATCTTAAGATATAATCACTCCCTGAATCTGACCTCTTCCCATACCTATTTATCATTACCAGACTTGTCATGCCTCTCATAATTCTATCTTTCCACCTAAATTCCACAATCTTCTGCTAATCTAAGTTCCAGGAACATGAACAAAACATGAGACTTGAATCCTGCTCTGTATCATAGCTATTCTTTAATATTTTAAGGAAAAACAACTTGAAAGGAAGATAGCTTATGTTATATCACTAGAGTTGAAGTGCTAGACTCAAAAACAAGCAGGAAAAAATTGTGAATCTTGACATGAAAGAGAAGAAAGCCAACAATAACAGCATTTTTACTCAAAAGGAGGCCAAGATCTTTTAAATTCCTTAATCCATCCTTGCCTCAAAACATCAGCAATAGTAATGTTTCTGTTTAAATACCATTGCTTTCTCTAGCATGCCATAAAAATCTCTCTATTCAAGAAGCTCACGTGTCCCTTGGCCCCACAAATACTGCCCTCTGTCCTTGCAGCCTCTCCCTCTGATTGGCTAATTACCCCCAAGAACTTCCATTTTATGGAAGAAGTCCAGGATAGTCATGTCTTCATTTCTCTTCAGGGTACTCTTCTGACTTGGTAGACTTTTTCTACCATGCCAGTTACCTTCATCTCTCCTTCCTTCAACCACCACTTTTCAGTTTCCTTTAAATCCCCTCATTAGAATGTAAATTCCTTGAGGGTGGAGACCACAATGCCTAGTTCATAGCTACTACTTAATAAATATTTCTTGACTTATTTTTATTGATTATTTCCATCTCTGGACAATGATCTATTGGAAAGTGTTAAGTATTTGGGAAAATAAGTCTCAAATGGCATAATAGAATAAAGAAAAAAATGAGAATATCCCAGAATACGATGAATTTTATCATTTTATAACAAAACATTATATCACTAAAATAAAAAGTATCTCTTCCAAAACTGAATTATATAAAAATTATCTCCACTTTATGGTTTCTGTAATGTTATATTTAGTTAAAAAAACTCAAAGTAATTTGTTTTCCCCAAAAAAGTATCGCTACTAAAATCTCATATCTTAAAGGGTTACAAAACATGAAAAAGATTCATTACTTTTGATGCAGTAATACCATTCAAAGATATCATAAAAAAGGATAAAATTTCACATATACAGAAAATGTTTATAGCAGCTCTTTTTTGTAGATCAAAAGAATTGGGAATTGAGAGGATGCTCATCAATTGGGGAAATGACTGAAGAAACTGCAGTATATGAATGTGATGGAGTACAATTGCTCTGTAAGAAATCATAAATGGACAGACTTCAGAAAAAAACCTAGAAAGATAACATAAACTGATGTAGAGCAAAGTGAGTATAACCAGGAGAACATTCTGTACATTAACAGCAACAATGTATGATAATCAAATATGATCATCTCTCCTCAGCAGGAAAATAATCAAAAACAATTCTAAAGTACTTTTGATGGATAACACCATCCACATCCAGTGAGGGAACTATGGAGTCTGAATGAGACAAAAGCATTCTATTTTCCATTTAAAAATTTATTTTATGTTTTATCATTCTTTTTTATCCTCTCATGGATTTTTGTTCCCTTTTGTTCTGATTATCTTTTACAATATGACTAATATTGAAATATGTTTAACATAGTTATACATGTATGACCTATATCATAGTACTCCCTATCAAGGGGAGGGGGAGGAGAAAGGAAGAAGGAAAAAAATGTGGAAATCAAAATCTTACAAAAAAATGACTGTTGAAAACTATCTTTGATGTAAATAGAATAATAAATAAACAAATAAATATAAATTAAAATATGAGAGAGATAGTAAATACTAATTGGTTGAATGACTGATTGGGAAGTAAGATTTTAAAGGAAAAGGGTTATACCTTGAACTATCTCCCCCTCAATCTGGTAAATAAAAATGTAATATTTCTACAATGATTCAGCATTTAATGACTCATCTTTATTAACTTACTCTGTCAGATTAACCATAGTATAAAGCCACAACTGAAATTCTATCATGTCCATTCTTCAAGGATATAGAACTTCATCCTTTTATCCATTTAAAATCCACCTTTTCTCTATGATACTAGACATTTTTCATGGGATACTATGACCAAAAAAAAAAATCACCATACTCTAGCCAACATGGAGATAAGCTTGACAAAGTTCAATTTAGGAGGGTCCTCAGACTATAGATATATAATCCATTCACCAAGAGCATCATCGGGGCTAGGTGGAAAAGTGAATAGAGCAAGAGATTTGGAGTCAGAAAAACCTAAGTTCTAAATTGACCTCTGAGTAAGTCACTTGATCTCAGTTTCCTCATCTGTAAAAATGAACAATAATAGCACTTAATTTTAAATTTAAATGAGAAAATATCTAAAAAGCACTGTAAATATCCTAATGTGTGATATAAATGTTAATTGTTTTTTATTTAATATTTATTCTCATTTTGTACTAATAATGCTTTTTATACATTAATAAAATATTCTTGTTTGAGTAAAAAAAAAATACTCTCTTCCCCCCAAAAAAATATACTCACTTAAGTGATAAAGCAAAGGGGAGAGAAAAAATAAAATTAGAATTAAAAAATAATAGTAATAATTGTAGGTCTGATCAGGTGGCACAGTTGACGGAGCACCAGTCCTGGAGGCAGGAGCACCTGAGCCCAAATCCGGCCCTGTACATCCAACAATCACCCAGCTGTGTGACATGTAAGCCACCCCAGCCCCACTGCCCTGCAAAAACCAAAAAAAAGAAAAAAATACCCAAAATAAAATAAAACAATAATAATAATAGTAGGGGTGGCCAGGTGGCAGACAGAGCACTGGGCCTTGAACCAGGAGCATCTGGGTCCAAATCTGGCCTCAGACATCCAACAATCACCCCGCTATGCAGCCCCAGGCAGGCCACCCAGCCCCATTTGCCCTGCACCCCCCAAAGAATAATAATAATAATAATGATGATGATGATGATGATGATGATGATGATGATGATGAATGTGCTTTAGTCTGTGTTCCAACACCACCAACTCTGTCGTGGGTAGATCACATTCTTTATGATAAGTCCATCACAAAAGTTACTTCCATATTTTTTGACCATTGCCATTGCTGATCACAACTCCCTCCTTTTGTATTTCTCCACTACCATATACTCAATTTTCTCTCTCCTTTCACTCTGACTCTGCTGTAGGGTAGCTGAGTGGTGCACAGCAGACAAATCCTTGGCTCTGGGGCCAAGAGGCCCCGAGCCCCCATACCACCCCTTAGGCCCAGCATCCACCTAGCCATATGGTCCCAGATAGGCCATCCAATCCCAGCCCCTTGCAAGAAGTAAAAAATAAAATATGTTATACCTGACCACTCTCCCCCCATGGTCCATCCTCTCCTCCATCACTCACATACCCACCCCTTCCCCCTGCCCCCCCACCTGCTTCTTACTCCAGATTTCTGTACCCCATTGAGTATATATGCTGTTTCCTCTCCTAGCCTCCTCTGATGAGAGCAAAGATTCCCTCATCCACCCTTGCCTTCGCCCTTCCATATCATTGCAATCACTCATTGGAAAAAAGAAAAATTTTATTATATGAAATATCTTGGCCTAGTCCCCCTCTCCTTTTTCTTTCTCCCATTACATTTCCTTTTTTTCTATTGACTCCATTTTTACTCCATATTTTATCTTCAAATTCAGCTTTCTCCTGCACTTCAACTTTAAAAACTCCCTCTACCTGCTCTATTAACTGAGAAGGTTCATATGAGTATTATCAGTGTCATTTTTCTATGCAGGAATACATGCAGTTCATCATCATTAAGTCCCTCATATTTTCCCCCTCTCCTCCAATCTCTATGCTTCACCTGAGTGCTGTATTTGAAGATCAAACCTTCTGTTCAGCTCTGGCCATTCCAACAGGAACATTTGAAATTCCCCTGGTTCATTGAAAGTCCATGTTTTTCCCTGGAAGAGGACATTCAGTTTTGCTGGCTAGTTGAATCTCGGTTGCATTCTAAGCAATTTTGCCTTCCGGTATATTATATTCCAAGCCCTACGAGCTTTCAATGTAATTGCTGCTAAGTCCTGTGAGATCCTGACTGCAGCTCCATGGTATTTGAATTGTGGCCTTCTGGCTGCTTATAATATTTTCTCTTTGACTTGGGAGTTCTGGAACTTGGCTATAATTTTCCTGGGGGTTGTTTTTTGGGATCTCTTTCTCGAGGAGATTGGTGGATTCTCTCCATTTCTATTTTGCCCTCAGATTCTAGGATAGCAGGGCAATTTTCCTGTAGTAATTCTTTGAAAATGATGTCAAGGTTCTTTTCCTGATCATGACCTTCAGGTATTCCAATAATTTTTAAATTATCATTCCTCAATCTGTTTTCTGTTTCAGTTGTTTTTTCAATGAGATGTTTCACATTTTCTTCTAAGTTTTCATTCTTTTGGTTTTGAAGTATTGAGTCCTGATTTCTTGTAAATTCTGTAATCTCCCTAAGTTCTATTCTTTGTCTGAAGGATTTGTTTTCCTCAGAGAGCTTTCTTATCTCTTTTTCCATCTGGCCAGTTCTGCTTTTTAAAGCATTCTTCTCCTCAATAACTTTTTGAACTGTTTTATCCATTTGACCTAAGCTGGTTTTTAGCATGCTATTTTCTTCAGCATTTTTTGGATTTCCTTGACTAAGCTGCTGACTTCATTTTCATGTTTTTCCTGCATCTCTCTCATTTATTTTCCCAGTTTTTCTTCTATCTCCCTCATTTGATTTTCAAAGTCTTTTTTGAGCTCTGTCATAGCCTGAGCCCAATTTCTGTTTTTCTTGGAGTCTTTAGATGCAGGAGCTTGTGCTTCCTCATCTTCAGACTGAATGTTTTGATCCTTCTTGATCTCACAAAGTATTTCTCAGTGGTGTTTCTCTTTTTTCTCTCTGCTTGCTCATTTTCCCAGCCTGAACCTGGTTTTGGAGTGGTTCCTGAGTTTTTTGGACATTCCTACAAGGATCTTAGTGTGTGAGGCTCTGTCTTCCCTCCTGGTCTGTGAATGACCATAAATGCCCCCTTCTGCCATGGGGCTGAGGTGGGGGGTGCCCTGCTGTTCTATGGGGGAGGGGCCTAGACTGTGATCAGGATCTGAATGTGGTCAGAAGTCCAGCGTCCTGTTCCAGGGACAGAGGACAGAGCTCAGCATTCTCTCTCTCTGCTCCCTCCCTAGGCTCAGTTCATGCCCTGGGGACTCCTGCTTACCAGCTCCACCTGCTTCTGGTTCCTGGATCTGGGCTGCTGCTTGCTCTTGCCAAGGTCCCCCACTGTTCCCCCAAGTTGTACTTGGTGCTCCCTGGGGCATAGGTCAGGAAATTCCCCTGAGCCAAGGCTCCCAGTGCCCTGGGGCTGCCTCCAGGAGGCTGAAGTTCTTTCACTCTGGCAGGCCACCCCTCTGGCAAGCTGGCCCTCCAACCCCAGGGAGCAGACCCTTTCTGCTTTTTCCAGGTTACCTTGAGTAGGAGAACTGCTTCACTGGGTCCCTCTGTGGTTTCTGTCTCTCGAAAATTTAGAGTCCTTAGTTTATAAGTTTTATAAGACAGCGCCTAAGAGAAGGTCCTCTCTTGTAGCCATCTTGGCTCCACCCCCCAGTCTCTTTAATTGTTTTTATTTTTTTATTTTTTAGTTTTTTTAGTTTTTGCAAGGCAGTGGGGTTAAGTGGCTTGCCCAATGCCACACAGCTAGGTAATTAAGTGTCTGAGGCCGGATTTGGACTCAGGTACTCCTGACTCCAGGGCCAATGCTCTATCCACTACGCCACCTAGCTGGCATATAATTGTTTTTAAAAGAGGCATCCAGTGCTGGACTTGAGTTCAGAAGACCTGAGCTCATATCTGGCCTCACATTTGTCAGCTATGTGATCCTAAGCACAGTCACTTAAAACTCTAACTCAAAAAGCATACCAAAAAAAAGAAGCACCAATTTCCCAGGGCTTTCGTGAAAATAAAAAAAAAAAAAAGGTTTATAAAATGCCTCGCAAATCTTAAAGCCCTACATAAATGCTAGCTATGGCTATAATCATTGCCAGGCTCATACTTAAAATCTTTTTAGGTGGTTAGACCAGCCATAGTTTGAAATGTTCTGCCATAGCCTTCTAATAATCAACCAATAAACATGCATTAAATTCCCACTATATGCCAGACCCTGTACTAACTTAAAATATGGGGTCATTTGGAAGCCACATTAAGATATCATTGTAGGGTATGTAGGGTATGAGAGGAAGGACACACTTCTTACCTGAAAAAATTTACTGATATGGAAAAAGATTTAAAACATGTAAAATAATCAATCACAGAGTATAGATGACAATGATGATTATTATAATCATAGCAGTAATAATATTATTATTTGTATAGCACTTTAAGGTTGACTAAAGCACTTTACATGGTATCTCACTTGAACCCCACAACCCCATATTACAGATGCTATTATTATCATCCCCTTTTACAATTGAAGAATCAGAAACTGAGCAAAGGTTCAGAGATTTGCCCAGTGTCACCCAGCTTATAAGGGTCTGAGACAGGGTTCAGATTCAGGTCTGACTCCAAGTCCAGCCCTCTATCTACTCTGCCATCTAGACCAACACTTACCTGATCAAGATTCCCCTCTAAACCATAGAGTAGATTTATTGTTGTTATTGCTGTTCAAGCTATTCAGTTGTTCCAGCTCTTTTCTTGGGATTTTCTTGGCAAAGATATTGGAGTGGTTTGTCATTTCCTTCTCCAGTTCATTTTACAGATAAGGAAATGGAGGCAAACAGAGTGAAGTGACTTGCCCAGGGTCACATGGAAGTTAGTGTCTGAGACCAGATTGGAACTCAAGATCTCTTGATTCCAGGTCCAAAGCTCTATCCATTGCACCACAAAGTTGTTCACAATAAGTATCTAGCAGGAGGTTTATGGGGGTACTTTATATAAGTATAGTTCCAATACTGATAAAATCCTAGATCTCCAATGTATTGATATTTCCCAAACTTTATTTTGTGAATCCATAGTTTTTTATGATGCATGAAAGTTTCATTTCCAATTAATCATCTAAAAAGGGTTTTTCCAATCACAGAAAGACCCTCCAATCAGGCTTCAACCCATCCTCCTTTACCAAGTTTTGATTCTTCTCTATGATATCTGCCATTATTAGCACTACAATCTTTGTTCTTAACATGACTTTTTAAAGTAGTTCCCTTCAAGTTATATCACTTACACACTTCAATAGCTCACTTACAATTCTACTTTTAAATCAAAAGGTTAAGAAACATGACTATTCAATCAAGAATTAAATGATTTGAGAAGAAAACAAAGTAGAAAATATAGAAATGTCATCATATTGATGCTTAGGAATATATAATGGTGGGGGCAGCTAGGTGGCGTAGTGGATAAAGCACTGGCCCTGGAGTCAGGAGTACCTGGGTTCAAATCCGGTCTCAGACACTAATTACCTAGCTGTGTGGCCTTGGGCAAGCCACTTAACACCGTTTGCCTTGAAAAAAAAACCTAAAAAGAATATATAATGGTAGCCATCTCTAGGGAAAGTGGAGAGAAAAAGAAATTTATATGATTATTATATATTTAAAAGGAATAGCAAGTTGTATATAATAGATCTTTTTTATTATACTATTATGGAAATATTTGTTTTACTCCATAAATTAAAATGAAAATTGTTTTTAAAAGAATATATAATTATCCTAATTTTCTGCCAAGAAACTAAGTAATCAATGGGTCATATTTCTACAAATATAATTAATTACCCCTAACAGGAAATCTGCCAACAGATCTAGTGTTGTATAAATAATTCCATATATATGTATATATAAACATATGGGCTTGGAACCAGGAAGATCTGAGTTTAAATTTAACCTCAGACACTTACCACTATTTGCCTCAGTTCTTCATCTCTAAAATGGGGACACACTGTGAGAAAGAAATGGCTTGGCATTCCAGTATTTTTGCCAAGAAAATTCCATAGACTTGTAGAGTCAGACATACCCTGAACAACATCAACAGCATAGTACCAACGCTGCTGAAATCACATATCACAGCTGAATCGACATTTTCCAAACTGTTTTTACAGAACCCTAATTTTTATATGATGCATGAAAATTTCAATTCCAGAAAGTCACTTAGGAAGGGATGACAACAACAAAGACTCTCCAACCAGGCTACAACATCATCCTTCTTTATCAGCTGTTGACTCTTACTTCCACACATCAGGTCAATAGGTCTATAATCCTTCTTCTGTTCATAAGAAAAGCTACAAGAGCAAACATCCAACCCATCATAATTCTAGCCATAAGTGATATTCCCGACTCCTTGCACCATTGTCTCCCTTTGTGCTCATGGCTTTAAATTCAAAGTTTGGTGTTTGTAAAGTTCCATCAATAAAATTCACACTCAAAAGTGTCAAATTGGTTTGGAAAGTACTGTAATACTATATTCAGCTTGGAGTAAGAAAGGAATAGGTCACTCCTCGCATTGCTTAAATGAATCTTTAGATTCAGACAATAACTGAAAGTATAACCTTTCTCAAAATGTTTTGTTCCATGTACTGAAAAATTCAATTTTGCCTTGAATATGAGGACTTAAAAATCGACCATAACTGGAAAACACATCAACTAAAACTTGGGAACAACATTTTCCCAATAGTCAATTCATTTTCAAGCAGTTATGTAAACTCCGTTACCTACAGAGGAATTTTAATGTCTTACTTTTCTGTAGACGATCATATTTGGAGTAGTCTCTTCTGGGTCAACGATACCCACTGTACTTTGATCACTGGTTCCCTGAGCCATTTTGAAAGTCTTCACTCAACCTAGAAGAATAATTAAAAATGAGATTAATTTATGTAAAAGAAACATCTGAAACAAAGAACTGTGTGTTCTTTGGCAAGTTGTAAGAAAAAAAAAAAAACAATAGATCTTTCCTCATGATTTCTTTCCCTCATGAAATTTTTAAAGAATTATAAGAAAAGGATCAGTAAAGAGTTTGGTTCATACCGCCCAAATGGAGGCAGAATGCTGCCTCTTAACATATTGGCTGCGTGAAGCATTTCCATTTAACCTTTGCACACTCATAGTCCTTTGGTGCAATACTTAGGGGGAAAAAGACTTCGAGTTAAAAACAACCTACAAACAAGGTTTATTTCTTTGTTTGCTTTTTTAAATTAAACTCAAGTGGCTTCTCATTTCTAATGAGAGGTAATTAGCATATTATATATGTATGTATATGTATAAATATATATATAGTCACATATAATGTAATATTTTATGTATGTGTGTATCACATGCATGTATAAGGTAACCATGAGTAGAAAGTTTCTAAAGTAACTGGAGATGATGTGGAAACCAGGCAAAATTTTCCTTCTTTCTTTATCGTCTTTTCTTCCTTTCTTCTTACCTTTCTTCTTTCCCTTACCTTCCTTCCTTCCCCTTCTTGCTTCATCTCATCTTCCATGCATTCAATTCTATGCAGATGATTCTCATATCTGCTTTTCTAACTCTAATTTCTCTCCCAACCTCCAGGCTTATATCTCCTTTTGGCCTATTATCTATTTCAAAGTGGATACCCTAAAGACATTTTGAATTCAACGTGTCTAGAACTGAAAGATTATCTTTCCCCTCTCTTCTTTCAAACTTATCTATTACTAGATTCCATCCTCCCAAACACCAAGGTTCACAACCTTGGTGTCACCCTCAACTTCTTCCTTTCTCTTACTCTTCACACTAATCTGTTGGCAAGTGCCATCAATTGCACCTTCAAATAATCCCTCTTAGTCACCCCTGCTCTGCTCTGATAGCATTGCCAGCTTGGAACAGCACTTACCACCTCATACCGGGACTGTTAAAATTGTCTTCCCAATCCACCATCTTCCACTCAGGTGCTAAAGTGATATTCCTAAACTACAAGTCTGTTGATGTTAGTCCCCTACTCAATTAACCATCTCTTTCTCATCTAGCTTTAATCACTGAATGGGTATTAGCACAGTTAAACTGAGACCTGTTAAAGAAATTCGCCCCAAAAGGCCATAGTCTCCCATTGCATCTGGGACCATCTTCCTTCATCCTGATCCATATCTGACTACTGGACCCTGTTGACTCTAGAGGAGAAAGTGAGGCCAGTGACTTTTCACAGTGCCTCCTCCCTTTAAATCCAATTAATTTGCATGGCATAGCATCACTTCCCTGATGATGTGATCTTTTTTTTTTAGGTTTTTGCAAGGTAAACAGGGTTAAATGGCTTGCCCAAGGCCACACAGCTAGGTAATTATTAAGTGTCTGAGACCAGATTTGAACCCAGGTACTCCTGAATCCAAGGCCGGTGCTTTATCCACTACGCCACCTAGCTGCCCTGATGCGCTCTTTTACAAGAACAAAAAACAAACACCAATAAACCCCAGTACTTGATTTTTAATAACCTTTACAAATTTGTCTCTTCTTACTTCCCAGTCTCCTTGATCTTTGCTTTCCTTCTGCATACTCTATCAATACTGACTTTCTTGCTGTTCCTTGCTTGTAACACTCCTCTCTTTGTTTCAGTCCAGGTCTGAATGCTTTCCCTCCTCCTCTCTACCTCTTGGCTACCCTGGATTCCTACAGGTATCAGATACAATCTCATGTTTTACAAGTGGTTTTTCTTGGTCCCCTTTAATGCTAATGCTTTCCCTCTGAGAGTATCTTGAATCAATCCTACATATATGCCAAATGAACACAGATGTTTGTATATTGTCTCCCCCATTAGAATTAGAACTCCTAGAGGAGAGGAAAGAAGAGAAGACAAGAGGAAGGGACAAACAAACAAACTTATTAAATGCCTACTTCATGCCCGGAAGTTCAGGTGGTTCACTGAATAGGATGCAGGTTATTGAGTCAGTAAAACTCATCTTCATGAATTCAAATCTGGACTCAGATACTATTTGGGTAACACTGGGCAAGTCACTTAAAATGAGCTGGAGAAGTAAATGGCAAATCAGTGCACTGCATTTGCCAAAAAAAACCCAAATAGTATCATGAAGAATCAGACCAGATTGAAAAATGACTGAACAACAATATGCTCCAGACACTGTGCTAAGCTCTTTATAAGCTCTGTCTACTAGAGAGTCAAGATATCTTCAGAATCTAAAACCAATGATCTTACTCACTCCCCCATTTCTAATGATGTTTTATCTACTATAATTATTATATAATTGTTTCATAGTCTTCCTCCTCCTAACAAAATTCTCAGTTTCAGAAGGGTCGAGACTTTATAGTAATTCATGTAGTATTTTGGACATCATAGACACAACAAATAATTGCTAAGTGAAGGTATAAATAAAAATAATCTCTTACCCTTTATTAGTAAGAATATAAAATTTTCTAATCACTAAATTTTTTTAAATCAACATTTCTGTAAAAGCCTACTATGATGTTTCATTAAAGCAAAGAGATGATAACCATAAGTTCCTGAACACTTTTCTGGTAGATTCTACTATTGGTGCAAAGGTAAAGTGCAATCCTGAAAGCACATCTTAAGTTCAGGACCCAAAAACCTATGTACTGGGTAATGAATTATTTGGCCATGGCAAGCTATGAAAATAAATAAAAATTCACTATGGCCTCCAGTTCTGTGCTTTCCCCTTTCCATTGCTGCAGTCATGTTAGTAGAATGCTGGAAAGGGTACATAGGATGCTAATAGTTACAGTTTCTTTGCTTTCTATAAACATTAGTTGTTGGAATCTAAAATATGATCCAATTACAAACAAAAGGACATAACTACCAGAGGAATAAAACTTTATATAAGACAGCTATGGAGCAATAGCTCTAATGAAGAAACCAAAAAAATAAAACCACCCCAATATTCAATTCTTTTTTTAAATGTTTTATTTTTTATTTTCCCCAATTACATATAAAATCAAGTTTTTTAAAATAGAATTTCTAATTCTCTTTCTCCTCCCACTCCCTTTGCTGAGAAGGCAAGCAATTTGATATAGGTTATACATATGTAGTCATGTAAAACATATTTCCATATTAGTCATGTTGTAAAAGAAAATATAGATCAAAATAAAAACCTAATCAAAAACATACAAAAAATCTGCTTTCAGACTCTGGGGATTACAGGTCCTGGGGGCAGGAAACTGATGCTTTGACCACACTCAGATCTGAGTGTAGTTACTCAGGAGTCAATCTGAGGTGAGGAGGAGTATGCAGGATCTACATTCTTTCTCTGGGAATAGATAGCATTTTTCATCAGAAGCTCTTCAAAATTCTTTTGGATCATTGTACTGATGAGAATGCCTAAGTCATTCACAACTGATAATCTTACAATATTGTTATAATTGTGAAAATGCTCATCCCTGCAATTTCTAATTCTTTGCCACCAGAAAAGAGCTATAAATATTTTTGTACATAAAGAGACTTTTCCTTTTTTAAAATTTCTTTTGAGATACAGACCTAGATATTGAAGGTCAAAGGCATTGCTCCAAATTGCTCTATGTTCACAATGTTATCATAGTGCATTGCTATCTTGATTTTCCCACATCCCCTCCAACATTCGTAATTTTTCTTTTCTATATTTTTAATAGGTGTGAGGTACTCTCTCAAAATGGTTTTAATTTGAATTTCTCTAATCAGTAGTGACTTGTCATTTTTTCAATATAGCTAGAGATAGCTTTAAATACTTAATCTGAAATCTGATTTTATATTTTTATATTTTTAATTTATATTTTACATTTATATATTTTATATTTTTATATTACCAGTTGGGGAATGGATCATATTTTTATTTATATTATTTTATAATATACCATATTTATATATTTATATTTGGGAATGGTTCATATTTTTAATAAATTTGGTTCATTTTTATATATATTTGAGAGAGGAGGCCTTTAAAAGAGAAACTTTTCACTAACTATATTTCCCTCCATCCTATTTCACCCCATTTAATCTATTTTCTTCTTCGTTTCACCCTGTCCCTTTGCAAAAGTATTTCGCTTCTGACTACAACTACCCCAAATCTGCCCTCTTCTAATTCTTCTCTAATCCCTTTCTCTCCTATTTTCCTAAAAATAGATTTCTATACCTAGTTGAGTGTGTATGTTTTTGAGCCAATCCTGATGAGAGTAAGGTTCAAGCATTCCCTGCCACCTCCTCCATCCTCTCTTCCCCTGTAAAATCTCTTGTGCTACTTTTATGTCAGATAACTTGCCCAATTCTCTCTCCCTTTCCCTTTCCTCCCAGTGTATTCCTCCTTCTCATTTTTAAATTTTTTTTAGATATCATTCCATCATTTTCTTTTTTTTCACTCTTTTGATTTTGTTTATTGTTTCTTGATGTCTCATAGAGTCATCAGCTTCCATTCTTTTTTCTAATTTTTAAGGAATTGTTTTCTTTAGTGAATTTTTGTGCCTCCTTTTCCATAGGTCAATTCTACTTTTAGAAGATGTCTTTGCTTCAATGATTTTGTATCTCTTTTTTTTATTTCACCAATTCTGCTTTTCAAAATATTCTTCTCCAACCAAGTTGCTGACTCTTTTTTCATGATTTTCTTACATCACTTTCATTTCTCTTCCCATTTTTTCCTCTACCTCTCCTTTTTGAGTTTTAAAATCCTCTTTGATCTCTTCCTTTGCCTAAGATCAATCCATATTTTTGTTTGAGGCTTTGGATACAGCAATTTTGACTTTGATGTCTTTGGAGTGTGTGTTTTGATCCTCTTTATCACCACAGTACCTTTCTCTAGTCAGGATTTTTCTGTTGTTTGCTCATTATTTCTTGACTTTTAACTCTGTTAAACTGGGTCTCTGCATCCAGTGCAGCTATTTTTCAGAGATAATTCTAGAGACTTGATTTTTCAGTTCTTTCAAGGTGATATGACCTAAGAAGAGGTCTGCTCACTCCTCTCTTGGCCTACGTTCTGGTCTGTGAGGGATCATAGCACTCTTTTCTGCCCTGTACTGTGATGAGAGTCCCTGCTCTCCTAAGGCCCAAGCTCTAATGTGCTAGTGTTAGTACTCCTCCTCACCTGAGACTGCCACCTGAGTAACTCCATGCAGATCTGAGTGTAGTCAAAGCGTCAGTATCCTGCCCCCAGGACCTATAAATAGACCCCAATAATCTTCTTCTGATCGGTTGTTGGACCCCATTATTGTCTGTGAGCTGACAGCTCCACAGACAGCCTCTACAGCCTCAGATTCAGTCACCTGGAAGGTCTGCTCCTGGTTTGCTTGGATTGGGTCTACCTGACTTGACTTTGCTCCACTCTCACATTGGTGCAACTTCTTGTCAATTTTCTAAATTGTCTTCAGCTGGAAATTGTTTCATCCCATCCTATCGTGGGTTCTCTCACTCCATAATTTGTTTTAGGGCATTATTTAAGTGTTTAGGGGGGTTTGGGGAAGAGCTCAGATAAATCTTGCCTTTTATCCACCATCTTGCCTCCTTCCCCCCCACCCCCAAAAATATTTATTTCAAACAAGAGTTCTCTACTTGGGGTTCATTAGTTGATTAATATACATAGTAGTCAGAAGAGAAGATCTAGGTTTTATTTTTGGCTGCCCTAAGAACCAGTTTCAAAATCTAGGCAAATCATTTATCTTTCTACATGTAGATTATTCAAATGAATCATCACTGATATTTATATGGTACTTTACAATTTTAAAATCATTAACAGATACTATTTCCATTTTTTAGATTAAAAAATTTGAAGTCAGTTACTTCCCTGTTATCATACAGCTAATAAAGAGAAGAGGATTTGATCTGTTTTCTTCCATTCCAGGTCTAGAAATTTCCACTGCTCTAATGGTTCTCAAAATTTTTGCTTTCAGGACTCCTTTATACTCTTAAAAATTACTAAGAACCTCAAAAAGTCTTTGTTTATTTCATTCTATCAATATTCACCCTAATAGAAATTAAAATGGATAAATTCTCAAAATATTTATGTAATTCATTTGAAAATAACAATAATAGGCATGTTAATATAAATATTATCATAAAAGAGCTATATTTTCCCAAAAATATTGTGAGGAAAATGGCACTGTTTTTTACATATTTGTACATCTTTTTTTTTTTCAATGACTGATTTAATAGAAGCTAGTTGAATCTCTGCTTTGGCATTCAATCTATTATTTTGGGTGAAGCCTACGAAAAAAATCAATCTAATGAGTAGTTAGAAAAGGGAGGAGAATTTTACTAGGAAAATAGCAGTTTAATATTATTATGAAAATAGTTTTGATCTTCTTTTGTATCTCAATACCTGTGATTTAACATTGCAGGTGCTTAACAAATATTATTGATTATTTGCCCTCTCCTCTTACTGAAAGAAAACCAAAGCCAAGAGAAGGGAAATGGTTTGACCAAAGTCACATATATTCCTAATTGTAGAATTCAGGCTAGAATATAAAACTGTTGTATGGTCTGATTTAGACTCACTAATAACTTAACTTGCCTTTCCAAAAACAGCTACAGAAAAGTAAACACAAACTATAGTAAAGCATAAAAATTCTAATTAAGAGAAAGTGGTTCTAAAAGTTTGGATTTAGTGAAATTAAGGTAACAGATTAGGCAAATTTAAATTTAATTATTTTTTCTTACAGCTTTAAAATGTGCTATTTAAAGGAAAGGAATAGAGTATAAACTGACTCATGTGGGAAGTTTTTCAAGTTTAGTAATACAGAAATGTAAGAATAGAATCTCACACATAAAATATACATGAGTTTTGTAAATCATTACAGCAACAATTTTTAAAATTAAAAATAACTCACCAAGGATAATGCCCATAAAACACTTTCAAGTTTAGGTGAAAGACATATGTATTCAAATAGAAAGATAACATTAGAAGAATTTTAACAGATTCCTATAGGAATTCCTTTCTAAGGAAGTGCTTGTCCTAGAAGTCATAGCAGGAAGAAACCTCAAAGACTTAAGCCAACCCTTTTCATTTTAAAGAAGAGAAAACAGAGACTCCCAGAAGTTTGAAGTAACTTTACCAAAATCATATAACTAGTTAATGGCAGAGGTAAGACTAAAACCTAGGATCAGAACTCTAACCAGATTGAATACTTCAGAAGCCTGTGCCATATGTCTCCTTCTCTTTCTATAAAGAAAATATTTTTTGCTTCTTCCAAACTGAAAATAACTAATAATAAAAGTTATATCTGTCATGGAGGTCTAGTGGAAAGGCATTATGAATAAATCAACAGTCAAAAAACATTTATTAAGCATTTTCTATGTACCAGACTGGTAAGTCAATTACATAATCAGTTATAAATACTAAACACCTCCTGTGAGCCAGTGCTAAGCACTAAAGATATAAAGAAAGGTAAAAGGCAACTCTTACATGCAAATGTGAGACAACATGCATATAACTGTTGTTATTATTCAGTCATTTTCAGTCATATCCAACTCTTCATGATCCTATTTGGGGTTTTCTTGGCAAAGATCATTACCATTTCCTTCCCTGGCTCATTTTACACATGAGAAACTGAATAAACAAGAGTAAATGACTTGCCCAAGTTTACATATATACCAAGGCTGGATTTGGACTCACAAAGATAAGCTTTCCTAACTCCAAGCCTGGTGCTCTATCTACTGCTCCACCTAGGCACGCCTCTCATTTTATAAATGAGGAAACTGGGGCAAACATGGGTAAGTGATTTGCCTAGGGTCATATAGTTAATGACTGAATCAGGATTTGAACTCATGAAGATGAGCCTTCTTAATAATATTCCTCCATCTAGCTGCCCAAAGAACCATGTACATGAGTTAGCTATACATAAATTGAAAATACAAATGAAAAGGAAAAAATAGCTTCTGTATTCAAACAGGAGAACACACACACACACACACACACACACACACACACACACAAAATGCATTGAAAATAACCTTAATTGGAATGGCAATAGTAGTTGAAAGAAGCAAGAAAGGCCTCCTGGAGCAGCTGGCATTTAAGGCTAGTCTAGAAGTGAATAAAGTACTGGTCTTGGAAGCAGGGGGGTGGGAGTTCGAATCCAGTCTTAGACACTTGCCATTTACTGTGATACCTTGGACAACTCACTTAACCCTGATTGCCTTGCATCCAAGGCCATCTCCAGTCATCCTGATTCATATCTGATCACTGGTTTATTAACTCTATGAAAGTTTAATCTGGTCAGGTGGCTCTGGAGGAGAAAATGAGTCTAGTGACTTAGCACAGTCCCCCTCATGCAAATCCAGTTCATATGTCATCTTGATGACATGGTTTTTCTTTGAGAGCAAAGGACGAACATCAAAAGGAAGCCCAGGGATTCTAAGAAACAGAAATTAGAAGGTAAAGTCATCCAAACATAGGGAACAACTAGTACCAAGAAAGGCTCAGGTAAGGGCTTTCAATGCCAAGCAACATTTTCTATTTGAACCTACAGGCAACAGGTATTGAGTAGGTGAGAGACATGATCAGATCCTTCCACTTCAGGAAAATTGCTTTAGCAGCTGTGCAGAGGACAGACTGGAATGGGAAGAGACTCAGAGAAGGGAGACCTAACAAAAAGAACATCTAGAAGCTGAAGGTCACACTGGGCAGTTCTGTGTCACTGTCAAAAAGCTAGGAAAGGAGGATTTCAATTAAGTGTTTGTGCAGTTATTGTAGCGTAAAACCACAAAAATAAAGACCAAATTGGTTTAAGTCAACTGAATGATAATGAAATAAATAGAATTCTCACAGGTCTCAAGACTTTCCAAGAAAAAGAAAAGTGTTTAATTTAACCAACAGCAGTAGAATTCATATTTGAAGGACAAAATACATCCTGAAGTAGGTTTTTTTTGGTTTCTTCCTATTTTGTCTGGGTGGGAAACACAATGGCCACTCATAGTCCAAACCTACTGCTGAACCAAAAGTTTGGATCTATTCTGTTTTTTTATCTGAGTCAGTATCTCTTTTCTTAGGCAGGTCAGTATCCCCTCATTTCTAGGAAAGGGAGGCTGAGAAGGGAAGTCATATTTGTGTAAGAATATAGCAATCATCCAGCCCAAATTTGGCTTAGACCTCCTGAACTCAAAATTGTCCCAACCTCAACCTTCCCAAGAAACATGAAGGTCACCATGCTCTACAATCAAGAAACAAGAGAAATGGTAGGAATCCAATCCTCTCTTTCCTTTCATTCATGTAAAAGAGACAGAGGGAGCAGGCACTAAAATACCTTCCCCATAATCTATTCATTCCCCTCAATGCCTCTGGATAAACACTGTTAGTATTAAGCCTCAGAAATTCAAAAAGCATGTGACATATTGAACTAATAATTACCTACCAAGAAATACCTGGCCTGCCAGAAGAACTTGAGTCTATTCATTAAACAGTTAGTTACAAAGAAAAGAGAGCGGAAAACAAGAATAAAATTGGTTAATCTTAATTCAATTAGACTTCATTAATTTTAAATTGATGTTTTCTCTCAGCTATGTTAAACTCTGCCAGAAATGCATTCCCTATTCACCTCTGCCTCTCAGAATGCCCAACTTCCTTCAAAGCTTAATTCAGTTCAATAAATAAGCATATATTAAATTCATATATGGGACAGGCACTGTGCCTAAGAGACAAAAGACAGTCCCTGCCATCAAGAAGTTTACAATAGGCACAGCTAGATGGTGCAGTGGATAGAGCATCAGCCCTAGAGTCAGGAGGACCTGAGTTCAAATCTGACCTCAGACACTTAATAATTACCTAGCTGTGTGACCTTGGGTAAGTCACTTAACTCCATTGCCTTGTGAAAGCAAACAAAAAGTTTACAATAATCAACAAGCAAACAATATACAAACAAACTAGATATAGGATTAAATAGAAAATAAAAGGAAAATATTCAAATTAAGAGGTACTGGGAAAGGCTTTGTATAGAAGGTGAGATTCCATTCTGCTCTCCAACTATTGCAGTGTGTTTCCTCCCAAAAATGGCACTGGTTTAAGGTGGTACAGTGGATAAAGCAGTGGTTTTGGAGTCAGGAGAATGGGTGTTCAAATCCAATCCCAGTCACTTGACACTAGCTCTGTGACTTTGGACAAGTCACTTTACCCTGACTGACTTGCATTCAGGGTCATCTGGGCACTGCACCCATAAGGTTCCAGAGGAGAAAGTGAGGCTGGTGAATTAGTATGGCACCCCCTCACCCAAATGCAATTCATGCACTTATTATGGCATCACCTCCCCTAATGTCAAAGTCTTCTTCAAAAATGAAGGAAAAACATCACTGATATGTATACACCTTTTGAGGGGGAGCTAGGTGGCTCAATAGATAGAACACTAGGTCTGGAGTCAGGAAGGTCCATTTTTGTGAGTTCAAATCTAGCCTCAGACAAAGTACTAGATGACCCTGGGCAAGTCACTTAACCTTATTTTCCTCAGTTTCCTCATTTGTAACATGAACTAGAAAAGTAAATTGTAAACCACTTGGCAGTATCTCTACCAAGAAAACCCCAAATGGGATCACAAAAAGTTGGACATGACTGAAATGATAGAACAACATCTCTCTCCCTACCCCTTCAAGGTAAGATCTTTGAGGTCAAGGATTGTTTCATTTTTCTCTTTTCTGCTTAACAAATAACAAACACTTAATAAATATATGCTTGCTGATTGATCAATTGATCCCTCCTAGATCCAAGATATTAAAGTTGTAAGTTACAATGAAAACCATCTAATCCAGCCCTCTAATTTTACAGATGAGGAAACTGAGGCCTGGAAAAGTCAAGTGTTGGGTTCAAACTAGTTAGTAGTAAAGTCAGAAAGAGTATCCAAACCTCCTAATCTCCAGGCCTTTGTTTTTTCTCCACCACCTCCCCATCAATTATTTTACATTATTGAATTTTAAAATTTCTTCCACCCATCAAGTGATGCTTCTCTACTATAAAGACTTCAGAAATAATAGATTTCACACAAAAAGAGAAAAGCTAAAAGTTAACTGGGGAGTAGAGGGCAATAGATGATAATTACAGGAAGAGGTTTAGTTATAAGCAAAGCAAATTTACTGATTCTGGGGGAGAGGGATGGGGAAAGGAGTAGAGTATTGGGGGAGGGAAAATGAAAAAGAAAGGAAGAAGAAACAGAGAGAAGAAGAAAATATAAAACAAATTTAAGGACTTGCTCATTAGCTCACGAATGGATGAACAACTTTATAGTATGCAAATGAAACATAATGTAGTGGAAGAAATAATAGAAAAGATGACTTTGCAGAATCCTGGGAATAGGAAATTGATAGAGTGAAGAGGACTGCTCTAGAAGAATGATTTTCCCAATGACAATCACATTATAAACAAAGACTGAAAAACTTGAGTATTCTGATCAATACAGCGACCAACTTCATCCCCAGAGAACATGTGACAAAGCAAACCCACCTCCTGATAGAGAAATGGTAGACTCAAGGTGTGAAAGGAGATATACATTTTTGGATATGGAAGATATTTGGATTTATTTTGATGGACTACATTTATTTGTTATAAGAATTTTTTTCTGTTTTAATTGGAGCTGGTAGTTGGAAGTGGGCTTGTTGAATTAAAAAAAAGAAAAGAGATTCACTAAAACATTTTTAAAATGCATTTAGGTGTACAAAAGAAATTCAGAAGGAAGCATAAACAGGACAGTTTTGAAAGAAAAGAATTGAATTTTATTATTATACTTGTATTTTTAAAAGCAAGCAGTTTGGATTCCAGTTTTATAACCAATCATATTTTTGTTCCATTTTTTATTTGAATATACTTTTGGGGGGTATTTGTTGCAATCAGTCTGTGACTAATTTTGTATAAAAGGGAAGAAAAAAAGGTCAGATGGGTCAAGCATTACTATGATTCATAGTAGGAATATCTCCCTCAATTGTTAAAGAGTAACAAAGATTACCTTCAGAACCCTGAGAATGAATTGTAGCCATCTGGTCATGGGCAGTGATCAGCCTTCCCTCTGGTAAAACTCCCTATATCATCAGAGTTTAAATACTGCATCATATATTTACTAGTTGTTTGACTCTGGGAAAGTCATTTAATCACTCTGAAGCTCAGATTTTTTATTTGTAAAATGGGATAATAATAGCATCTACCAAGTAAGTGCCATTATTTCCATAATGCAAGGAATGAGGATCATGGGATTACTGCTTGAGAATCAGAAGGGACTTTAGAGGAGAAGCAGCAAAGATGAGGAAGAGGATGGGAAAATGAGGATGAGGATGAGGATGATGGCATTTATATAGGATTTAAGGTTTGGAAAGTGTTTTACCTGTATTATCTCATTTGATCCTCACAAAAACCTTAGGATATGGGTACTATTATTACCTTCATCTTATAGATTAGGAAATTAAGTCAGACAGAGGCTAAATAGCTTGCCCAAAATGATACGGTTATTGTATGAGGTTGGTTTTGAACTCAGGTTTCCTAATTTTAGGTCAAGTACCCTAGATGCTTAGATAGTACACAAATTGAAGGTATCACTACTCTAAACGAGTTGGCTAAACCAAAAGAAGTAAGCTTCTCCTGTTATGTGACTTTACAGATTTGGGGATCTTTAATTCCTCTCCACACACTGAAGTCTACTACAGGTATCACATGACACTTTCTCTAATTCCCATTAACTAGAGATGATCTTTTAAATCTCTCAGAATACTATATCAGGAAATATATATTTATGTTCTCATTTGTATCACCATTATGAATTTCTACCATATCTGTGAGGATAAGGACCATGTATTACTGACCTTTATATCCTCCAGGATCTTGTACACAGTAGGTATTTAAATATACCTTTGCTGCATTCATTGAATTCCGAATGCTCCATAAGCAATTATGCATCATCATCAATCCCATTTTATATACAGAGGTTTAAGACTAAGTGACAAAAAATAACTTGTCCAATGTGACCCAGCTTAACAATGGCCAGAAATCAATCAACTTTACTTCTATATTTCCAAAGGCAAAGTTTATGGAACTTATTTAAGGAGATTCCTTGTTGAATTCAGAATTATTTTTATATCTTGTTACAACCATCCCACTTTAAATTCCTGGAATTGTTTCTTTCTGTGCTTGTACAATTATTTAGGTGCTCCTCCACTGAACTCTTATTATATAGTACCAGTTACCCTTAGCATGGATGGTCAACCCATAATATCATGATTGGTCTCCACTGTAACATAAGATTTTTGTTACTCTTTTTTGCCATTAACTGTTATAAAAAGTCCATGCCTCCAATCATAGGGCATTTTCAGTCATAAAATGACTCTTCATGATCCCATTTGGGTTTTCTTGACAAACCAGAGTGGCTAATCATTTCATTACAGATGGGGAAACTGAGGCAAACAAAGGTTCAGTGACTGGCCCAAAGTCATATAGCTAGTGAGTGTCTGAGGCCAGATTCGAAATCAGGAAGACCCATCTTCCTGCCAGGACTGGCATCCTTTCTACTGTGCTAACTTAACAGCATCTAATTCAACCTGTCTTTTGTTCATATGAGAAAACTGTGGCAAGAGATGTTAAATGACTTTCCAGAGAATATGTGGCAGATTCAAAACTAGACCTTATACTTCCAAGTTTATACTTATTCCATAGGACCATAAGGTTTTGAGTCAACTTTTTTCACTCATAAATTTTCCTAACAAAAGTATAAAAATTGTCCTTCAAAATTCATTTACCATTTGTTGCAATATGTTCACATGCACTGTGCACCTTTCCTTTGCCCTTTAGTTGGAATTCTTTTTTAAAAATTCAGACTATAGCATTTCAAAGCTGTTTAGCTGCTTCAGGAGAATATTTGCATTAAAAAGGTGAGTCTTTTGTTTCCTAGGACAATGGGGGGGAGGTGTCATTAAAGGTCCTTTACAATTTGCTGAATGAATCCAAAATCATTTCTCAAGCATCCACTGTGTACCAATCCTGGGGAAGAATGCAAGGGGGGGGGGGGGCATACACAAAATGTTATAGTCCCTACCCTTGAGAAATATGTATTCCGATAGACAGAGATGTGACATGATGATTTTTTTTTTGTTCTGGAAAACTCAAAGGAACAGTAAAGAAAGAGTAGAAAAACTGAGCCAAACAGGGTTAAGTGATTTGCTCAGGTTCACAGATCTAGTAAGTGTTTGAGGTCAAATTTGAACTCAGGTCTTCCTAACTCCTGCACTCTATGTACTACCCCACCTAGCTTTCTCATTTTAAGGAGTTATTTTCCAAAGGTCTCATTTTAGGTGAGAGGGAAAAATAGAGTAATAGCAAGGTGTATGACAAGATGGCCAGGATAGGCATCTAGATAGCATATGAACATGGTCTGACATGAAGGCAATTCAGCCTGCTTTCCTCCTCCTGTTTAACTATCTGCCTCACACCCATTTCTATCGCCTGTTCCACACATAGATAGATATGCTTTATGCTATTTATTGTCTATCTAAATGCTTCCTATGAGCCTGGCAATAGATATTTTTCAACCATTTGGTTGATACTATGTGGTTAAGTTAAATTCTCTTGAATGATAACCGATATCATCAAGGAGATTCTATATGTTAAGGCTTGATAGAATCAGCATAATGTCATTCACAAATATGGGAACATTTAGAAACCTCACAATCCACAAGGTATCTCCCCTTTGAGTGGCAGACATCTGTGATAAACATGCATATGGCTTGTCTGATAACAATCAAAATCAAAGTTCTCTTTGATATAGTTTACAGTCAAACTTGAATAATTTCAATGCATGGAAGGTAGCCTTTATGGCAGCATTTTACTATACTTAATAAAACTTTCTTAAAAATCAACGAAAACAAATACAGTGAGATCTTGTATTATTTATAGCTTTCAGTTGTGTGATACTAAAGATGCGGTTTACTGCAGAATATTGCTTGTGGAACTCTATTCCCTACCCATTCCATCATTGAGAATATCCTCAATATAGCAGAGATGACACTCATAAAAATATAAATGAAACAGGAGAAATATAGGTCAATGGTTACTGAAGTTCCCTCAAGAATCTTTTTTATATTAATAAGGTCTAAAAAAAAGTTTTCCCTTATGTTTAGTATCTTCACCTTGTTTAGGTATCTAGTTAATCAACTCCCTAATGCCTTCACAGTTATATTGCCTCCAGCATGGATCTTCTCTATATATACTTGGTCTAATCCTGCTGCTTTTATCATCACTTTAATGTTATTTTTACCTTTTTTGAGGTAAAAAAAAAAAATTCACAATGTTAATGTTAAAATGTAGTGGTTCTATTTATTCCTCTTAATGAAGAGTTGGTTACTAAAATATTTACAGATTTTTTTTCACTGTTCCTTCTCCATTATCCACCTAAAATTATTTCCCTCAGAATAATTTTCCAACTTAGTAGGATCTCTCACCAAACTTTCTAGTAAATAGAAAGCTCTTCTTTGGTTCAAACCCTGAACAATATCAGCTGGCTGATACAGCCCCAAAATAAAAAACTAACATGCAAGATATTTCACTATCAAGAGCACCACAGCAATTAGGCTTTTCTGCTGACAGACATGGTTTATAAAGTTTGATACATGGGCTGGGGGACGGGATAAGAATAATGACCTATCTCTTTAGTTTTTCTTTTAGTCTTCATTAAATGCATTTTCATGCTAAACTAAAGAGGATCTTGAAATGTCTAAATCTAGTTACCTCTAACAAAGGTCTAAGATATTTTCCCAGAGGTAGGAAAAAAAATGGAAAATCAGCCTGGGTATATCCAGTCCAGGTTTGGTTAGCTGCCTGTCTAAAAATTGTCAGCTTGCTCTCAAAGAAGTTCTAACTTTTAATAACCTCACCAGATCTAAACTGAGAGGACCTGCAAGATAGTTTTAGTGAGATAAAACCTGGACTATACCTCCAGATGGGCCTGGATTCAAATCCCTTTTCTGAGACTCACCATTTTGTGTAAGTCACCTAGACTCTAAATCTCCACTTTCTCACTTGTGAATTGAGAAGGTTGGACTAGGTGGTTTCTGAAATTCATCAATCTTTTATATTTACATATATTTTAACCTTTATATCTATTATTATATAATATCTGACCAGCATAATACCCTTCAGAGGATACCTTGTCTAGTAGCCTCAACAAAACTATAGAGGACCAACAAAGCAGCCTGTTCCTTGAAGATGCCACTCTTCATAGGGAGCAAACAGTGAGAGCCGAGATAATAAGAGTACATGGAGAAAAAGTGGTTCTGCAACTACATATATATCTGTGATGTGTGAGCCCTGCAGTGTATATATTTTACTTACTCTGCTATTTTGTTAAATAGCTTTGATTATAAACTATATTTTCTGATTGACTGAAAAAATTAAAATCAATGTCTGCCTCATAAGCTATACTTTTGAGTGACTATGGATATGCAGTGTTCCTTAAGCCTGGGTTTATTCTTGTGACCTTACATATGAGAGGATAGTGCCTATATATATAGATAGATAGATAGATAGATAGATAGATAGATATATCTATATATGTATATATGTATACATATATATATGTGGATGTGTATTAAGATTGTGTGTACATGTGCATGTGGAAGCATGTATATACATACACGCATGCAGTATGTGTGTGTATATATATGTAAATTGGGGCAGCTAGATAGGTTATAGGGGAGAGAGAGAGAGAGAGTCTTGACTGGAATCAGGAAGCCCTGAGTTCAAATGAGGTCTCAGATATTTGCTAGCTGTGTGATCCTGGGCCAGTCATTTAGCCCTGTTTACCTGTTTCCTCATCTGTAAAATGTAAAATGGGGAAGGAAATGGTAAAGTACTTCAATAACTTTGCTGAGAAAACCCCAGATTGAGTCACAAAGAATCAGACATAACTAAAACATCTGAATAATAACAATAAAGCATATAAATCAATAATTCTATTTTTCTGAATCTATACTTTCTGTTTTTACCTGAATCAATTTGGTGCTGAATCGGTTTTTATGTATAAAATTATGAGTTAGCATAAAGAGACTAAAATTTCTTCCTAGTTCATTTGGAAACTTAAACACAGTAGCATTTATGTATTAAGCATTGAAGAAGAAAAAAATATACTTGAAGATGTTTTTAAAGTTATTTCAACTCAAACCAACATTTATTAAGTACCTATTGTAAACAAAGCCTCATGTCTCTATCCATTCTAATCCATCATCCATTAGGCTGACAGAGTGATTTTCTGAAAGCAAAGATCTGACTAAATCATTGCTCCTATTCAGTAAAGCCCCTTGGTTTTTCTATTAATTTCAAGATCGCCTGTCAAGTCCTATGGCATTTGCAGCACTTCACAACCTGGCCCCTTCCCACTTTTCCAATCTTCTTACACTTTGTTCCCCTCTAAACACCCTGTGATCCAACCACACAAGTCTATTTTCTCTTTTGTTTTGTTTTTTTGTATATGACACTCCATCATCTCTCTAATTAGCACCTTTGCCCTGACTCTGCCCTGTCTCAGATGTTCTCCTTCACCTCCATCTCTTAGCTTCCTTGGCTTCCTTCAAGTCTCAGCTCAAACTGTCTTTTCTTTAGGAAGCTTTTCCCAATCCTCTGAGATTACTTTTCTGTATATTCTGCACACACACACACACACACACACACACACACACATATATATATATATATATATATATATACATACACACATATGTATGTATATGTATATAAAATATGTAGGTATAATATATTATATATTAAATGCATTGTATATAATGCATACATATACACATATATGTAAAATCATTCTATACATATACATATAAATCCTCTAATTTTGAAAGAAGATTAGTAAAATGAATTGTTTCCCACTTCTGGTACTGTAAAAGAATCCTGCAATTGGATTCACAAACTCAGGTTCAAATACCAGCTCTGTTACTGAGTGCCTGTATGACACTGGGCAAATCAGTCTACCTTTGTAGACCTTTGTGGTCTTCACTTCCTCATCTATATAACAGGAGTGTGTAGAAGATGGAATTAGGTTATGTCTAAATGCCTTCTTCCTCGATATCTATGAATTATAAACATTAGTTAACTGAAATGTCCTTTTTTTCAATGCACATAATGCTCCATTTCTGGTCTCCAGGCATTTGCTCTGGTTGTACCCCAAATCTAGAATGATTTTCCTCTTCTTCACTTCCTAACCTCCTTGGTTTCCTTCAACTGGAATGTTATTTTCATTAAGTAGTCTCTCCAGTCCTCCTTAATCTTAGTGTTCTCCCACTGAGACTCTCCCCAATATATCCTATATCCTATAGATGTCTATATATCTATATAGATATCTATATAGATATATATATCTTTGTGTGTATGTGTGTATGTGTGTATAGATTAGCTTGTACTTATTTGTTTGTATATTGCTTCCACTTGACTGTGAACTCATTAAAAGTAGGGACTATTTCTTTGACCATTTTTCGCATTCCCCCAGAATTTACTTACAGTGCCTAGCACATGGTAGGTACTTGGTGAGTGACTAATCTAAATTCTACAAGTTCCTTAAGGCCCAACTCAAATTTCACTCCTATGAAGTCTTCTTCGACCATCCATCCCACAGAGATCTCTCCCTTCCTCAAATTTATAGCATCTTGTCTATGCCACTCATTTCACAATTATGTGGAGGCATACTCCACCATAAGGTTGCCTTAAATAATGTCATTTAGCATCCCAAACACCAGTAAGAATGCCATTAGGGGGATTAGCCCAGCTTAGTACTCTGCCAATTTCACTATTAATACCCTCCCTACTCTTGACCACTCCTGGACATTCCCACCTGTCTCCATCCATCACAACTCACCATATGGTTTCCTGTACCCTTCCCAATATGCTGTGCTAAATATCCCATTTCTTCAGTCCCCAAGCTCCAACTTTACTGCTGTGGAACTGTCTTCTATAGCCTCATCACTTGACACAGTGTTTTCAAAGAACCAGATAAAAACAAGATGCCTTCTGACTTCTCCTATTTTATTGTTTTACTTAATTTTTATATAATTACTTTAATATTCATGTGTTAATATTCAGCTTTCCTAATGAATGAGTCTGTAAAGTTCTTGATGGCAGGGATCATGTCACAAACAACCTTGTGTCTCCCACAATATTTAGCTTAATGTCAGATAGATGAGAGTAAGAAAGCATAAAAGACAGTTCTTTGATGGGCACAATCACATTGGAAGGGAATCGTCTATCTCTCCGAGAGTTCTGGCTCTAAAAAGTGAGCCCCAGGAGAAAAGCACCATTCAATGAAACACTAGAGATGGCAATAAAGGGATCATTATGCCCCACAGGTCTATAGGACTATAAAGGTAAAACTTGGAGACACAAAGGAAAGAATGTGTCCAATTTGGGCAGCTAGGTGACACAGTAGATAGAGCACTGGCCCTGGAGTCAGGAGTACCTGAGTTCAAATTTGACCTCAGACACTTAATAATTACCTGGCTGTGTGGCCTTGGGCAGGCCACTCAACCCCAGTGCCTTGCAAAAAAAAAAAAAGAATGTGCCCAATTCACCAAATGCTGGCATCCCTGACCAAAGTCTTGTTTGGTTGGTGCTAGAAATAGTTCTGGTAGAGACTCATATACCTATGAACTGGCTGTTACTCTCTACAAAGCCATAAACTAAAGTTGAGTGTTCAAAGTTTAGCATCCAAATCAAAGAAGGAAAAAAAAATATTAAATGATAATCACAAGACCCAAAGAAACCAAAATAAACAAGTTCTACAATATTCTATCTTCCCAGTCTCAGTTGCTCCCACCCATCAAGTAGAGACCTCAACAAATCTATTTCAAGGGGCAGCTAGGTATGACAGTGGATAGAGCACCAGCCCTGGAGTCAGGAGGATTTGAATTCAAATTTGACTACAGACTCTTAATAATTAATTACCTAGCTGTGTGACCTAGTCAAGTCACTTAACCCCATTGTCTTTCAAAAAAACCACAAAAAACTATTTCAAGAAATTAAACAGACCAAGAGAAAGCCATAGTCTGTCAGTCAGTGATCACATTTATCACATTAATGAATTTATCATACTGTATTCTGGTAACAAGAAGAGGATTTCAAACTTTTACACAGACCACAGATATACTTACTGAAGTTTTATTGAGCTCACATGAGTTCATGAAGTAAGGTAGAGAGTGGACTTTCAGTTAGAATGAATTGCTCATATTCTGAGACCAGGTACTTTTTTTTTAAAAGCTTTGTTTCTTTGACTAATATCATGGAAAAGGACTAAGAAATGCTTGGAATTAATGACTGGGAATTCAGTACATTGAGAATTTTGGCATCCAGAAGTAGTGATGGGTAGATTAGAAGTAAATGAAGGAAGAAACAGATGAAGACCATAAAACAAACCGACCCAAAAGAAACAGATGATACTATAAAACAAACCTACCTAGGTAAAGACCTGTGATTTCCTAGGCAAAAGGAACTATTGATATAGGAACTTCTTGTACTGATACATATGGGGAAACCTATCTGTGACTTATATTCTTGGAGGGCAGTGAGAATTGTGACATAAATTTGGTCGCATAGCAAGCAGAATGTCAGAAACACAACCCAAATTTGCCCTCTGTTCATTACACAATGCTATCTCTGAATATTTACTTATTCATTTCAGTCTTCCTGACTCTTGCTCCAGTGCCCTATTCACCTGAGTATATAATTTTGCTGTTGTTGTTTAGCTATTCTTCAGTCATGAATAATTCTGTGTGACCCCCTTTGGGTTTGTCTTGGCAGATACTGGGGTGGTTTGCTATTTCCTTCTCTAGGTCATTTTATAGATGAGGAAACTGAGGCAAGCAGGGTTAAATTACTTGCCCAGGGTCACACAGTAAGTGTCTGAAGCCAGATTTTAACTCAAGAATATGTCTGTCTGATCTCATGCCTGGCACTCGCTCCATAGTGCCATTTAGCTGCACCTAACTATAGAAAGATAGATAATATATACACACATGCATATGTATACACACACATATACAAATTAAATATATACACAGGTGTATATATATATATATATATTATATATATATATATTATATATATATTTGATATCTGATACATGTTTATAAAAAGCCATGTATATATTATATATATATATACAATATATACTGCAAAATAGTTAATTCTCTAAATTGTCTAAAGTTCTCTAAAATTGTTTTCATAAATAATTGCTAAATAGATAGACAGCTATAAAGATAGATGATAGATAGATAGAAAGGCAGATAGACAGGCAGATATAGAAGATAGATTAGATTAGATGGATGGATGGTTGTTTGGATGTATGGATTTATATCTTTTATAATAAAGATATAAATAAGGAATAGAATCATTAAAAAGCAAATAGATACAAAAAGAAACTCATAAAAAATTGAGAGTCCAAAAATAATAAAAAACACAAAGGAATGTTTAAGAATAAAGAATTCTTGGACTTCTGGCCAAGATGGCAGAGAGAAGACAGGCACTGTGTTAAGGTCTCCTGATCTTCCCTCATACATAATATGAAACAAACCTCTTAACAGAAATCCAAAATCTAGTAAGAGAAGCTAGGAGAAGAACATCTACCTCAAGGTTTGTCTTCTGGGATCATGGGTGAACCTGGGTGCAGAGGGTGAACTCTGGTGGGAGCACAGGACAGGGTGAGATCCTGAGAGAGGGACTGGCCTGATCCACCATGAGGGTGGGGGTCAACTGAGGAACAGAGGCATTGGTTGTGGCACTGACTGTCTGGAGCTTGGCAGCAGGGAAGGAGGGTGAGTTCCAGTGCGGGAGAGTTGCAGACATCAATCCCTGGGCTCATCTGATCTGGAAAAATTCAGAGTTCATGGGGGCGGCTAGGTGGCACAGAGCACCAGCCCTGGAGTCAGGAATACCTGAGTTCAAATCCAGCCTCAGACATCTAATAATTACCTAGCTGTGTGGCCTTGCTTGGGCAAGCCACTTAACCCCATTGCCTTGCCCAAAAACCCCAAAAAACTTAAAAAAAATTCAGAGTTCATACCTTCATTTCAGCTGAAGCCTCTTTCCAAAACAAACACAATTATAGCCCACTTCTAACCCAGGCTAAGGTGTGAGCAGCAGAATTCCCTCAGCTGTGAATAGAGAGAGCAATTACCTTGCCCTAGGGCAAAGCCCATCATTGTTCAAAGATAAAAATATTCAGCAGCTTCAACCACCCCCTCCAGGGCAAGGGAGAGGGCCTCAAATCAAGGTCACATACACTCCAGAAAAAAGCAACCAACACAGCCTACTGGCAAGCCCACTTGGAATTACTAAACCCAGTCAGTAAAGCCTCTAAGGATCTCAACACCAAACCTTTGTGAACCAGATCCTCCCCAGCATAAGGTCTTAGAAAAAGGAAAAAATGACATCAGAAAGGAGTGTCCATAGAAAAATTCCCATTAGAAAAAGATGCTACCTCAGAGAGACCTGAAGAGAATATGATCTGGTCTCCTGCACAGAAAGACTTCCTTGAAGAAAGCAGGAAGGAGTTTAAAAATCAATTGGAAAATTTGGGAGAGAAAATTAACACCTTGCAACACGAAAACAAATCTTTGGGAAAAATGACTGGATGAATACAAAAAGTAAATAAGTCTCTCAAAACCTCAATTGGTACAATGGAAAACTCTTACAAAAAATAGAATCAGTCAATTGGAAAAGGAATTGCAAAAGGTAAATGAAGAAAATTCTTCTCTAAAAAAAGAATGGAATCTGTGGAAACTAATGACTTCATGAGACAGCAAGAGTCTGTTAAACAAAAACAAAAAATAAAAAAGAAGAAATTGTAAAATACCTCATCAGCAAAACCAATGACCTCAAGAATAGATCAAGAAGATACAACCTGAGAATTATAGGACTTCATGAAAACACTGAAGATAAAATAAGCCTGGACTTAATATTACAGGATTTAGTGATGGAAACTACCTTTATATCATGAAACCAGAGAGCAAAATAGTTATTGAAAGAATACATCGATCGATCCCCTCCAGAAAGAGATCTTAAAATGAAAACAACAAGGAATGTAGTGGCCAAATTCCAGAACTATCAGATAAAAGAGAAAATCTTGCAAGCAGCCAGAAAGAAACAATTTAAACACCAAAGAGTCACATTAAGGATTACATAGGACCTGGCTGCATCAACATTAAAGGATGAAAGGGCCTGGAATGAGATATTCCAAAGAGCAAGGGAGCTAGGAATACCAGCCAAGAATCCACTATCCGACAAAGCTGAGCCTTCACTTCTAGAGGAAAAGATATACATTTAACGAAATGAGAGACTTGCAACATTTCTTGATGAAAAGACTAGAGCTAAATAGAAAACTTGGATATCAAACTGGAAATGCAAGAGATACATGAAAAGGTTAAAAAAAAAAGAGGGGGTAAAGGGAAAAAACCCCAACTATCCAATAAGATCAAACTAATTATATCCTCAACTGAGTAAAAGATTCTCATATCTCTTGAGAAGTATAATTCTACTAGAGAGAATATACTTAGTCAGAAGTGATGGACACTCATTACTTATCCATGAGACTGTCATCCAATAAGATGAAACTGGCTATATCCCTACCTGGTCTAAAGACTCTAATAACTCAAGAATTGTAACTCTATTAGAGAGAATATACTTAGCCAGAAGTGAAGGATACACAGGACTTTTCTGTGACTCTGACAGAATGATTTAAAAACAATAACTCCCTACAAAGGGGGACAGTAAGAAGACAGGAGGAAGGAGGAGATTGAATGGGGTAAATCTCATTACAATAAGAGGTACAAAAGACCTATTGAAATAGAGGGGAAGAAGGGAGGAGGTGTGAAGCACCTGAATCTTCTTCTCATCAGACTTGGCTTAAAGTTAACTTGCACACTCAGTTAAGGTAAGAAACTTATCTTACCTTTCAAATATTAAAAGGGGGAAAGGGAGTGGGGGATGGGGAGGAGGAGAGAAAGGGGAACTAAGAGAAGGAAGGGGAAAAAAGAAGGGGAAAAGGAAAAAGGGAAAGAAAGGGGAGGAGGGTTGATATAGAATGGCAAAAACATACTGAAGGTGGTGGTATTCAGAAAATGGATAAAGGGACAAAAGGGGGAAAATACAAACAGAGGGAAGATAGCATAGAGGGCAATAAAGGGTTAGTAATTATAACTTTGAATGTGAATGGGATGAACTCTTCTTTAAAATGTAACCAAATAGCACAGTGGATTAAAAACCAGAATCCTCCAATATGCTGCTTACAAGAAACTCATTTGAAGTAGAGATACAAATAGAGTAAAGGTAAAAGGTTGGAGAAAAATATATTTTGCTTCAGTTTAAATGAAAAAAGGAGGGGTAGCAATCCTTATCTCAGACAAAGTAGCTGCAAAAATAGATAGCATTAAAAGAGATAAGGAAGGAAACTATATTCTCCTAAAAGGTTCCATAGACAATAAAGTAGCTTCAATACTAAATATGTATACACCCAGTGGTATAGCATCCAAGTTCTTAGAAGAGAGGTTGAAAGAGCTACAGGAAGACATAGACAGCAAAACTCTGCTAGTGGGAGATCTCAACCTGCTATTCTCAGATTTAGATAAATATAATCATAAAACAAACAAGAAGGAACTTAAGGAGGTAAATAGATTGTTAGAAAAACCTAAATATGATAGACTTATGGAGGAAATTGAATGGGGATAGAAAGGAATATACCTGTTTTTCTTCAGTATATGGCACTTACACAAAAATTGACCATGTACTAGGGCATAAAAGTCTAATGATCAATTGCAGAAAAGCAGAAATACTGAAGACATCTTTCTGAGATCATAATGTAATAAAAATCATATGCAATAATGAGCCAGGGAGATATAGACCCAAAACTAATTGGAAACTAAGTAAGCTCTTATTAAAAATGAGTGGATCAAACAACAAATTATAGAAATAATTAATTATTTCATCCTAGATAATGACAATAATGAAACAATACATGGGATTCACTCAAGGTGGCTATCAGGGGATATATTATATCTTTAAATGATTACATGAAAAAATTAGAGAAAGAGGAAATCAATAAACTAAATATGGAACTAAAAAATTAGAGAAAGAACAAATTAACCCCCCAATTAAATATCAAATTAGAAATTCTAAAAATTAAAGGAGAAATTAATAAAATTAAAAGCAAGAAAACAATTGAACTAATAATAAAACCAAGAATTTGTTTCATGAAAAAAAACAATAAAATTGATAAACTTTGAGTCAATTTGATTAAAAAAAAATAAAACCAAATTGCTAGTATCATAAATGAAAAAGGTGTACTCACCATCAATGAGGAGGAAATTAAAGCAATGATTCAGAGTTATTTTGTTCAACTCCATGCCAATAAATTTGACAATCTAATTGAAATGGAAGAATATTTGCAAAAATCTAAGTTGCCCAGGTTAAATGAAGAGAAAATTAAATACCTACACAACCCTATCTCAGAAAAAGAAATTCAAAAAGCCATTATTGAACTCCCTAAGAAAAAAATCTCCAGGGCCAGATGGATTTACAAGTGAATTCTATCAAACATTTAAGGAACAATTGGTTCCAATTCTATATAAACTCTTTCAAAAAACAGGGGAAGATGGAACTCTGCCTAACTCTTTCTATGACATCAATATGGTGCTGATCCCTAAATCAGGAAGAGTTGGAGCAGAAAGAAAATTATAGGCCTGTCACCCTGATGAATATAGATGCAAAAATCTTAAATATAATCTTAGCAAAATGATTACAACAAATTATCCTAAGGATAATGCACTATGACCAAGAAGGATTTATTCCAGGAATGCAGGGTTGGTTAAATATTAGAAAAACTGTTAGTATAATTAATTATATCAATAACAAACCTATCAGAAATCATAGGATTATATCAATAGATGCTGAAAAAGCTTTTGACAAAATATAGCACCCATTCCTACTAAAAACATTAGAGATTGTAGGAATAAATGGATTGTTCCTTAGAATAATAAGCAGTTTCTATCTGAAACCATCAACAAGCATTATATGCAACACAGATAGGCTAGAGGTATTCCCAGCTAGATCAGGGGTGAAACAAGGATGCCCACTATCACCACTACTATTCAATATTGTATTAGAAATATTAGTTTCAGCAATGAGAAGAAAAAGAAATTGAAGGAATTGGAATTGGGAAGAAAGAGACAAAACTCCACTCTTTGCAGATGACAGGATGGTATACCTATAGAATCTCACAAAATCATCTTAAAAACTACAAGAAATAACTAGCAACTTTAGCAAAGTCACAGGATATAAAATAAACCCTCATAAATCTTCAACATTTCTATATATGACTAGCAAGATACAGCAGAAAGAGCTAGAATGAGAAATTCTATTCAAAGTAACCTCAGACAATATAAAATACCTGGGAGTCTATCTGCCAAGGCAGAATCAAAAACTTTTTGCAAACAATTACAAAACACTTCTCACAAATAAAATCAGATTTAAATAACTGGGCTCATGGATAGGTCAAGTTAATATAATAAAATGACAATTCTACCAAAACTAAACTATCTGTTTAGTGCCTTGCCAATTAAAATTCCAAAAAATTAATGAGTTAGAAAAGGTTGTAAGTAAATTCATAAATAAAAAGTCATAAATAAAAAGTCAAGAATTTCCAGGGATTAAATGAAAAAAGTATAAAAGAAGGTGGCTTAGCCCTACCTGATCTAAAATTATATTATAAAGCATCAGCCATCAAAATTGTCTGGTTCTGGCTAAAAAACAGAGTGGTGGATTAGTGGAATAGACTAGGTACAATAGCAGGAAATGATTATAGTAATCTGCTGTTCAATAAACCCATAGAGTCCAGCTCTCTCTTTAATAAAACTGTTGGGAAAATTGGAAGTTTGTATGGAAGAAATTTAGATTAGACCAACACCTCACACCCTATTCCAAGATAAGATCAAAATGGATACAGGATTTATACATAAAAAAATTATTATAGGCAAACTAGAAGATCAAAGAGTAGTTTACCTGTCAGATCTATGGAAAGGGAAGCAGTTTATGACCAAGGAAGAGATGCAGGACATCATTAAAAACAAACTAGATAATTTTGATTACATTAAATTAAAAAGCTTTCACACAGACAAAACTACTGTATCAAAAAATACAAGATCAAAAGAAACATAGTAAATTGGGAAACAATTTTTACTACTATTGTTTCTGACAAAGTACTCATTTCTAAAATATACAGAGTCAAATTTCCAAAAAAATAAGCCATTCCCCAATTGACAAATGGTGAAAGGATATGCAAAGGCAATTTACAGCTGAGAAAAATCAAAGCAATCAATAGTCATATGAAAAATTGCTCTAAATCAATACTTATTAGAGAAATGCAAATTAAAGCATCTCTGAGGTACCACCTCACACCTCTCAGACTAGCCAACAAGACCAGAAAGGACAACGATCAATGTTTGCAAGGGATGTGGGAAATCTGGGACACTAATGCATTGTTGGTAGAACTGTGAACTAATCCAACCTTTCTGGATAGCAATTTGGAATTACGCCCAAAGGGAAACAAAAATGTGCCACTACTGGGTCTATACCCTGAAGAGATGATGGAAAAAGTGTAAAAACATCACTTGTACAAAAATATTCATAGCAGCCCTGTTTGTGGTGGCAAAAAATTGGAAATTAAATGAATGTCCTTCATTTGGGGAATGGCTTAACAAACTGTGGTATATGTATATCATGGTACACTATTGTTCTATTAGAAACCAGAAGGGATGAGAATTCAGGGAAGCCTGGAAGGATTTGCATGACCTGATGCTGAGTGAGATGAGCAGAACCAGAAAAACACTGTACACCCTAACAGCAACATGGGAGTGACAATCAATCTTGATGGACTTGCTCATTCCATCAGTGCAACAATCAGGGACAATTTTGGGCTATCTGTGATGCAGAATGCCATCTGTATCCAGAGAAAGAATTATGGAGTTTGAACAAAGACAAAAGACTATTACCTTAAAATTTAGGGGAAAAAATATTATCTTCTTATGTAATTTTGCTATTTCTTATACTTTATTTTTCTTTCTTAAGGATATGCTTTCTCTCTCATCACATTCAACTTAGATCAATATATATCATGGAAACAATGTAAAGACTAACAGATTGCTTTCTGTGGGGGTGAGGGGAGGGAAGCAAGATTAGGGGAAAAATTGTAAAGCTCAAAATAAACAAAATCTTTCTAAAAGAAAAATAAGGGGGACGGCTAGGTGGCGCAGTGGATAGAGCACTGGCCTTGGAGTCAGGAGTACCTGAGTTCAAATCCGACCTCAGACACTTAATAATTACCTAGCCGTATGGCCTTGGGCAAGCCACTTAACCCCATTGCCTTGAAAAAAAAAAAAACCAAAGAAAAAGAAGGAATTCCTAAAATCATGGAACCATTTTTTCTTCTACTCTAGACCTACTCATGACTACCTAGGAATACTGAATTATTTTTAAGGTACTGAATTTCCAGCCATTAGTTATAAGTGTTTCTCAGTGATCTGCCATGGCTCTGATCAAAGGAAAAAAGTTTAAATGACAAGTCTCTGATATGATCCCAAGAGGGAGTTGTTGCACCTAGGTATATCTCTTTGTGACTCATCAGCCCTCTCTCTGCAAATCAGCAATTCTCCCTTGTTTGCAGAGCCAATACTGAGTCTTCACATGCCAGAGGTGCATCTGATTTTCCCATTACTTTGTCTAAGTGCCCCTCTAGCAAGTCATCACTCCTTGGCTCTAAAGGGGAAAAAAACCCCAACCAACCTTTATTTTAGGCACAATCTATATTTTCCTTTTTGTGCTGCTCTGCATTATACTCAATAGTTTTTGTTTGTTTGTTTTCATCAAGATTGGGATGTGGCAAATGATATAGAACTGAAGACATTTTTCATTTCTTAGTCTATGAGGGGTACCCATAAAGAAGCAAGGGTTCCAATACCCATTCTTATTCTCTAATCACAAGGTTATTTTCCATATGGTCCTTGGAGAGAGTTGACAACATTGATACATATCTCTATCCATATTTCAGATTACAGAGTTTTACTGTGGCTTGGAATCCTATCAGGATCTTTACTCACTGCCAAGAAAATATCTACGTAAAAAAGATTAAAGACAAAAGGCACCATCATGAATTTAGGTGGACACCTACTGCTTTTTCTCCCAGTCAAGTTATTGCTACAAATTATGTTGCTTTTCCCTCCCACCCTGCCCACCCAACTTCTAAAGTAACTTCCCTTCAACAATACTAGGGAAAAAAAAAGAAACAGGCATTTATTTTGCCCTTAATTGATCAATTGTGTCTTATCACTGACAAAAATAAATAGAAATTTTGAACTATCACCTTATGCTATACTTTATATATTGTTACATTTTAGTTGCTTTCTAACATCTAAAATAAAATAAGTAAAACCAGAGCTATCCGTTCAAAAACCTGATTTCTTATTGATGGTAGCTGGAGCCCTGCTCATGGAATAAACAGACTTAAGAGATTAGGCTCTCCTGTAAACTTAAAAAACATTTATCCTGTGGTTAAAGAAAATCTACCTGCCAAAACCAAAAGAAATGTTCTACCAGTTGTGAAATTTGGGGCAGATCAACTCTCCTCTCTGGTCCCAATTTCATTATTTATAAAATGTGAGAAGTGGAAGATACATTCAAAAGTACTTTCCAGTTCTAATAAGCTACAAATAAAGATATAAAATTATATCCTCTACTCTAGCCATAGTCTTTACCTTCTCTACCCTTAACCCAACCAAAATTTGGGATTATACAACTGAGAGGGGTAGAGAAAGATTTGATAGATGAATGTTTGCCTAATTTCATCCAGGCCAGGTCTCCAGACCACCACCAAACTGCCTCTCTGAGGTAATTCTATCCTGGGTCAGCTTCCCTTTAGGTGTCTTCTCCTACTCAAGAAGTTCCCTGAAGGCAAGGATGCCTTGTTTCCTTGAATTTGTATCCCCAGCATTTAGTGTGAGTGCCTGACCCATAATAAGAATTTAATAAATCATCTATCTATATAGATCTTTCAATCGAGTCCTGAAGATTCTATGCTATCCTAAGGCAAACTTATGAATTGGAGGTAGACATTAAAGATAGATTCTTCCAGACCAAAGATTTTTAACCTTTTTTTTTGAATCACCAACATCTTTGGCAATCTAGTGAAGATTTTGCATCCTTTCTCATAATGTTTTTAAATGCATAAAGCAAAATGTACAAGATTACAAAAGAAAGCAGTTATTATTAAGATATAGTTATCAAAATATTTTTAAATGCACATATGGGGCAGCTAGGTGGTGCAGTGGATAGAGCACTGACCCTGGAGTCAGGAGGAACTGAGTTCAGCTCCAGCCTTAGACACTTGATAATTACCTAGCTGTGTGACCTTGGGCAAGTCACTTGACCCCATTGCCTTGCAAAAACATAAATAAAATATAAATAAATGCACATATGTCAAGTTAAGAGTTCTAGTTCTTGATTATTTTTATCAGGCAGAAGAAAATCTAAAGACTCTGACCTGGGCCTTCTCTTTTCTCTCTACAGTTCTATGTTTGTGAATCCCAAATCCATATATTCAACCCTAGGTTCTTTTTCCTGTGCTCTGGTTCCACATTATAAACTATCTAAATGTAATTTCAAAAATGATTTCCTGGAGACATCCTAAACTTGTCATGTACAAATTGTAATTATTGCTATTGTTATTATTTTTATTATTTTAAGGACTAGATCTCCCCATCTCACTCAAACTAGAAGTTCCTAGCTTGGAACAGGAGCTGTGACCTTCTTTTTTGACCTGGGCCAGTTTATCCCTCTTGGTGGTCCATCTTTCCTTGGAGTTCACCATATAAATGTCAAACTTTGGTTGGACACTCAATAACTTTAACCCATTGCAGTTCAAAACTACCAACTTCAAGAAATATACCAGCCTCAGCTTCCCAAATAGAAGTTTCATGGGATTACCATAAGCACCCCTGAATGTCCTCCAGAACTCATTATCTTTCCCCAAGAACTCTCCCTCCTGAAATTCCCTATTACTGTTAAAGGCATCACAATCCTATTCACCTAGATTTGCAACCAAACCTCAATTTCTTTCTCAACACTTCATTTTCTCTCACTTTATTTAATCAACTGAAAATTCTTGTTTCCCCTCTATTCAATTTCACCTGATTATGGCCCTTTCTCTCTATTCAGATACTACCCTACTTATCACCTCTTCCTTGAATTTTACTAAAACCTCTCCAAATTGGTCCCCCTACTTCAATTCTCTCTCCACCCCAATCCACCCTTTCTAGAACACAGATCTAACTATATCATTCTACTATTAAATAAACTCCATATTACTTCTAGAATGAAATACAAATGTTCTCTTTCTGATATTTGAAGTTCTCTACAACCAGTGCCCTCAATATCTTTCCAATCTTTGTACACATTATTCTCTTTATCACACTACAGTTTAGCCATAATGGACTACCTATGATTCCCCACACATGATGCTCTATTTCCTGTCTTTCTGTCTTTTCAGTGACTATGTGCCCACCTAGAGCGTATTCTCAGTCAACAACAGCCTCTTAGAGTCCATGGTTTCCTTCCAGACTCAATTCAAGCACCATCCACACACCATGGGATTTGAACTCTTTGCACTTGCTTAGGGTTCCACAAGCATGTTCATTTCTCTTGTTGCAGTGTACTGTCTTATAGACTTGTGATATTGTTTAGTTAATAACAGAAGCAAACATCAAGAACAGAAAAGGATTTCAAAGGATAACCCTTCTCCCCCAACCTAGAAGTAAATTCTTTTAGATTAGAAACTGTCTTTTCTAAGTTCTCAGTCTGGTGTATCTGTTGTTGTTCACTCATTTCAGTTTTATCTGACTTTGTGACCCATTTGGATTTTCTTGACAAAGAAACTGGAATGGTTTGCCATTTGCTTCTCCAGCTCATTTTACAATTGAGGAACCTGAGGCGAACAGGATGAGGTGATTTCCCAAGTAACACAAGTTGGTGAGAGTCTGAGGCCAAATTTGAACTCAGGATGATTGGTCTTTCCAACTCCAGACCCAGGCTTAGACTTGCTTGATCTTAGAATCTAAAAAAGTCTCTTCTCTTTAGAAAAAGTTTACAAGAAAATCTTGTCTTCAAATTAAAGAGCAAAATGTGTCAGTGCAAAGGACCTCTGGTTATTTTTGATGTCTTGCATATAGTAGATACTTACTAAATAAGTTAAAGCAACTTATATGGGGCAACACAATTGAAAGAATGTAAAGAAGATTCATCTTCCCAAATTCAAATCTGATCTCAGATATTGCCTAGCTGTGTAACTTTGGGCAAGTCATTTCACCCAACCACTTCAGTTCCTCATCTGTTAAATGGGTGGGGAAGAAAATGGCAAACCACTCCAGTATCTCTGCCAAGAAAACCCCAAAAGAGGACATAAAGAGTCAGACAGTTGAAACAAATGAATAACAACCTTGCATGAATTGACAAGATAGAGGAATGGGGTTTAAATTTGATTGACATCCATTAAAGTCCCCTAAGTCAAACCCATGTTTTAAATAAATAATAAACCATCAATTCTAATATTTGTGATTTTCCTTGGAGAAATTTCATTTACTTTCAAAATATAAGTATCATAATACATTTTGCTCCCCCCCCCCCCATAGATTAGTGGATTTCTAAGGAAGAAGCTCCTATTTCATCTATTTTCACTAAGGAATTTTATTGACTGCTGCCATAACTAATGATTCTAAATTGGATACAACACTGGGACTGGAATAAGGAAGATTCATTTTCCCGAATTCAAATTCAGCCTCAGACACTCACTAATTGTGACCCTAGGCCAGTGATGGGATTCAAATAAATTAACAACCAGTTCTCTGTCTTAATGACCATTTTAAGTATACAAAAAGATATACCAAAAAGTAGTTTAATATTTCATGCATTTAATACTCAAAAAAGAACAATAAGAGAGGTACACAAAACTCAATTATGTTATGTTACTCACTGAAAGCAAGCATATCCTTATGGAATGAAAGCAGCCACGTGACCACAGCAGTCAGTATTGGAACATATGCAGAACCAAAGCTCATTCTACCTATTCTAACTCTTATTTTTCTTCTTCTTCCATGGCATCTGAAATGGGTGATAAGATAACCCTTGAAGTCTGTATTTCTATTGGTTCATTGTGTCCCAACTCCCTATTGGTTTCACCATTCAGGGAACACTAGCACACTCATAATATGGGGGGAATTTTGAGTATAACACAAATGACAGCTTGTCATCCCCTGGTTGTTTGGCACTTTTTCTCTTTACATCATATGTTTGTTTACTGATGGAACAAAAATGAAGGAATTAAAATGTGGTATTTCATCAAAGATATGTTTTAAGAAATGAATAAAAAAGATTTTAAATAACAAATAAATAAATAAACGAATGAATGAATGAATAAATAAATAATTTTTTTTTTACCTATGGATGGAGTGAACATTACTATGGGCACTTAGAAAACACTATTGCGCAGATGAACATGAAAAAGAGTAAGGAATGTAAATTTGTGATTTTCACATTGGGCAGCTGCTCAGGCACCCAACCTTAGAGTGAACCATGACTACAAGTGTCATTTGAACATCCAGCTAACCAAACTTAATATAAAATTAGGTATTGGTGTCAACTATTACCCTTAGCTAGTCATTTACCTCTGTTAGCTTCAGTTTCCTCCTCAGTAAAATGAAGTTGAGAAGAAAATGGTAAACTACTCAATATCTTTGCCAAGAAAACTCCAAAATAAAGTCACAAAGAATTTGAGATAATTGAAATGATGGACCAACAAAAAGTTATTGATTTAGACAACTACCATTTAAGATGTCCTAACTTTACCACTCCTTTCTTACTAAGGGTTACTCAATCTAAAACAATAACAAATAGCAATTCATATTTATATAACTTTTGACAATTTCCAAAGAAGTTGACTCATAACCACCATGTAAGGCACACTGTCCAAAAATGATCATCCCTATTTTACAGCTTAAGACACCGAGACTCAGACAGACTGAGCAACTTTTCCATAGACTCACAACTAGTGTTAAGAGGCAAAGCTGAGATTTGAATTAGGAGCTAGAACTGGATTCCCTTCTGATTCCCAGTTCAATATTCTCCTTTCTCTTCAGAAATAAAAATAATAAATAATTATCCAATGTATATGTCTTAGGCTAGCAATAAGGAACCATAAAACACAATTTCTTGAGTCTGCAAGAAAAGAAAAAATAGTTGGAAGTAGTCATTTTCAGCAAACATTTGCCTAGGGAGTTAAGTAAAAGAACAGCCTTCAAGAACTCGCTTTAGAAAAAATATACCAAAATTCTATTAGTCCATCAGTCTCACTGCTGCCATTTAGAATGAGAAGGGCAATTTAAATCTAATCATATTTGTTTAGTATAAAACTAAGATAAACTAGTTCACTATTAATTAGCTTAATTTCCAGAGTAACCTTCCAACAGGCCAGTAAGGCACAAAGAGTATTAAATTAGGAATTAGAAGATTTGGATTCCTCTCTTCTTCTCTTCATTCACAAGTTGTGTGATCTTAGGTAAGTCATTTCACTTTTTCTATACAATTTTCTCTTCTGAGAAATAGAGGGCAGTTATGAGAATCAAATGAGATCATAACTATATGATATTTTGCAACAGCAAAGCAATAAATGTAAGCTATTATAATTCAGTGAAAATATTTTTGGAAGGGAAAAAAGTCCATTTCAACATTATTTAAATAAGATTTATTTTACCCCACTCAGAAATACATAAAGGATCATAGAATTCAGATGCAGAGAACATTCTAAAGATGATATTATCTATCACCTTCATTTTATAAAGGAGGGAAATGTCTCCAAAAAAGATCACTTGACTAGTAGGTATCCGAACTAAGGAATTTCCCTTGACTCTTCAGACTTTAATTCTAATTCTCTTTCCACTATATATGACACCTTTAAGAAAACAATTTCTTCTTGGGGAAATTCCCTGACATCCTTTAATCTGATACATATTTTTTTTTGGTAAAAGATGCGAAATTTTTATTCTCCCTTCAAATAAACTCAACAAATAATCATAGAATTCTGATTAACCAAAGCTAACTTGCCAGTTATATCTCCCAAAATATACTGGAAAGAGTACAGCATTGGAAGTTAGGAGAGGATTTGAATCCCAGTTTTGACACTTGACACTTGACTTGAGCTTGGGCAAGTCCCAGCCTCTCAAAATTAATTACTTCCCTTTTCTGTAAATATGGTTAGGCTGGATTATCTCTAAAGATCAGTTCCCTTCTAAATCCTTTGACATACTTTACAGTTGTAAGAGAAAACCTCTTTCTATATATTTTTGCACTTTACAAAAATCTTTCCTTACAACAATTCTGTCAAGTAAGTGGTAAAATTATTTATTACTTATCTCCTTTTTATGGAGAACTCTAAAATGATTTGTTCAGAATTACACTGGCTAAGTGGCTGTTTTGGGACCCAAAATCTACATCTTTAGATTCCAAATCTATCATGAGTCTACCCTGTTTCTCAGTTCTGTTTACAAGATGCTGAAACTTTGTAAAGTGGGAACATTTCACCCCACAAACAATTCAATAATTACATCATAACTCATGTTGAAGTTATGTTTAGTTGTCTTATTCCTACAGCATAAGGAACAAAGTGCCTACTGTAAATACAAAAATATGTCATATATCATAATAATGTTATAGATAGATAGATAGATAGATAGATAGATAGATAGATAGATAGATAGATAGATAATGTAATGTAAGGAAGAACACAAACTGTTTTCCAAGTTCATAATTGCCCCAAAGAAAGTATGACTGGGTACCTCAAAGGAAAACTCTAATTTTATACTATAAACCTGAGAGCATTCCTTTCCATCCCCTCTATCCCTAGTTATCCCTTGGATTAAAGATAAGTACAAGACACAAAGCTCTCAGTTCACATCTTTTGATGTTTTATCTTTATCCCAACCAAATATTTCAGAAATTCCTAGCAGAAAATTGTGAGGTTGGGTGACAGAAACACATAACCAGAAGAAAAACAGAAAGATTTGTAAAATTAATTATAACATTTTGACATGAAAGTTTGTGCCTGGAGAATAAGACATTCAAAATTATAGGATGTCATTTTAGCCAAGTCTTATTCTGTCTTTTTTTCCCCTTCCATATAACATATGGTTTATTTTAATATTTCTTTTACAAGGCAGTTTATCCAGACAAAGAAAAAAATAGGCAGTCCCTTCAAAAGATTTCTACTGAAAAAAAAGCCTTGTGGTAATTTTTCATTTGATATGACTATTTGTCACTCCAATACAAAACCAGCAGTATTTTACTAACAATTCTAGGGATGTTTCTTAAAAGAGATAATGCAGATAAATGACACCATGTAGCAAATTCTGTACTTTTTAGGGGAAGAAAAAACATGATAATCCCCTAATAAAACACATAAGAATAACTGAAACACCTAGAATTTATAGACAGCAAAAGATGAAAGGGTCCACATTTATTTTTTCCCTATTTTACCAATACATTTCTGAGGTTCCAATGCTTATGCTGTAATTTGTTATGATACTAACATCCCAACTCCTCAACAAAACTGATGATGAGTGGTTTGATCTACAGGCAACTTGTCTCCTCCAAACACATTCCAATAATCCATGTTGGTTTTAATCTTGTTCTCATCCTAAAATGGACCCCCCACAAAAGTATTCTCTTTGCTCAAATAACCATGCATAGAAAGAAAGCATAAATGAGTGCTCCTTAAGAAGCACCATACATGTGAAGATGTCTTTTTCCTTCTCATCTTAGCCCAAACCATCACCTACAATCCTGTGAAAAGTTGTTCGGGGACTTGTTCCATCAAGACTAAGATTATAGCCCCAAAAGTTCCCGTCCACATCATATTCACAAACTTTACTCTCAACCTATCAAATCCTTAATTCATTAAACTTGGAAGATTCAGGAAATAGCATCTGTAAAGAAATTATATGAACATTTCTTTAAAAAAACAAACACCACCAATATAAATACAAAGTTCAGAGCACACTATTATTATATGAACCTTTTTTTTTTACTATTGCTCATTCCTTTATGAGTGCAGCAAGCACTCAAGAGACATGTACAACAGTTTCTAAATCACGTCACTTTCAAATCCTGATTCTAATTCTCTACCATTTTCATGCCAGACTAGAACAACACTCAGGATAGAATGAGGCGAATAGTTTTCAATGTGTGGTTTACCTAATTCTGCCTATTAAATAAATCTTATTTATTAAAGACTACTGAATTTTTATTTATTAAAGTCAACTGGTTTATAAAACTACCTGCTAATCTATTTAGTTCCCAGTCACTAGTACATTCCAGGAAAGATTTTCAACATCTCAATACTTTGCTTATATTGCTTGGGAAATGCCACTACATCCAGACTAACTTCTTCCCCTGTCCTACTCAATTAAAAGCAAGATACTGCTGTTTTTCATTCTGAGCAAAATTACATTTTCTGGGTCACTTTCTTAGTCTCACAGGGCCAATTTCTGTGCAGTTTGACAAAAACAGTCAAAGAAGAGATTTAAATGCAACCGGTTTCCATTGTCATTGTTGCAAAAGGCAAGATGATCTGGGTCTTTTTCCACCTTGCAGTTTCCAAACAAATATACCTCCACAGACACTTCAGTCTGCACCTTCCTCCGCATGGGAAAAGACTCTTTGCTTTGCCCAAAACCCCAAAGGAGGAAGACCTGCCATGGGGGGGGGGGGGGGGGGAGGGAAAGATAAAGATTTAATGAATTCCTCTTTCTAATTACAAGTTTTTTACAATTTAACCACAGGTTTAAAAGGCTGAAAATGATCATCGAAAGTGTTTTCATTCAACATTTACAAAAATGTTATCTCTCCTCCCCTCCTCCTTCTCTGACAATGTATATAGTATATTATATATATATATATGTATATATGTATATATCAATATCTATCTGTCTAGATATCTAAATAAATAAATATATTAGCAAGTGTATACACACTCATATAAATAAAATCACTATGTATGTATACACACAGACAAATCCACGAATATATAGGAAGATCCACACAGGACAGACCCGCAACCCAGACTAGATATATCACCAATGCTTTCCTTTTGGCACACCTATGACTTACATGCATTGCCACCATAAGCACAGGCAAGTCTTTGAACACCTATTCATAACATAAAGTGCTTATACACGGAAGCTGAAGAGACAAACATGAATGGGAAGGGAGAGAAGGAACGCAGTTTTTAAGCACCTTTCCCCTACATGTTTCTCGCACATTTTTTTTGTCCCAACTACAATTACCTTAGCAACCAAAGAATTGTCTTTTATTTTCCCTTCTGCTTAAAAAAATAATTATTCTCCTCGGGGGCCAGCTCGAGCCATGGCAAAAAAAAAAAAAAAGAAAAGAAAAGAAAAGGAGAAAGCAAAAGGACCAAAGACTCCCGCAGTTGCTTTCCTGGGGGACAAGCGCGGCTCGTCTCCGGACTCTTCTCCAGATTTCTTTGCTCCTCTTCTTAGTTTCCTCGGACCCAACACCGGGACATCCCTCAGAGAAAAAGCCAAGAGGGGAAAAACTGCTGAAAAGCCGCCCCGGACAACATGGTCCTCTGCGCACCGGGACACAGTTGGGAGCTCCAAGCCCTTGTTTTGATTCGCTCTCCTGCTCTCTTAGCCTTCTTCCCCGGGTGCAGTTCGGGGATCCTCGGCAGCCCCCCAGAAGACGGAGGGATGGGGCGCCGGCGCCTCCGCCTCCGCCCGCGCCGCCTCCCTTTCCCCCTCCTCCTCCCGCTCTTCCTCCTCCTCCTCCTCCTCCTGCTCCTCCTCCTCCTCCTCCTTCTCCTCCTCCTCCCCCTGGTCCGCCGCTCCCCGCAGCGCTGGGAGCGGACGCTGAGGGCTGGAGTCGGCCGAGGCAGGCAGGCAGGCAGGCAGGCAGTCCGCAGTCGCTGCGGCCGCGGCTGAGGAGGAGGCAGCAGAAGTCGCTGCCTTAACTCTCCAAGAATTCTTCCCGAGGCCCTGGGCAAACTGCAACAGCGGCGCCCGCTGTTGGGTGCGGAGAAGAGCTGCAGCCCCGGCTCCCGCACCTGTGGAGGAAGCACCTGCGACCCGAAGGATGGGCTCGGAGCCAACCCGGGAGAACGCCGAGAGAGCGAGCGAGCGAGAGAGGGAGCGAGAGAGCGAGCGAGAGAGCGAGAGAGCGAGAGAGAAAGAGAGAGAGAGAGAGAGAGAGAGAGAGAGAGAGAGAGAGAGAGAGAGAGAGAGAGAGAGAGAGAGAGAGAGAGGAGGCGGCGGGGGCCGGGGCGGGCACGCTCGGGAGAAGGGTCCCAGGGGCGGGGTCTGCGGAGAAGCCTTCACTTTTCAGTTGCTTGGAAATGAAACACCACAAATCAATCGAGTCTTAATTTTTTTGTTTTGTTTTGTCTAGACTTAAGAAAGCAATGGAGAAAATGGTAATAAAACGGCTTAAACTAAAGTGTGTTCCATATGCTCCCCTCACTCCCAACCCCCGAAGAACTCCTACCAGAGGACTCCTCTCGGGGAACTCCTAAGATAGGTCTCTCCTCTAGAAGACAGGATTTGAAATGAAGCTTGAAGAAAGCTAAAAGGGGAGAGCTTTCCAGTTAAGGAGGCAGGGGAAAATAGAAGAATGGAGATGAGAAATGGACCCAGAGATCCCTGCGGGAGTAGAGGACACTGATTTGTTCTATCAAAAAAGGGAAACAAACTTTCTGATCTTCAAACTTTTCCAAAGGTCGAGGACTTTGCTGAAAGGTTTTGTAAATTTCTTCCCTTTCAGGACCGTACTTCCTTATCATTAATTTTTTTAGATGTTTCAAAATTGCCCCTAAGTAATCCCAGGCTCTATTGTACCGAACTTTAGAATTGATGATGCACCTAGTTCTATCCCAATTCGAATCAAATCAATCTACAAGCATTTATTAAGCTTATTATATCATGAGCACAGAACTGGGGAGACAAAAACAACCGATGGCTTCAGGGAATTTATATGAGGGGGACGTGTACCTATCAAATCAACCATCATTTATTAAATATCTACTATAAACCAGATTCTGTGCTAAACTGGGAGTAAGAAAGTTTTAAAAAAGAGTCCTTGCTTTCAAGGAACTCACAATCTTATGGGGGGGGAGAGCATGAAGACAACTATGTACAAACAAGATAAATACATAATAATAATCATTAATATCATTATTATCATTATTATTATTATTATTATCTCAGGCAAGACACCGACGTTATGGAGGGCTGGTAAAAACGTCTTGCAGAAGGTGGTATTTTACATGTAAATATGTTGTTTTGGTTGTTGTTATATTATATTATTATTATTATTATCATTATTATTATTTGGGGGTCAAGTGGTGAAGAGCTTTAAATGCTATGGAGCCATTAGGAGCTACCAGTTGTTGGAGCAATTTAACAAACATTGGGGCAGCTAGGTGGCGCAGTGGAGTCATGAGGGCTTGAGTTCAAATTGTGTGACCTTGGGCAAGTCTCTTTACCCCATTTCCTCACCCATACCCCCCAAAATCAATTTTACGCATATGATTAAGCTCCTCCAGGACAATATATAAGCACTGTGCTAGGGTCTAGAGTTGGAGGTGAAGGAATATAGATATGATAGTAGCTGCTCTCAATCAGTGTACATTCTACTGGCAAGATACAATTTTCATATGATACCAATATAAAAATGTATAAATGTAGATATGTAATGTGAGGAACCAGTCCTCAGAACATACAAAGTCTTCATATTTGTCCTTACAGGTGGTTTATTCTGTGCATGCAAGATTATCTTCCTTGTCTGATTTCAATTCAATACCAATTATTTCAAAGAGCCCAGCTCCAGCCACGAATGACCCACAGATCCACACACTGTTTCTTCTTGAAAGAAAGATTGAATTAAGGAATAATCAATTTATTAAGTTCCTACTACATGCCAGACACTGTGCCAGGCACTTTACAAATATTGTTTTATTGACCTTCACAATACAGGTGATAGGTGTTATTATGGTTCCCATTTTATAGTTGAGAAAACTGAGGCTAACAGATATTAAATGACTTTCCCAGTCACATAGCTAGTATCTGAGTTCATATATGAATAGATGTAATAGATAGATAATATGATGTTACCTAGTTATTGAGCATGCATAGGAAAGGTTTGAGAAAATGACCTCTTGCTCTTTCTTCTGTATCAGTCTCTGAGTGAAGAGAATTGCTGTGAACACTGCAAATATGGAAGGGACAGCAACTAATTCATCTCCCTCTCCAACCACCACTAGTCTTTGAATTTTTTGTAGCTTATTCTTTCCCTATCTTAGGTTAATCCATATCTGAAAATAGAATGGACCAAGTTAAAACTTGAGGAGTTTGAAGTATGCTAGTAAATGTCTTTCAGGAGAAATGTATGCACACACTTTTAAGTTTCTATTTAATACTTTGTATTACTGGCATTTTCTAAAGTCTAGATAATCAACAAAACAATAAATCAAGCCCTTATTTATAGCAACTACAATTTGAGAGATATAAATGTTTTCATTGGAAATTTAGCAGGTGACTCTAGCACATCTCTGCTTTTGAGTTAAGAAGTTCAGAAAAAACATTGAGGTCCCCTCAGCCAATAAAATTGGCAGCAGAAAGCAACTTGGGCTAGTAGCAGCAAAAAGTGAATCCTATGAGAAGTTAGGCCTCAGGAACAACCTTGACCCTGTCAAGTTCACTGTCCAGCAGTGAACTGAGTCAAGTGACTATGTCCTACAAGTAGCTAATCCACTAATGTGTTAGATACAGCAAAGACAAAACTAAAACAGTCCCTGCCCTCAAGGAGTTGGCATTCCAATGAAGGATATAACACCCAAATGTAGGTTTGTTGAGATAGATGCCTTGTAGGGTGAAGGAAACCTTCTTTATTGGGGAAGGGAGATGAACAGGAAAGTGCCCTTAAAGGGAAACTTAAAAGAAAACACGAATTGCCAGAGATGAAGGTGAAAAAGGAGTACATTCTAGGCATGGGGAACATTCAGTATCATACAAAATATAAATAATTGTTAATATTATGTTATTTATATCATTGTTATATATATTCAACATCTAAATAACATTTTGTAAACCATTTATCATTTGTGAATGATTAATATTTTGATGGATTTATTACTTCAAATCTGTCTCAACCCTCTTATTACATTTTGTTATATGTTTACAATGTACCATTATATATTATATTGAATATATACATGTATCTTATTACTAAGGAAAACTACATGAGGGCAAAGGGATTGTATCTTTTTTTCAAGTTTGTATCTCTCCCTACATGTAGCATTCTTAATATATGTGGTTGGAGTTGAATTGAATCCTCACATATCTTCTACTTAAATAATTCTTGTCCAGAAAATGTCAACCCAGCAAACTAAAGGCCTCCCTCTACTTCTTTTAATATTGTGAGGAAACTAGTGTAGGATCTGGGCTGCCCATCTGTTGTGTTATGAGTGACACTATAAAAGAATTGTCAGGAAGCATGAAATATGACTATTAAGAAAAACAGATAATCTTTAAAAGAGAAAAGGGAAGAGAATTGAAGGTTAACATGGGAAAAGGTAGGGAGATTTACATAATCTTTACTGCTGGAGTTTTGAAAGTTGATAATTAAAGATATAATAAACAATGAATGAAAATGATCAAATTTGGAAGAAAAGAGGTTAATTCAGCATGAATTGAAATTTTTTGATGTTTTAAAAAACTATACAGTATGTATGAAAATGCCAGTCTAGAAAAAAAATATTTAATAAGCAAACTGAGAGGATGAATGTATTTTAATGGATCCTATTCTTCTTATGTAGACCCAAAAAGCTATTTAAATATCCTTACACTTCCTCTATTCTTTCTTTCAAAAACCTACACTTGATTTTTCAGAGATCTCAAGTAAGGAAAGTGAAATTCAAAACTGCACATAAAGAGACACACATACACACATTATTATTCCATTTCCCCATTTAAAATGTAGCATATTCCTTTTATAACACAAATTTGGTTCTGGTACCTAAACCAGACAGAAAATTATAGACCAACTTAGCTAATGAGTATTGATACAAAATTTTAAAATAAATACTAGCATGGAAATTAATAGCAACATATCACCAAGATCATATTTACATCCACGTGAGAGTTATATCAGGAAGACAGCACTGTTTCAATATTAGGTAAACTATCAGTATAATTGACCATAGCAAAAAAACCCAACAAAAATCATAGGATTATTTCAATAGATGCAGAAAAAGCTTTTGACCAAATTCATTGCTCATTCCTATTAAAAACACTAGGAAAATTTAGGAATAAATGGAGCTTTCTTCAAAATGATAAATAGTACTTATCTAAAAGCATAGGCAAGCATTATCTTTAGTGGGAATAAGCCAGAGGCCTTACCTTAAAAAATTGGGGTGGGGGTGAAATAAGAATGCCCATTATCACCTTTATTCAATATTGTACTAGACATGATGGCTATAGCAGTAAGAGAAGAAAAAGAATTGAAGGAATTAGAATAGGCAATTAGGAAACAAAACTATCACTCTTTGCAGATATGATGGTAGCTTAGAGAATCCTAGAGAATTAACTAAAAAACTAGTTGAACTAATTAACAACATTAGCAAAATTGCAGGACAAAAAATAAACCCAGATAAACCATGTTCACTTCTATACATTACCAACAAAATCCAACAGCAAGAAATACAGAAATTCCATATAAAATAACTGTACACAATATAAAATACTTGAGAGTCTATCTGCCAAAAGAAATCTAGTAACCATTTGAACAAAATTACAAAACACTTTTCATACCAACAAAGTCAGGTCTAAACAACTGGGAAACTATTAATTATTATAGCTATTAATAAAAATGATAATTTTACTCAAATTAATTTACTTATTCAGTTCTATTCCAATAAAACTACCAAAAATATTTTATAGTGATAGGAAAAAAGTTGATATAAAAAATTTAAAAATCAAGTATATAAAGAGAATTAATGAAAAAACCAATGTAAAGGAAGATGGTCTAGCCTATCATATCTCAAACTGCATAGTAAAGTATTAATCCACAAAGCAATGTGGTACTGACTAAGAAATAGTGGTAGATCAATGGAATAAATTGGGTACACAGTACAAGGCAGTACTAAACTACCCAGTATTAAACAGTATAAAACAGTACCCAGTATTGAACAGTATAAAAATGATCAAAGTAATCTTGTGTTTGATGATGTATGCCCTTCATTCTCAAAGAGCACCATGACATCAGGGAGCTGATGCCATGACAAGCATGTGATCCAACAAGTCCGGACAGCAATTTGGAATTATGCCAAAGGCTTGGCAACCAATGCTAGATATATGTTCCAAATATACTTTAAAAAAATAAAGGAAAAGGACATATATATGTAAAAAAAATTTATAGAAGTTTTTTGATGTTTCAAAGAATTGGAAATTGAGGGAATATCCATCAACTGGGAATGACTGAATCAATTTTGTTATGTGATTGTAATAGAAGAGTAATAGAAGAGTATTGAAGAGTATTGAAGACCAGGATGCTTTCAGAAAAACCTGGAAAGAGTTAATGAACTGATGCAAAGTGAACAGAACCAGAGTATATTACACAATAACAACAATATTGCACAATGAGCAACTGTGAATGACAACTGTTCCCAGCAATACAACGATCCAAAACAATTCCGAAGAACTTGTGATGAAAACTGCTATTTACCTCCAGAGAAAGAAATAGAACATAAAAACTTGACCACAAAGTCAAGCACAAGTTATTCTAAACTGGACTGGTGGTTGCAGTATTTGATAGCACATCTGAGAGAGAGGCATGAGATAAAAGAAGGAATGGTAAGAGAACTTTCCTCTTTGAGGAATTATCCACTTCTATAGCTAACAACTTTCCAGAAAATCCTGTGAATTTAAGTGTCTGTATCATGAAAGAAAAGAATTATAATGGCAAAAGGACTCAGCAACTCAAAATAGATAATAATAGGTATATCTCATAATTGTTAAAAATCACATACTCAGATGATACTTAGATATCATGTGTGGGCATCCTTTCTAAATACTTCCTGTACAATTCCTAATATCAGTGCCCTATAGAGAATTAAAACTTAATACCCTGAAGGCTTTCCTCTGATTATTTTAATGTCTTAGTGATACTAATGTATCATTTTGGCTTTCCATCTGTTGTCTCTCATTCTCCAGGTATACTTGTCCTTGAAAGGATCTTTCATGCTGCCTTTTGAGAAAACCATCCCTGGCAACATCCTAAAGTCTGCATACCTTGCATCTTTCCATTTCCTATTCCATTGCTTGTAATTTTAATTCTTCTAAAGTCATATTCTTACCTGATTCATGGCCTCAGACTCTTCCTAGCTCTGTGACTCTATGCAAGTCAAATAATTTGCCTAGTTAGAGTAAGTCTGGTTAAACCATAGCTTTGCATATGGCAAACCATTCCTATATATTTGTTTAGAAAACCCTAAATGGGGTCCTAAAGATTCAGACACAATGGAAACTAATGAACAATAACATGTAGAATAAACAATAAGCAACAATTTTGAAATCAGTAGTCTTAGGTTCAATTCCTGTGTTTAATGCTTTCTACCTGGGTAGCCTTGGGAAAATACACCTTGGCCTTCAGTTTCCTTTTCTGTAAAAAGAGGAGTCAGATTAAATAATTTCAGAGATCCCTTCCTCTTTCCAGACTGGTGATTCTAAAATTCATCAATAGAATATAAACTTCTTGAGGGCAGGAGTAGTTTTTGTGTGTGTTTGTGTGTTTGTATGTGTGTGTGTGTGTGTGTGTGTGTGTGTGTCTTTGTTCCCACAGTTGAAGATAAATACCCCATTGATTGAATTGAATTGAATTGAATTGAATTCCTACTCAATTTTTCAAGAAAATAAAGTGAGTCACACTTTCAGATAAATCCAAAGTGCTATGATTATTTCTTAATCAGTTGAAGGGGAATGGGGAAAATGGCAATAGGATTTAGGCACAGGTGGCTATGGTACAGTTCTTGAACCACAGAGCAATAAAGGAAGGGAAATGAGTTGGCAATCTGATTTCAATAACACCATTGGCAGGAGAAGATAGAAAAATATTGTTGATGTCAGTGCATTTGGTGTCCTTGTGTATACAGCAGCAGGTTTTGTGAAGATAATGAGAGTTGGTAACATGTATCCTCATTTCCCCCGGACTGTCCATTTTTGATGCAATAGCAGCTGCTACCATTCTCTTTCTTGAACTCCCACACTTTCTGTTCCTCACTATTGAGTAGAATCTTTTGCTGTTTTTGAAAATAGAATGGTGATTTCTTCACATTAGTATATTGAAGTAAATGAAAGAAGGCTCTAGAATTTCTCCTCCAATGACTTCTGTTCTGGCCTGCAGTTTATGTTCCATTTTGGAATGATACGAAAGACTCATGGGTCATTTAACAGTTATCAAAAGGATGTTTACTGAGACATAGAAAGGATATTCAACAAGAATATTAATCTAGGATAATGTGAGTTGATTCATCTGCCTATAATGGTCTGTCAACTATACACCTGATAGCATCTGGTTATTGTCCAGCCAGAAAATTAGGAAGTGATATCAATAGACTGAGTCTTTTAGTTTCTTGAACCAATCATGAAGGATGGTTGTCAATACTAGCTAGCCTTGTAAGGAAAACCTAGTCTGACTTGCATGGTAGTGAGGGTAAGAAGAGGAAGGGTTAGTATGTTGTTCTCACCACAGTATCTGATAGCAAAATTTCTTACTAGACATCTCATGGATTTCAGGTCTATAGGGTAATTTTCCACAATTTTTAAAAATTCTTATGTAACTTCATTGATATGAGGGACTTCTAATGGGGAACTTCTTGTACCAATTGTAAATTGGAATAATTTCTGCAACTTCTTTTTCTTAGTGCTGGGTTCAAATGCAGCCTCTGCTACTTAATACTTGTACGACTTTGGATAAATCACTTAATTTCTCTGTACTCTATTTTCTTCTTCCATAAAATCAGGGGGTTGGATTTAGATGATCTCTCAAACCTTTTCTATCTCTAAATCTATGTTCCTATAGACCTTCCCTAAAGAGATCTATGGCAGGCCAAGTGTTGGGTTTTTTCTCTTTCCATTATAGTAATATTCCAGGACTAGTTTTGAATATCATTTTAACTTGGGGATGGATGTATTTTTACTAGTACACTGGACCATCAATGTTTTTGAAGTGAAGGAGAAGGAATTAAGTAAGTATTTATGAAGTATCTACTAGGTAGCAGGGACTGCATTAAGAGCTTTAAAAATATTATCAAATAATGACTGAATTTCCTAGTTTCTTCTGGGAAAACACTATTGTTGAATCATGTCAGTTATGTGCAACTCGCCATGACCCATCTGAGGTTTTCTAGGCAGAGATTCTAGAGAAGATTGTCATTTTCTTTTCCAGTTCATTATGCACATTAGGAAACTGAGGCAAACAGGGCAGCAACTGAATGAGATAGATATTATAATCCCCATTTTTCAGTCAAAGAAACTGAATTACAGAGAGGATAAATGATTTGCTTAATAAGTGTGTGAGGCTGGATTTGAACTCAGGTCTTTCTGACTTCAGACCCAGTGCTCCATCCTCTTTGCCACCTAACTGTATTTGAGATACAGGAGTCACACCATATAGTAGCAAGATGTTTATTTACCACTTCCATTGCTGTATCTAAAGTAGTTTATAGTCAAGACACACAAGTGCTCACACATAGAGCATATGTATGTATATGATGATGATGCCATGATCTGCACATGAATTGGATTTTAGAAGAGCATGACATCAGGGAGGTGATGCCTTGATGTTCACATGAATAAGATTTTGGTGAGGGGGTACTGTACTACATCATCAGCCCCATGAAGTGGGATGACTGGAGATGACCCTGGATACAAGGCAATATACTTGGGCAGTATACTTGGGCAGGATACTTGCCCAAGGTCACCCAGCTAGAGTCAAATGTCTGAGGCTGAATTTGAACTCCCGTCTTCCTGACTCCAAGGCCAGGGCTCTATTCACTGTGCCACCTGGTGCACCTATATATAGAAAAATTCAATATACTATCACCAGAAGATTGCATTGTTTATTCACTGAAGTGTTTAGATATTTTCCTCTACATATACAAACCCTCTGTCTGTGGTTTTGCTAAATTGTTTTACTTTTTTATAAGGCCAAGCTAAGCTTACTAAGAAAACATCTACTTTTTCACCTCAGAGCAATCACCAGACAGCCAGTATATTCTTCATAGAAAGGCCCAGAGTCACATGATGCTGCTGAAGAGTTAAAGAAAGAGACAGCGGGCAGAGTCATTCCCTTTTTAAAAATGTTTTATTTATTTAAGGCAATGGGGTTAAGAGTGACTTGCCCAAGGTCACACAGCTAAGCAATCATTAAGTGTCCAAGGTCAAATTTGAACTCAGGTCCTCCTGACTCCAGGGCCAGTGCTCTATCCACTGTGCCACCTAGCTGCCTCAAGCCATTCCCTTTTAAAAGTCCACTGAGTGGAGCACTCTTCTTTGTCAACTGTACAATTCTATTTGACACAGCTCTGACACATACCTTTAGTTTCCATGAAGGGACACACTCTCATCCAAAAGTCTTTCAAAGGTGAATCTGTTATCCTAGGAACAACTAGGTGGCACAATGGATAGAGCATCGACTCTAACATCAAGAAGACCTGAGTTCAAATCTAGTCTCAGATATAGCACTGTGATCTGGGGAAGTCAAACAACCCATTTGCTTTAGTTTTTCATCTGAGAATTGAGTTGAAAAAGAAAATGGCAAACTGAAATGACTCAATGTTTTCCTAGAAGAAGTTAGGAAATTCCGTCAGTCTCCAAAGCTAGGCCCCCATAAATCCATTTTCATATATGCTCCAAGGGGCACAATTCCTGTTAAGTATGCAAGAAATTAATGTAGTTCTTTATTTGTTCATTCCTCTATCATTTATTGTGCCCCAATAGATGCAAGGAATTGTAAACAGTATATTGCAATGGAAAGACGATTGAGTTTGGAATCAGATGTCCAGGTTTGAAATCCTGCATCTGCTACTTGAACAAGTAACCTTAATTCTATAGGTTTTAGCTTCCTCATCTATAAAAATAGGGGATACCAGCATAGGCCAATGGAAAGAATACTGGATTTGAAATCAGAGGATCTAGGTTTGACTCCAAGTTCTGACATTTAGTAGCTATATAAATCTATGCTATGCTCTTATAATTCATGTTCTGAAAATGAGTCTATAACTCAGGTGCCCATTAATACCCTCATGTTCCCCTAAGTCTCTTCCCATTCTAAAGTCAATGTTCTGATGTTATGACATAGACAAATTATAGGCAAAGTGATTACAGAAGCCAGATTTGTTCAGTTTTACAGATAAATTTTTCCTCTGCTGGCTTTGCTTTTCAGACTAACTAGACTGTCCTTTACTCTAAGAACTCACATGATAATGAAGTCTTTTCTGTTTGATTATTAAAATGTGAACACAGAGTTTAGACTTAGATCATGACTCTGCAAAATCCTACAATGTCAAAAGGCCAGATTCCAGAAATAAAAAGCATTCCTCAAAATGGATGTTCTTTTTTTTATTTTAAATATTTTGTTTTTCCAATTACATGTAAATTTTAATTTTAACATTCTTTTTAAATTCCAAATTCTCTCCCTTATTCCCTTCCTCCCATCCCCCTCCTTGAGAAACCAAGCAATTTGAAGTTGGTTATACTTTTTTCAGTCATGCAAATCTTATTTCCATATTAGTCATGTTGTGAAAGAAAACACAAAAAGAAAAAATAAGAAGAAAAGAAAACTTCATTCTGCATTCATACTCCAGCAGTTCTTTCTCTGGAGGTGGATAGGGATTTTCATTGTAAGTCCTTCAGAATGATATCTGGACATTATATTACTGAGAATAGCTAAGTCATTTATAAATGATTGTTGTCCAATATTGCTTTTACTGCATACACTGTTCTGTTTCTGTTCACTTCACTTTGCATCAATTCATGTAAGTCCAGGTTTTTCTAAAAGCTTTGGGCTCAACATTTCTTTTAGCACAACAGTATTCCATCAAAATCACATACCACAACTTATTCAACCATTCCTCAATTGATAGGTGTCCCCTCAATTTCTATTTTTTTTGCTAGCAGAAAAAGTTGCTACAAATATTTTTGTACTTACAGATCCTTTTCCTTTATTTTTAAATCGCTCTGAAGAATAGGCTTAATAGAGTCATGGCTGGGTCAAAGGTTATGCATAGTTTTATAGCCTTTGGGGCATAGTTCCAAATTGCTCTCCAGAATAGTTGGATCAGTTCACAGTTCCCCAATAGTGCATTAGTTTCTCAAATTTCCCCACATCAAATTAGGTTTTCTTGTAGAAATAATTGTTTAGGAGAGAATACTGAGAGGTAAATTGAAGTCAGAAGTTATATATTAATAGATATAAGAGCTCAAAAGGACTCTACTGAGCCATTTTAAGGAGTTAATTTATTCCAGATTAAAATTAGAATTCAAACTTTTTGACTTCCAGCCCAGTATTCTTCCTACTATATGTTTTATTATTTTAAACATGTAAGAAATCAGTATCAAAGTCCAAGACTTCAATAGGAGATAGATCACTAATGATGCTAACTCAGCTACCTCACCCAAAACTGTAGGAGAGGATAAAGAGTATGAACACTGGCTCATCCAATTTATCCAGAACTATTATACCCACACCTTGGGTTCCAGATCAAGATTATGTAGAGAGGACAATGTTGAGAAGCTAATTATTAGCCAGGCATACTGGTTTGAGGACTAAACTTTTTTGGCTCAATTCTCTCTGCTAATGCCTCAGATCCCACACTGAAAGTTTAAAGTAAAAAAAATACAAACCAACAATTAAAGAGCCAAGTGTACCTCCAAAGATACAGCAAAGACAATGACAGATTCTTTGCCATCTAGCCTTAAGCAGACTGGGAACAAAAAACTCCTGAAGTTAAGAAATATAATAGGTTAAGCAAATCCCAAGATAAACTCCAGAAGCAGAAAATAGTTTTCTATTAATTACAAATAAAATCTCAAAAGAATGGATTGTGCACAAAGAATCCAAGAGTTGTTGATATCCCTACTAAAAGAAATAGAGGAAAAAATAATGAAATCAAATCTTTTGTGGAAAAACTTGAAAGGACAATAAATAGCTTAGAAAAAAAGCTGGAAAGCCATGTTCAATTCTATATTTATTAAGCACCTGCTATATACCAGACATTATGTAAGCACTAGACACACACACACACACACACACACACACACACACACACACACACACACACACACACACCTTAAGGAGATTACAATTTAATAAGAGAAAACAGTACACAGAAGGAAGTCAAAGGGGAGTAATGGACACGGGGAGTGATATTCTGTGGAGTTTAGTGCTCTACTCTTTAGTCCTCAAATCAAAAAGGAAAGGTGACTGAGGGACTTGAGAAGGTATTGAGTTTCAAAAACTGAGACAATCAGCATGATGATGAAATTTCAGGTGATCAGCTCATCCCGGGGTGAGGGCAAACTAAAGTATAAACTATACAATTACTTTATATCTTAAAATAGAATTGGCAAAAGAGAACACAAAAATCAAAGATATAACAAGAAATATTAAAACTATAAAAAAAAGACTAAAAATGAAAAGAGTGCATGAAGAATCTAAACTAAAAAACAAATCAAGGAGGAATTGTTTAAGAATTATTGGTCTCTAAAAATCATGATGAAATGGATACCATATTTCAAAAATAACCATAAAATAAAACTGCTCAGTACTATTGGGACTCTACAGCAAAATCAAAATTGGCAGAATCCACAAATTACCATTGCACAGCTTTTCCAAATTTAACATTTCCAAAGATATGGAATATGTAACTCCAGAGCCTTGAAGTCAAAGGAAAATATACCAAGACTCCAAGGAAAAAGAAGACCAAGGAACTATAGTCAAAATCACCTAATATTATTCAAAATTGAGAAAGGAAGGAAAAATTTGAAATGGAATATATATATATATGTAACAATAAAGAATCAGATACTCTAAAATTAAGTATAACTTTATAATTCTCTCTGCACTCCAGTCAAATTCTGAAATTGCAGAGCTGACTCTGACACTCCATCCTGAATTCAATAAATTCTAGTGGCTCCCTGTCACCTCCATGATCATATATAAATCTTCTATTTGGTATTCAAAGCCTTTCATAATTTTCCCCTCCAATCTTTCCAGGTTACTTATACCTTACTCCCTACTCTACCCTTCCTTGTGCTTTGTGGTTCAGTTACACAGGCCTCCTTACTATCCTCAAACAAGAACACTCTATTTCCAAACTCAGGACATTTTCATTGATTGTTCCCCATGTTGTTTGATTGGTTATTTGGAATTATCTGGTTCTTATTCTCCTAGCTTCACAGTATTGTTATGAGGATCAAATGAGATAATATTCACAACAACAAAAAGCAAAGTGCTTTGCACAAAATTTTCTCCCTTAAAACATACACACACACACACACACACACACACACACACACACACACACACACATCAAAAATAATAATACTTTATTTGTCTTATGTTATTCTCTTTTTGATCCTTTAAATGGCACTATGCCTATTTCCTTCCCCCATTTCATCACCTTGCTCAGGTCCAGATCTCTCTCTGGATATTACTCTTCTCTTCTCATCTCTACCTCTTGACTTCCTTGATTCCCTTCAAGTTGTTGAATATCTCCAATTCAGTCCTTATCTTGTTTGTACTGTTATCTACATAGTATTTCCTCCACTAGATTGTGCACTTCTTTAACACAGGGACTAGTCTTTGCTTTTCTTTGTATCCCTGTACTTAGTAGGTACTTTAGAATGTTTATTGACTGATTTTCTTGGACAAATATGTCTCCTTAATAGTATTTATGACTTCCAATATTCACATTAAGTAAGCCAGAACTGGGCAAGATCTTTGAAATACAGAGGAGAAAAGAGAGACCAGAGAGATAAACAAATTTGAGAAACTTGAAAAGCACTTATATCCTAATAGGTGGAGAAGAGACAATTGTAACTTTAGACACACCCACATCCACACACACCAACATCTTAAAGAACACTATACCATTAAAAAGTGAATAAGACAAGACAAACAACCTAGGTGTTTTTGTTTTAATTGTGTTTTTTGTTTTGTCCTTTAAAAGAGAAAAATCTAGGGGCTACTAGGTGGGGCAGTAGATAAAGCACCAGCCCTGGAGTAAGGAGTACCCGGCTTCAAAATCAGGTCTCAGACACTTAATAAGTACCTAGCTGTGTGGCCTTGGGCAAACCACTTAACACCAATTACCTTGCAAAAACCTAAAAAGAGAGAGAGAGAGAGAGAGAGAGAGAGAGAGAGAGAGAGAGAGAGAGAGAGAGAGAGAGAGAGAGAGAGAGAGAGAGAAATCTAAAAAGAATAGTTTAGAGAAGAAACAAGGAAAGGAAAAAAGGGTTCTATTTCCTGCAATTGGAACATGATTGTTTAGATATCAAGAGGAGCATTCATGAACCTCATTCTTATCTGATCTGAGCAAGAAAAGTTTGAAGTGGAGAAAAATAAAGTGTAGAAATTCTTTCTAGTAAACAGAGAATTAGACAGATCCAGGAAGAGAGAGATCTGGATCTGAGCAAGGTGATGAAATGAGTAGGAAGTAGGGAAGGAAATAAGTTATCTTAGAGGGTCAAAAAGGGAATAATACAAGACAAAGTATTTTTATTTTTTGTTTTGTGTATGTGTATATATGTTTTAAGGGAGAAAATTTTGTGCAAAGCGCTTTGGTTTTTTTGTTGCAAAAATTATCTCATTTGATCCTCACAACAATACTGTGAGACTAGAAAGAATAGAAAATGAGTACCAGATTATTCCAAATAACCAATCAATCCACAAGCATTTATAAGTACCTTCTATGTGCCAGACCATGGACTAGGCTCTGGAATAAAAGCATAAAGAATTAAACAATCCCTACTCATAAGGAATTTATAGACTAATTAATTTATACATATATAAATATGTTATCTTATATAACATAATATATGTGCATTATGTATATAAACATACATATGGAGTATGGTGGTATATGGTATGTGGTGGTATATATTTATATACATAATGCATATATATTTATACATATGTGACTATATTCACATATACAGAATAAATATAAAAAAGAATAAATACAAGATAGTTTGGGTATGAGGGCACTAGTAGATATGAGAATAAAGGAGAATTAGGAAGGCTTTGTGGTGCTTGAGCTGTGTCTTGGGAAGAGAAAGGGATTCTATGAATCAGAAATGAGGAAGGAATACATTCTTGGAATGAGAGCTAGGCAGTACCAAAGCACAGATACATGAGATGGGGTGTTATTTGTGAATTAGAGAGAAAAGACAAGAATAATAATGTCCAATTGAAGTGGTTGAGGCCAGTTTTTAAAAGCTAAACAGAAAAATTTCAATTTTATCCTAGAGGCAATAGGAAGTGATGAGTTTGTTGAGTAGGCAAGTCACATGGTTAGATCTCTGTTTTAAGAAAACCACTTTGGCAGCAGAGTGTAGGATTAACTTGAATAATTAGAAACTCAATCTAGGGCCTGACATAAGATAGTAGCTGTATGAGTAAAGAAAATGGGTCAGATGCAAGAGATGCCCACCAAGTCACAAGTAACACTGCCAGATAGTGTCTGAGACTGAATTTGAATTCAAATTTCACTGATTCCAAATCCATCACTCTACTCCCTACACAACCTAGTTGACTTGCTGAGCATTTCTTTTTTTTTTTTTTAGATTTTTCAAGGCAATAGGGCTAAGTGGCTTGCCCAAGGCCACACCGCTAGTTAATTATTAAGTGTCTGAGGCTGGATTTGAACTCAGTTACTACTGACTCCAGGGCCGGTGCTCTATGCACTGCACCACCTACCTGCCCCTTGCACCACCTAGCCGCCCCTGTGCCACCTAGCTGCCCCTGCACCACCTAGCCGCCCCTCTTGCTGAGCATTTCTAGCCCATAAGTAAGTAAATAGCTGTCCTTCATGATCAAAGAGGACCATGTTATCATTTATATGATGACACGACTTGAGGGTAATGTTGTGTAAAGACATCTTTCTCACTGCCTTTTCCAGAACCATTTCAACCCCCAATCTGATTTGATAGGAAACAGAACTTCTTGTGATGTCTGGATACTGAGGAAGTCTTGATCTCATGTATGTGGCTTTCCCCCATATTAGCAGGGTACCACTGAGCTCCACCAACAGTCAAAATACCAGCATGGTGATTTTTGGCAACACCTGTGCAACAATAGGGTATAGCTAACCTGTTTCTTGATGCTCTAATCATGTGTAAGGTGATTAAATTGTACTACTCAGTTCTGCAACCATACTCTCCTTGGAACCAAAAGTTGCTGACTGGGTCATGGGAATAATGGAGCTGATTGTTTATAGTTGGAACTACAATGGTCTCTGAATCTTTTTTTTTTTTAGGTTTTTGCAAGGCAAATGGGGTTAAGTGGCTTGCCCAAGGCCACACAGCTAGGTAATTATTTAGTGTCTGAGGCCAAATTGGAACCCAGGTACTCCTGACTCCAGGGCTGGTGCTTTATCCACTGCACCACCTAGCTGCCCCTGATGTCTTTGAATCTTGAACTTTCATTCTTGATTAATGAAAACAGTATTGGCAAATGCTTTCACTCTGGTCCATCTTACTGGGATCCAAGTCTTTCACCTCTAGCAGCAAAATATGAATGCTCCCAGCTGTCCCTCTTAATCATGGCCCCAATTCTAAAAACCCAGAAAAATAGAACCCAGTCCTATTCCATTATTCCTCAGCAAGACAACTAAGTGGTCCAGAGAATAGAGTGATGAACCTGGAGTCAGTAAGACTTGAATTCAACTTTAATCTCAGACATTATGTCAGTGTGACCCTGGACAAGTCACTTAACCCTCAATTGTAAAATGGAGATGATACTAGCACTTACTTCCCAGGATGATTGTGAGGATCAAACCAGAAAATATTCCTAAAGCTCTAAGCATAGTAGCTGCTATATAAATACTAGCTATTATCATCATCATTATTGGACAATTAATTGGACATGTGGGATGAGAGAGAGAGAGTAAGAAATCTGGATAATGTCAAGGTTACAAAGCTGGAAAACAACTAGTGTTTTGGTGTTGGTTTAGTTCCCTTTCTTTCCCCTGAGTGTTTCCTTGAGAAGCAGAGAGTGGACTTGGAGGCAAAGAGAAGAAAGATGATAGATGGGAATATAAGCCTAACAATTATCATATTGAATGTGAATGAAGGAAGCTGAAGAAGGTAGAAGTAAGCAAAATCCACTATATTGATTATAAGAAACACACTGAATATATAAAATTCAGACAATTTTAAATGAGAGGTTGAAGCAGAATACATCCTATCTCAGATGGACCCCCAAATCAATAAAAATAGTCCAGAGAAATTAGAGCTTACCAGTGTCATGGAGCAGCAGGCAGGCGGGAATTTGGCAGACACTGCGCCTTCCTCCAGACCACTACAGATCAAATTGGTCAACTACTGTTGAAAGAGGGTCCTTCTGATTTATACCTTCATTTTCTAAGAAATGTGATCTGAATTACAGTTGACATCCATGGAAAAACCTGGTGGTTCAGTTCTCCCTTTTAAATAAGAAAGTCACAAATGTCTCTTCTGTGCTCATTGGAATGGATGTAATCATTACCCTCATGGGTACCATTGGCCATTTTGCTGTCTGCTAGGCTTCTGAATGGATTCTAAAACAGCATGCCATGTTCTGAATTCTCATTTTATTTGCTACTATTGTCAGATTTGTTTTTAATCATGAAATTAAAAGCTTTAAGACAAATTATGAGGCTGCTGTGATGATAATGCAGTTCACAGAAGTGAGGTAGTGAAAATCACTGCACTGCTTTGGTGTACAGAATACTAAAGACTGGGAAAATGAAGACTACTTATTTTGCAGAGAAAGAATTCCCCTAGAGATGCAATCTATTACTTAGGATCATTTGAAAGAGCCAGACAAGATGTATTCCAGAGGGTTATTTAACAAAGATAACAATTGTTATCTAATTAGAAATGGAGATTTCTTTTGGAGTTGCTTGGTTCTAGAAGATCTACATTTTAACTGGCTTCTTTTCTTGTTCTGTCATAAATAACTAGCATAAGAAACCATAAGCTGACAGTTGGCAGTCTTGTACCTCTCTGACCAAGGACACTATTTATCTCTCCCTTCAACTGAAAATATCTCTTGTCTTTCAATGCTTAAACTACTGAATAAATGTATGAATAGATGAATCCAATCAAGAATAGGTTCATACAATCATGAATCTAACACTTGCTTTCTCCAGTTCAGGGTTTTGAAGCTAGAAAATGTTCTGAGGGATATTAATCTAGCTCTAGAGGGAATAGTGTGAATCTTTTTTTCCTGACTTTGTTTTAGTATGACTTTTTCAGAAGGTACTATAAAGTTCCCTTGTTTCTTTTGTTGTTGTTGTTGTTGTCGTCATGTCTAGGTCTTCAAATGCTAGAGACATTTGGAATGGTTTGCCATTTCCTTCTCCAGTCCATTTTATAGAAGAGAAAACTGAGTCAAATAGGGTGAATTGACTTGCCCAGGGTCACATAATAAATGTCTGAGGCCAGATTTCAACTCAGGAAAATGAGTATTCCTGATTAACCCAAGGCTTTATCCACTGCTACCTAACTGGCCCCCCACAGACCTCTTTAGTGTTGCTTAAATATATAGGTTGCTCTTACCCTGCCTAAATGGATCATTTGACAGACCTCTTGTAAGTGATTTTTATATAATACTGAAGATTTGGAAAAGAAAAAATGGAAGGGGATTCACTCCGTGCAGGCAGGGGGCTCACATGGGTTTAAGAACTGACTGAGAATAGGACAGAGAAGCAATAGCAAGAGGAGAAACATGTGAAGGCCTATTCTTAACAAGAGGAAGATAGGAAGAGAGGCAGACATGTTGGGGACAGATAGGGACACAGAACAGGAAAAGCAATAGATGGGGGTAGGGGACCCCAATATTGGACAGACAGGTTGGGTGGGTGAAATAGTTTTCTCTCTGGCCCCAGAATTCTCAAGCAACCTCCCTATCCAGCAGCATATCAACTCTGATTTCACTTTAGGGGTTTTTTTTTTTGGGGGGGGGGTGAGAGGCCACATGGTACATAGTCCCAACTAAGGAGCAAGAGCAGGGATGATGGGGGAGAGAGAGAGAGAGAGAGAGGGAGAGAGAGAGAGAGAGAGAGAGAGAGAGAGAGAGAGAGAGAACAATACTGTACAGTAAAGTTAATAAAAAATTGGGGGGACAATGCAGATTAGATTTCTTTCAGAATTTTTTGCATAGTGTTAGATTTTCATAATACATAAAGGGAGAATTGTCTGTAATTATCTTATTCTTCAGTTTTAACATGTCTTCTAGTGGATTGGGAAGATGACAAAATGTCCAATGGATTGCCCATCAGAAGTTCTCTTGTCTGACCAGGGACTAGGAATATTTAGCTTCAATTTTTCCTAGGTTCTGTTTTGCTTGTGAGCATAGAGGTCATATTGTGCATCTCACAAACTGTTAACAGCTGCCAAATGGTGCTTAAAGGTCTCTTAACCAATATGCTTACCCCAAAAGACACAAATGTTCTGTGTTTGCTCAGGGTTCAGGGGACTGAATGTTTCTTGCCTTTACTTCTGAAATCAAAAGTTTTATGTTCATTTTTATAGATTTTTTTCCTTTCCCTTTTGTTATTGGTTTTTAGGAAGGCCTTAATTATTTCTGAATTATTCTATAGTGACGTGGTCTTCCTTGAGACTTTTAGGGTAATGGTTGTTTCTATTAGCCTTAGTTGCTACTTTTTCCCAACCAGACTGGGAAATAATTGTTAGTATTATGTGCTACTATGCCTTGTATTCTTGTATGTTTATCTGTGTTTTGGAATAATGGAATGGAAATCCTCTTTTCTTAAAACTCAAAAACAGTTGAAAATTGTCCTAAAACAAAAAAGAATCAGGGAATCTACAATAGACTTAAAGGCAATATGATGATGAAACAATATCAATATTAAATATATATATATACATATATATAATATATATATTTTAGTACACAAGTATTTCAAGGAAAAGCTAACTGAACCACATTAATATATTAACTATTGAGAACTTCAATACCACCCCAAATCTAACAAAGATGAGGGGAAAAATTAAATTAAGAAGGGAATTTTGAGGGAAAAATCAGATAGGATAGTTCTTTGATGATTATGCAGTGAGAATTATGATAACTAATAAAGACAAAAAAATAATAAAAACCTTCAACAAAATGCAAAGGAAGACAGATCCTTGAGCTATCACAATCTGCTCTGACTGGTGCCTATTCATGGGAATATTTTGTACTTTTGCTCCTGGAAATGAATGAGGTGTGTAATAGAGGACCCTGTTAATCTACTTTAGAGCACATGCAAATATTCTCTACTTCATTTCCATTTTCTACACAATGATGAAAGCCCTTTTAAGGCTATGAGCTGGGATTAAGCAAGCAAACACAAAATTCAAATAGATAGAGTATGTCAAGTTCCCATTCCCTGGTACTTTCAAATAAAGGAAAATTGGTCTAAGTCTCTGGGTCGGGGGAAGGTTCAGTCATTTTGACTGCCATATCTCACCACTAGGGCTACAATGTAGTCAGAGAATTCATGGCTCTGCTGCCTCTTCTATCCATTAGAATTTTTATTTCTTGATCTTAGGTGAATGAATATTGGAGATGAGATGACATTGTGAGGTTTGAAAGGTCCAGAGGTCTCCAAAGACTGGGGTCCCTGCAACCCTCAGGAGTAACTTCTATGACCTAATCTAGGAGTGAATCAAACCAGCAGCTGAGACACTGTGTCCTAGAATCAAGGGAAAGCCTCATCCAGCAGTGCCTCAGTGGAAGTGAGGTTAATGGGAAAAATGGAGGGGTATGCTAGACCCCTTTGGAATAGTAAATTTTGGTATAAGTATTTACAGATCAAAACACTACAGCAAATACTACAAATATCTAAAGGATGTATTTATTCTTTCTGCTTTTTACATTTATTTATAAATTGTCTTTTCCCTAGCACATGGTCTACTTTTATAAAAGACATATGAATGTTAAGAAAAGGTATGTTTTTTGATAATCTCACTCAAAAAAAGTCTTAGTTTTTAAAATTCAACTTCTCTGAAAGTCATTTTATTTCATTTTCTCTTTTTTTCTTTACCTTTCTTTTAGATTTATTCAGCTCTGAGAAAGGAACATTAAAGCTTCCAACAACTATGGAATTATTATCTATATATTTTTGTAACTCAGTAAACTTTTAGTTTGTGAAGGTAAATGCTATATCATTGGTAGAGAAGAATTTAATAATGTTTTTATTTTCTTTGGTATCTTTAAGCACTATGTAATTTCCTTCTTTTTCTTTTGATATTCATTTTAATTTTTATGATAGATGATTGAAACCTAGTTTTTTGGAATCATCTAATGAATAGTAACTTATGTTTAAGTATCTCATTTTCATTATGTATATGTCTTTATTTTTTAGACATGTTTCTTAAATGCATTTTTAAATTTTGGGGTTTCATTTTCTTTCTCATTCTTTTGTTTTGTATTATTTAACTCATTTACATTTAAGATTATAATTGTTAGGTTTGTGTTTTCTTTGTTTATTTTTATTTTCCATTTGTTTTGAATTGACTTAATTGTCTGTTTTTATCCCTGTGTTCAGTTTTGTTTCCGCTAATTTAAACCTAGTCTATTCTTGCAGGATTCTTCATCTACCTACTCCTTTTTTTTTTGCCACATTCACTCATTTTTTCATATATATTACAATTTAATTTAATTTAATTGTTTGTCTTTCTACCATCTATATATCTATTTATTTGTTATCTATATCCTCCCTCTTTTGAGTCTTTTCCCCTCATTTTCAAGATAACTTTGTCTTTCAAATACTTCTTGCCTGCCCCAACATTTCTTAGTTTAGGTAATGTTCTTTTGTGACACACTTTTTCAAGAGATAATTACTTTTCCTTTGTTTCCCTCCTTGTTTTTATCCATCTTTAGGACATTTTGAAGCCTGTTCTCTCACTCATAGGTAAAACATTTACATATTTCCCCTCTATTTTCTCTGTCATTCATGAGACATAGAGGTTTTAGAGTTCCCAAATAAAAAAATATTACTCCCTATTCCATTTGTATGTTAATGCATTTGTAGATAGTACCCTGTCTTGTAGTTACCTTGTACATTTACTTTCTTATCCTCTTATATTTTATGCATTTTGTAGAAATTTGGAATTGAATTTTCCTTTCTATTATTGCTTCTTATGTTATTATTTGGAAATGTTAAACATTTTTTAGGATTTTTTTATAGCCTACAACTTTACTGAAGCTATCATGTATCTTTGTTGATTCCCTGTGGTTTTCCAAGTAAATTATCATATAATCAGCAAATAGGGAATGCATTATCTCTTCTTTAGTATCATTATTATTGTCAATTCTTTCTTTTTTCTTATAATTATTATTAGCATTTCCAGAACTATATAAAATAATAGTGTGGAGAATGGGAATCCTTGCTTCACTTTGTATGTGGTGGAAAAGGTTCTAATGTATCCCCATTGCCTATGATGCTTACTTTTGGTTTTAGATAAATGCTTTTTAAAATATTTTTAAAAGGTCCCTCTTTACTTATACTTTTTAGAGGTTTGTTTTTAATAGTATAAAAGAAGGTTGTACTTTATCAAAAGTTTTTTTCTATATTTAATGAACTGATTGTATGGTTTTGGACATTTTAGTTTTTAATGTGATTTTATATTCTCACATTCCTGGTATAAATCCCATTTGATCAAAAAAAATAATTTCTTGGATGAATCTGTGTAATCAGTTTGAAAGAGTTTAGCTTTAAATTTTTGAATCTCTGTTCCTTAAGATATTAATCTAAAGTTTTCTTTCCATGTTTTATCTTTTTTGGGGGGAGGGGTAGGTTTTTGCAAGGCAAATGGGGTTAAGTGGCTTGCCCAAGGCCACACAGCTAGGTAATTATTAAATGTCTGAGACCAGATTTGAACCCAGGTACTCCTGACTCCACTGCGCTACCTAGCTGCCCCTTCCATGGTTTATCTTTCCCTGGTTTTAGATACTAGGGTTATATTTGTCTCATAAAAGGATTCTGGTGGGGTTTTTCTCAGTTTTTGAGAATAATTTGTAAAGTGTGTATGCTAATTCTTATTTAAAAGTTTGATAGAATTCTCTTAAGAACCCCTCAGATTCAAAAGTTTTTATCTTTGATGGTTTATAGCTAGATATATTTTCTTTTCTAAGTGTGGGTTAAGATCTTTAGTTGTTCTTTTGAAAGTTTGTGTATTTTATATTTTTATTGTATTAATGTATTTCTTTTGCATTCTCAGTTTTATTTGCATATAACTATCATGATTATTCTGATTATTATTTTTACTTCTGGATTTGTTGTGATTTCATCTTGCTCATTTGCTTTTTTATTGATTTTATTTTCTGCTCTCTTTAAACAAATAAGGTAGGGGTTTGTCAATTTTATTAGACAAAATTTTAGTTTTAAATTTTCTATGTATTTCTTAATTTCTAATTTATCTATTTTCCTTCTAATATTAATGTATTCTCTCTTGATCTTATTTTTGGCTTGTTTATTTGTTGATTTTTTTAATCTTTAAAAATGCATATTCAGCACCCTAATCTTCTCTTTTTTTCCTATTTTGTTAACATATAATTGTTAGACATTATTTTCCCCAAAAAACTGTATCCCAGAAATTGTGCTATTGTTTCATTATCATTTTTATCATGTTTCCTATTATTCATTCTTTGATTCACTCTTTATTATTTGTCAGCTCATTTTTAAGTTTCCATTTGAATCTGTATCTTTTGTTTGTAGTCCCTAAATCAATTTCAATTCATATTGCATTCTGATCTGTAAAGGATGAACTATTTCTGCCTTTTTACATTTATTTGCAATATTTATATGCCCTATTACATGATCAATTTTTATAAAAGTTCTATTTGGTGCAGAGAAATATGTCCCCTTTCAAAGAAACTGTATGTCTTTTAACTTCTACAAAAAAAAGGTATTTAGCTTCATATTTTCCCTATTGGAGAGAAGGGTCAACCTTAAATGACATGAAAGTTTGAAGATTAATGAAAGAGGGTGAAGGATAATGGATGAAATCAGTTGGAGAAGATAAAATAGAATATCAAAGCATGTAGAGTGATTCAAATGAAATTGAAGTGAAAGAAGAGAGTGGCAAAAGAGGAGAGAAGAGGAAGGGAGAAGTATGCTGAAGAGTATTTTCAATTTGCTTTGATGAAAAATGAGATGATTTTTTTTTGAAGAGGATGGTAGCACAATCCCTTGAGAGGCTTGAGGAGGGATTAAAAGAAGAGTTCAAATAGGGGATCACAAATACATTAGAGAGGTATGAAAGGCTTGTGTTCCTGAAGTGGGAATTCATTTGAAATTATATAACATAAATTTGTATTGGACCCAGTCATCATGCTTTCATTACTTTCTCAAGTCCCATTTAGCAGCATGTGAATAAGAAATAAGGTGCCAGGTGATGTAAATAATAGAAGTTGATATTTGGCAAGACATGATCTGTAATAGAAAAAAGAGCCAAGGAACTCAGGTTTAGAGATATAGAATTGCATTGCTTATCTAAGGGATTAGGATAGGGATTTGCTAAGATAGAGATGGATGTTACGAGTATTGGGGTGATGAGTTTGGGGAAAAAACTTGAGGAAAGGAGGAATTAGAGGTCATGATGAAGATGAAGAACAGGGCTAGGGATGATAAAGTAAAATAAAAAAGGGAAATACAGGAGGATGGCAAGATTTGGGGCATGATCATCTCTATAACTCTTTTAATGTCATGGAATGTTTAAGTGTGAAATATATATATATATATATATATATATATAATATATATATGTGTGTGTGTGTGTGTGTGTGTGTGTGTGTGTGTGTGTGTGTGTGTGTGTGTGTGTTGAAGCCCCCTAGAATGAATGGAAGAGAAGGGATGGAGAAGAAAAGTTATAAACTAGGCATTGAACTCATTGAGGAAGGAAGGAGAACACCCTAGGTTCAAAGACAAATATTTGTAGCAGCATTTTTTGTAGTAACAAATGACAGGGAAAAAGTGGTATGCATTGATTGGTAATGACTGAGCAAATTGTGGTTTATCAAGTAATAGAATATTTTTGTACAACCAATGATAAATATGAAGAATTCAGAGCAACTTGGGAATATTTATATGACCTGAAATGGATTTAAGTTAAACAGAACTGGGACAATTATTTCTGCAATGTATAATAGGAATAATGTAAATAAACGAAATGGAAAGAATTCAGAAATCTCTTCAATGTAATTACCAACACGAGACAGAGAGTGTAGCATTTGCTCTCGAAGTGTATATAGTCCAGGGATGCCTGAGGGCCCTGTCAGGGGTTCCTACATTGCCTACTCAGTCAAATCTTGTTATATAGTTCTGGAGTTGTGAGAGAAGTTTTCAAATTGAAAGCTACCTCTAATGTTGGAAAATATAGTCTTCTAGGATGTCCAGAGGCTTACTAACAGATGATAAATTCCTTAAAGGAAAGCAAAAGCTCAGTCAAGAATGGTTTGGTTTGTCTTTTTTTTTCCCCAATTAGCAGCATGACTTTTCTCCATGCACTCTGTCTGCCCCAATATAAATTCAGTCCCATAATTTAATTCAAGTGGGACAATGAAATTAAAATTGGCTTGTTTCTGTGTCTTGTCAGTTTTTAAGCACTAGTTCTGAATTCTTTGCAGTATATTTGTTTAATTACTAGACAAGGGAATCTCCTGAAAAGCATAGCCCAGTCTGGTGAGGTTTGCTGAGGTATTAACCATACACAAACCCTAAAGACTGTAGCATTAGGTTTCAATTTTCAACCACTACAATGCCTATACTTCAAAGAGATCAAAGAAAAGAAAGGGCTCATATGTACAGATATATTTAGCAGAAATCTTTCCTTGGGATGCCAAAGAACAGGAAAACAAATGGGTGCCCATCATTTGGGGAATGATTTAACAAATTGTTACATAAGAAAGGTTATGGGATACTATTGTGTCATAATGATAAATGGAATAGTTTCAATGAATTCTATGAAGGCACATAGGAACTGAGGCAAAATGAAGTAAGAATAACCAGAATGATTCATACTTTAGCAAAAATTTATACTTAACAAGATTTAAGAACTCCAGTCAAAGCAATGACCAACCACAGTTGCAGAGGGCTAATGCTGAAGTATATTCTCTTTTGCCAGAAAGGAGGGGATGGATCCAATATAGGAATATAATATGTATTTTTGCATAGAATCAATGTGGATATTTTGTTTTCCTTGTCAGAGAATATTTGTTACATAAGTATTTTTCTTTTTTCTTCTTAGTAGGTGCAGGTGTAGGAGGAAGAGAAAATAAGTGAAAAAAAGAAAAAGAATCTATTTTCAAATTTCTAAGTGGTATATGCAAACAAAAAGCAAAGTAGCATAGTAGATAGAGATAACTGGCCTTGGAGAAAGACTTGGATTCATATCATACCTTTGCCACATGCTGGCTATGGGAACCTGGACAAATCCTTTGGCAATTCAATGCTCTAGGGAACTCATTAAGATTATAATTTCTAGAGAAAATACCAGTCTGAATATTGGAATATGAAATTACAAACCAGCTCCAACTCTATTCCTAACTGTAACCCTAAATTCATTTCTAACTCCAAATTTATTTTATCTTTATTTTTATTTAGTTTTTTCAAGGCAATGGGGCTAAGTGGCTTGCCTAAGGCCACACAGCTAGGTAATTATTGAATGTCTGAGGTCAGATTTGAACTCAGGTACTCCTGACTCCAAGACGGGTTTTCTATTCACTGTGCCATCTAGCCACCTCAAATTTTATTTTTTTTAAAGAAAGATTTTATTTATTTTGAATTTTACAATTTTCTCCCAATCTTGATTCTCTCCCCCCACCCCTCACAAAAGGTAGTCTGTTAGTCTTTACATTGTTTCCATGGTATACATTGATCTAAGTTGAATGTGATGAGAGAAATAATATCCTTAAGGAAGAAAAATAAAGTATAAGAGATAGCAAAATTGCATAATAAGATAACAGTTGGTTTTTTTTAATTAAAGGTAGTAGTCTTTGGTCTTTGTTCAAACTCCACAATTCTTTCTCTGGATACAGATAGTATCCTCCATCCAGATACCCCAAAATTGTGCCTGATTGTTGCACTGATGGAATAAGCAAGTCCATTAAGGTTGACCATTATCCCCATGTTGCTTTTAGGGTGTACAATGTTTTTCTGGTTCTGCTCATCTTACTCAGCATCAGCTCATGCAGATCCTTATAGGCTGCACTGAATTCCCATCTCTCCTGCTTTCTAATAGAACAATAGTGTTCCATCACATATACCAAAGTTTGTTAAGGCATTTCCCAATTAAAAGACATTCACTTAATTTCTAATTCTTTGCCACCACAAACAGGGATGCTCTGAATGTTTTTGTTCAAGTGATGTTTTTGCACTTTTTCCATGATTTCTTCAGGGCATAGACCGGTAGTGGTATTGCTGGATCAATTGTGGGGTATGCTCATTTTTGTAGCCCTTTGGGCATAATTCCAAATCACTCTCCAGAAAGGATGGATAAATTCACAGCTCTACCAATGTATTAGTGTCCCAGATTTCCCCATCCCTTCCAACAATGATCATTGTCCTTTCTGGTCATATTGACCAGTCTGAGAGGTGTGAGGTGGTACTTCAGAGACGCTTTAATTTGCATTTCTCTAAATTTTGAGAAATTTTTCATATGACTCTGGATTGCTTTGATTTCCTCAGCTGTAAATTGCCTTTGCATATCCTTTCAACATTTGACAATTGGGGAATGGCTTGTTTTTTAAAAAATTTGACTCAGTTGTATATTTTAGAAATGAGTCCTTTATCAAAAATACTAGTTGTAAAAATTGTTTCCCAATTTACTACATTTCTTTTGATCTTGGTTACAGTGGTTTTGTCTGTGCAAAAGCTTTTTAATTTAATGTAATCAAAATTATCTATTTTGTTTTTAATGATGCTCTCCATTTTTACCTTGGTCATAAACTGCTTCCCTTTCCATAGATGTAAGAGGTAAATCACTCCTTGATCTTCTAGTTTGCTTATAATATTGTTTTTTATATCTAAATCCTATATCCATTTGGATCTTATTTTGGTATAGGATGTGAGGTGTTGGTCTAATCTAAGTTTCTTCCATACTAACTTCCAATTTTCCCAACAGTTTTTATCAAAGAAAGAGTTTTTATTCCAAGAGCTGGATTCTTTGGGTTTATCAAACAGCAGGTTAGTTACAATCATTTCCTGCTATTGCACCTAGTCTATTCCACTTATCCACTACTCTATTTCTTAGCCAATACCAGACAGTTGTAATGACTGATGCTTTATAATATAATTTTAGATGAGGTAGGGATAAGCCACCTTCTTTTGCACTTTTTTCCATTGAATCCCTGGAAATTCTTGACTTTTTTATTTCTTACCACTTACCACTTTTTCTAACTCATTTAAGTAATTTTTTGGAATTTTGATTAGCAGAGAACTAAACAGGTAGTTTAGTTTTGGTAGAATTGTCATTTTTATTATATTAGCTCAACCTATCCATAAGCAGTTGATGTTTGCCCAGGTATTTAAATCTAATTTTAATTGTGTGAGAAGAGTTTTGTAATTGTTTTCAAAAGGTTTTTGATTCTGCCTTGGCAAGTAGACTACAGGTATTTTATTTTGTCTGAGGATACTTTGAATGGAATTTCTCATTCTAGCTCTTTCTGCTGCATCTTGCTAGTCTTTTATAGAAATGTTGAGGATTTATGAGGGTTTATTTTATAACCTCCTACTTTTCTAAAGTTGCTAATTATTTCTAGTAGTTGTTTAGATGACTTTTGGGGATTCTCTGGGTATACCATCATGTCATCTGCAAAGAGTGAGAGTTTTGTTTCCTTCCATATTCTAATTCCTTGAATTTCTTTTTCTTCTCTTATTGCTGAACCTAACATTTCTAATATGATATTGAATAGTAGTGGTGATAAAGGGCATCCTTGTTTCACCCCTGATCTTAGTGGGAATGCCTCAAGCCTATCACTGTTGCATATAATGCATGTTGATGGTTTCAGATAGATAATGCTTATTATTCCAAGCAACAAACCATTTATTCCTACACTCTCTAGTGTTTTTATTAGGAATGGGTATTGTATTTTGTCAAAAGCTTTTTCGGCATCTATTTATATGATCATATGATTTCTGATAGGTATGTTATTGATATAATTAATTATACTAACAGTTTTCCTAATATTGAACCAACCCTGCATTCCTGGGATAAATCCTACTTGATCATAATGTATTATCCTAGTGATAATTTGTTGTAATTGATTTGCTAAGATTTTATTTAAGATTTTTGCATCTATATTCATCAAGCAGCTAGGTCTATAATTTTCTTTCTCTGTTTTAACTCTTCCTGGTTTAGGGATCAGTACCATATTGTTGTCATAGAAAGAGTTAGGCAGAGTTCCATCTTCCCTTATTTTTCCAGAGAGTTTATATAGAATTGGAACCAATTGTTCCTTAAATGTTTGATAGAATTCACTTGTGAATCCATCAGGCCCTGGAGATTTTTTCTTAGGGAGTTCAATGATGGCTTGTTGAATTTCTTTTTCTGAGATAGGGTTATTTAGGTTTTTAATTTCCTCTTCATTTAATCTGGGCAACTTACATTTTTGCAAATATTCATCGATTTCACTTAGATTGTCAAATTTATTGGCATAGAATTGGGCAAAATAATTCTGTATTATTACTTTAATTTCCTACTCATTGGTGGTGAGTTCACTTTTTTTCATTTATGATACTAGCAGTTTGGTTTTCTTCTTTCTTTTTTTTTTAATCCAATTGACCAGAGTTTTATCAATTTTATTGTTTTTATTTCATAAAACCAGCTCTTGGTTTTATTTATTAGTTCAATAGTTTTCTTGCTTTCAATTTTATTAATTTCTCTTTTAAATTTTAGAAATTCTAATTAGGTATTCAATTGGGAGTTTTTAATTTGTTCTTTTTTCTAATTTTTTTAGTTGCATATTTAATTCATTGATTTCTTTTTTCTCTAATATATTCATGTAAGTATTTAAAGATATAATATATGCCCTGACAGCCACCTTGAGTGTATCCCCCAGGTTATAATATGTTGCTTCATTATTGTCATTATCTAGGATGGAAGTAATTAATTCTTTATATAATTTGTTACTTGATCCACTCATTTTCCAAATGAGGTTATTTAGTTTCCAATTAGTTCTGGGTCTATATCTCCATGGCCCAGCATTGCATATGATTTTTATGGCATTATCATTTGAGAAAGATATTTTCTCTATTTCTGCCTTTTTGCAATTGATCATTGGGTTTTTAATTCCCTAGTACATGGTCAATTTTTGTGTAAGTGCTATGTACTGCAGGGAAAAAAGTATGTTCCTTTCTATCTCCATTCGCTTTCCTCCATAGGTCTATCATATCTAGGTTTTTTCCTAACAATCTATTTATCTCCTTAACTTCTTTCTTATTTATTTTATGATTCAATTTATCTAAATCTAGAGTGGGAGGTTAAGGTCTCCCGCTAGTAGAGTTTTGCTGTCTATGTCTTCCTGTAGTTCTTTCAACTTCTCCTCTAAGAATTTGGATGCTGAACCATTGGGTGCATACATTTCTAGTACTGAAATTACTTTATTATCTATGGTCAAATTTGGGAGGTTATAGTTTCCTTCCTTAGCTCTTTTAACACTATTTATTTTTGCAGCTGCTTTGTCTGAGATAATTATTGCTACCCTTGCTTTTTTCACTTAAGCTGAAGCAAAATATATTTCGCTCCAACGTTTTTCCTTTACTCTATTTGTATCTCTGCTTCAAATGAGTTTCTTGTAAGCAGCATATTGTAGGATTCTGCTTTTTAATCCACTGTGTTATTTACTTACATTTTAAGGGAGAGTTCATCCCATTCACATTCAAAGTTATAATTACTAACTCTTTATTGCCCTCCATACTATCTTCCTTCTGTTTGTATTTTTCCCCTTTCCCCTTTATCCATTTTCTCCAGTGTTTTGTTTCTGAATAGCACTTCCTTCAGGTGTGTTCCCTCTTATATAAATGCCCCTCCCCTTTCTTTCCCCTTTTCCATTTTCCCTTTCTTCCCTTCATTCTGTTAGTTCCCCTTTTCCCCTTTTAATGCTTGAAAGATAAGTTCTTAACTTAACTAAGAGTGTCAGTTAACTTTAAGCTGGGTTTGATGAAATGAAGATTCAGGTGATACTCACCTCCTCCCTTCTACCCCTCAATTACAATAGGTCTTTTGTACCTCTTGATGTAATGAAATGAACCCCATTAAGTCTTCTTCTATCCTCCCTTTTCCTTACTGACCCTTTTTTAAGGAGGTATTGTTTTTAAAACATTCTGAGTCACAGAAAAGTTATGAGTGCTGTGTGGCATTGGGCAAGCCACTTAACCCCATTTGCCTTGCAAAAATCTAAAAAAAAAAGTATGAGTGTCCATCACTTCTGGCTATGTATATTCTCTCTAATAGAGTTACAGTTCTCAAGAGTTATGAGATTCTTTCTCCCAAGTGGGTATATAGCCAGTTTCATCTTATTGGATAGCAGTTGTTTTTTTTTTAACTTTTCATGTGTCTCTTGGGCTTTCAGTTTGATTCCAAATTTTGTATTTAACTCTGGTCTTTGCATCATTAATTCTTGGAAGTCTCCCATTTCATTAAATGTCCATCTTTTGTCCTGGAAGAGAAGGCTCGGATTTGCCAGGGAGTGGATTCTTGGTTGCATTCCAAGCTCCCTTGTTCTTTGGAATATCTCATACCAGGCCTTTTGATCCCTTAATGTTACTGTTGTCAGGTCCTGCATAATCCTTACTGTGGCTTCTTGGTATTTAAATTCTTTCTTTCTGGCTACTTGAAGGATTTTTTCTTCCATCTGATAGTTCTGGAATTTGGCCTCAATATACCTTGGTGTTTTCATTTTAGGGTATCTTTCCAGAGGGGATTGATGTATTCTTTCAGTAACTATTTTTTTCCTCTCATTCCATGATATTAAGGCAATTTTCCATCACTAAATCCTGTAATATTGAGTCCAGGCTTTTTTCTCTTCAAGGTTTTCAGGAAGGCATATAATTCTCAGGTTCTCCCATCTTGGTCTTTTATCAAGGTCAGTGGTTTTGTTGTTGAGATATTTTACATTTTCTTCCATTTTTTTGATCTTTTTGTTTTGTTTAACACAATCTTGTTGTCTCATGAAGTCATTAGTTTCCACCAATTGCATTTTTTTTTTAAGAGAAGAACGTTTTTCTTCATTTATCTTTTGCAACTCCTTTTCCAGTTGGTCAATTCTATTTTTGAAGGAGTTTTCCATTTACCCAAGTGTAGTTTTGAGAGAATCATTTTCTTTTTGCATTTGCCCAATTGAAGATCTGAGAGAGTTAGCCTCATTTTGGTTTTGTCCAATTGTATTTTCCAAGTATTTGTTTTCTTGTTTGTGAGGTGTTAATTTTCTCTTGAGTTTCTTTTCCCACTTTTGCCAACTGATTTTTAAACTCCTTCCTGATTTCTTCAAGGAAGTCTTTCTGGGCTGGAGAGCAATTCATATTCTCCTCAGCTGTGCTAGATCTCTCTGGGTTAGAATCTGTCTATTCTAAGTATTTCTCCATGGGCCCCCTTTCTCTCTCTCTGGCCTTTTTTCATCTTTCTAGCATCTTGTGTTGAGGGGGAGCTGGCTCTCAGAGGTTTGCTTTTGAAGATCCTAGAGGCTTTGCTCATTTGGATTAGTAATTCCAGGCCCCAGCCAGTAGGGGGAGCTGGTTGCTTTCTCTGTAGTGAGGTCCTCAGCAGCAGGGTCTGACTTGACCTTGAACACTGGGCTGGGCCCTGGGGGATGCAGTTAATCTCTTTCAGTTGAGTGAGCTTTGTTGCCCTGAGATGTGGGGTGGGGGGTTGTTCATTGTTTGTCCTGGGCAAAGGGCTCTGCTGAAAGTATGGAGCTCGGGTCACCAGCCCAGCTGGCTGTTCTCCAGGCCTGCTCTGAGACTCTGTACTGGAACTAACCTTCCTGTAGCTCCTCTCCCTTCAGCCAAAGACTCCACAGCTAAAGTTAGATCTCACACTGGCCACTCACTGAAGTCTCTACAGATGAGGCTGGCCCTCTGGTTTTCCCCAGCTGCTGTCCCCATGCTGATCCTCTGCTCTCATCTCCCAGTTCACCCAAGGTCCCCTGAGAGAGACCTCCTTGGTAGCTGTTCTTCTAGCTTCTCTTTCTGGGTTTTGCTGATCGAATTTCTGTTAAGAGGTTTCTTTCATGTTACTTTAAAGGAGAAAGAGGAGCACTTATTACAGTGCCTGTCTTCTTTCTGCCATCTTGGCCAGAAGTGTCAAATTTTAATTAATTTCTAATGCTAAACCTAAATTTTTTTTCATTCATTTCTATCACCTACTCTAACTCTACCCCTGCCTCTGCCTTCACCTCTAACTCTAGCCCTAACCTTAACATTAATTTTATATGTTGAAATCACAAGTCTGTCCAGAAGGGGAGAAAATCAATGCAAAGATGTTGGGTTAAATTCAATAGCCAAATTGGGTGAACTTAGTTGAATGGAGACTTGTGATAACATTCTAGAAAGTCTGAGCTAGAAGGAATAATGAAGACCATCCATTTTAATTCCATAATTTTAGAGATGGCAAAACTGTGTTACAGAGAAATTTGCCTAAGGTCACAGAGCTAGTCAGAAGCCAAAATAAACTGGAACACATTTCTTGATTACAAATTCAGTGCTTCTTTCATTTAAACAACTCTCCTCTCTGCCCCACCCCTACTCCCTAGAATGAAACAACTTTTATTTCTTCTATCACAGAAATATATAGGGTATAAAAATCTCACAAGTATTCATCAATAAATATAGGAATCCCTAGACTAGGTAGAAGTTACTGAGATCATTAGTACTCTGAGGGCCAAGGACAGCCAAGGCAATTGTCCCATCATGATTTCTTTCTCTTCCTTTCCCTTCTTCTTTCCCTTTCCCTTCGCTTTTTTCCTTCTTGTTTCCCTATACGTAAGGGCATTACTTGTGGAACTACAGATAAAGACTTTCTGATTTCTTTTCTGGCTATTTTATTCTTTTCCCCAGTTGCTCTTTATAAAAATTGCTTCCAATACCAAAGAGATCTGAATAAAAGACATGAGGTACTTGTACTTCATATTATCTGCCTTTAATGTGATGGGATTGTTTTAACCTAACCTCCTAAGGCCAGCAAAACTTGAAATTATCTAGAGTTCACATTAGTATAAATGAAGTTCACTAAACTAAAAACTTAATGGAAATGACTTGTTGGGAATAGACTAAGATATTAGATACTACCTGAAAGTCTGGCTGTCAGAAACCTTAATTTTGGGAACAACATAATTGCCATTATTTGTATTGTGTTAATGATCTTTAGAATAGCAGAAATACCAGATGATTTTGTTATATACTCATGTCTATTTTGAATTAAAAAAAATCCTGCACATTGAAATAATAAACAAACAAATAAATAAATGAATGAATGAACAAACAAACAAATAAATAAACAAACAGACAAACAAACAAATAAATAAATATAGGAACCAAATCACTTGGTCCATTCCACTCATTGGACTTCACTCTACTCCACCTCCCATTCACTTTGAGCCTGGGTCATATAATCAACAAATATTAATATAATGAGGGCTGGAAAGGTCCCTGCCCTTCCATAGTATTATTGTGGTCTTCCAGTTACAGGATGATTTTCCTACTCTAAACTGTATACTGTGGAAGAATCTACATCTGTGAAACTATGGCCTAACTCTTGAACTCAGGTATCAGTTTAGAGATCACTCAAGTGTAGAAGCTCTCCAGAACATTTCTCTAGCCTGTATTCAGAAAAGGAACAAAAAGACAGGAGATGATATTTAAGAATTCAAGGTCCAGAAACTTCTATTTTAAAATCTCCTGGGCTACTCTGCCTTGTGTTTACTCCGCTTCAGGTCATCATGGTTTGCTTTTTGAAGGGACAATTGGTAGATTCTTTTTTTTTTTTTTTTTTAGTTTTTCTTGCAAGGCAAATGGGGTTAAGTGGCTTGCCCAAGGCCACACAGCTAGGTTATTATTAAGTGTCTGAGGCCAGATTTGAACCCAGGTACTCCTGACTCCAGGGCCAGTGCTTTATCCACTGCGCTACCTAGCCGCCCCTTGGAGGATTCTTCTTATACCACTCAAATCTGGAAATTCAAGGGAGAGAAAGCTGAACAGGAGCTTAAAAAACTTCCCCTTTTGTTTCTAAAGTATTCCTCTTTTATGATTAGAGTATAATTACTGAGATAGATACTTTTTTTCTATACATGTATATTATACGTATATAATATATGAGTATATAACGTAGTATATAATATAATTGCTTGAATATAGCTATAAACTTCAACTTTATAAATTCTTGGTTTTCTTTTTTCTTTAGAAGACTCATCAATTTCTCTAAGAAGGGAATTAATGAAAAATATCAAGAGAATTAATTTTAAAAATATGAAAGAAAATGACATACCCATATCAGATCTCAAACAGTATCATAAAGTGATAATTATCAAAATAATCTGGTACTGGATAAGAAATAGAACAGTGGATCAGTGGAATAGATAAGGTACAAGAAACAGTAGGAAATGATAACAGTAATCTAATGTTTGATAAACATAAAGACTCAAGTTTTGGGGACAAAACCTCATTATTAACAAAGCCTGCTGGGAAAACTGAAAAAACAATATGGCATGAACTAGGTATAGACCACCCTATACAAGATAAGGTAAAAATGGGTACTTTATTTAAACATAAAGGGTGAAACCATAAATAAATCAGGGAAACATAGAATAGTTTACTTACCAAGGATAAGGGAAGAATTTATCACCAATAAATTGATAGAGAGCATTGTGAGATGTAAAATGGATAATTTTGATTATATTAAATTAAAAAGATTTTGCTCAATGAAATCAATGCAACCAAGATGAGAAGAAAAGCAGAAAACCGAGGGGGGAGGTGAAGTTTACATCAAGAGTCTAACAAATAAGGTCTTATTTCTCAAATATATAGAAAACGGAGTCAAGTATATAAGAATGCAAGGCATTTCCCAATTGTTAAATGGGCAAAGGATATGAATAGGCAGAAGAAATCAAAGCTATCCTTAGACATAAATACTCTAAATCACTATTGATTAGAGAAATGTAAATTAAAATAGCTCTGTGGTACCATCTCATACCTAGCAGGGTTAATATGACAAAAAAAAAAGGAAAATGATGAATCTTGGAGGTAATGTGAAAAAATTGAGATGCTAATGCAATATTGGTAGAGCTGTGAGCTGATCCAATCATTCTGTAGAGCTATATGGAACTAACTATGCCTGCCCTTTGCCACAGAGATTTTTTTTAAAAAAGGGAAAATTGACCCATTTGCACAAAAATACTTATAGCAGATCTTTCTTTGGTGGCAAAGAATTAGAAATTGAGGGGACATCTAATAATTAGAAATGACTAAACAAGTATAGTTTATGATTATAATGGGTTATTGTGCTCAAAGGCAGGCAGGATGATTTCAGAAAAAACATGGAAAGACTTACATAAATTGATGCAAAGTGAAATGAATAGAGCCAGTAGAATGTTTTACACAATAACAGCAACACTTAACTATTCTTAGCAATATAATCATCCAAGATAATTCCAAAGGACTTATGATGAAAGAAGTCATCCACCTCAAGAGAAAGAACTGATAGAATCTGAGCATAGATAGAAACTTTTTAAATTTTTAAAGTTTTTTATAAGTATTTTCTTTTTCTAGGATTACTATTATAGATATATTTTGCATGATTATATATCCATAACCTATATCAGATTACTTACCCTTAAGGGAAGGGAAGGAGAGAGGGAGAGAATTTGGAACTAGCAGAAAATTTTAAATGAATGTTAAAAGTTGTTTTTACATGTTACTGGGGGAAAATACTATTCAAAAAAAAGATTAACAAAAAGAAATCCAACTTTTCCTCATTTATACTTTAGTTGTTCAAATATTCCAGGTCTTTCATTTGTATTTAACTTCTGACTTTCTAATAGAAATTTCTCATTCTTTCTTTGTAATATTCCAGAATAATTTAATGACTTTTGAGCTTGAGTTTGACATTAACTGTATGACCCTGGGAAAATCAGTAATCATCTCTACAGATTGGACCTTGTATTACTATCTATAAAGTGAATGGGTTGAATCCATTACCTCTAAGGTCCCCTCTAACCCTATGTCCCTTGAGAATCATAGATCTCTTTACACCTTATCAAAAATCATTATAACAGCTTCCAAGCCAATTAGTATTTCTGCTTCTAGTGCTACTCTTCACCAAATCATATCTAGTCCCACAAAAATAGCCTCCCTGATACACATCACTCCCATATTCAAAAAAAAGATCTTTAATGATCTCCCCAATGCTTAAGATAAAAACTGATGTTGCCCTTAAAAGCCCTCCACAATCTGCCCCCTCTCTACATTTGCAGTATTTTTGCACCTCATATACTGCACATTTAGCCAAGTTGTATTATTACTAGCACTCCCCTAATCTTGTCCAACCCCTTTCTGCTTTTGTGAGTTTGCAAAGAACATGTTCTATTCACGTCTTTTACCATTGAGATATTTCTTTCTCTAACACCCTTCTCAAATTTCAATTCTCCTTTGAAGCCCTTCCTAATCACACCAGCTTAAAGTGATCTATTATTTTTCTCATATCTCTTGTTGATATTACATCCTATTTTCTATTTCATTCATTTCTGAATATGCCTTAATCTTCCTGATTGGATAGTAAGATCTTTAGTGTCAGGAATTTTGTTGTTCTTGGTCTTCAGTTAGGTGGCACAGTAGATAGCATTAGACCCAGAACAAGGAAAACCAGAGTTCAAATATAACCTCAGACATGTTCTAGCTATGTGACTCTGGGCAAATCATTTAGTTTCTGTTTGCCCCAATTTCCTCATCTGTAAAATGGGGATTATAATAATAGCACCTCCCTCCCAGGATTGTTTGTGAAGGTCAAATGAGATAATAACTATAAAGTGATTGATACATAGTAAGTGTTATATAAAATTATTGCTGTTATTGTTGTTACCTATCAAGGTTGTCAGGAGAATGGAATGAGATTTTATTTGTAAAGTGCTTTGCAAACCTTTAAAGTACTATGGAAATGCTAGTCATTATTAATATCAGGGTAGATCTTGGTCTAAATCTTTAAAAGAAATTTCTCACACTGGGTTGTTTCTAGATGAGAAAACAGAAAAAAAGGAAAAATATCCTTAGTCCTGATTCAATAATTAGGTATTAAAAGCAAGAAAGAAATATTCATTTCTTATACTCTTCTGTTGTCAGATGTTCACCATATTGGTACCCAGACTTAGAGTGGGCACTGATCAGTTCTAGCTTACTAAAGGTCAGCACTCCTGAGCTCAAGCAATCCAACAGTCTATCTCCCTAGAGGCAGGAATCACAAATATGCATCATCATTCCTGGCATCTCTTACAGAGCTTGGCTATGGAAATCACCTGGTGGAATGGTCTCAGTCAACATAATGTTACTCAAAATGAAACTTTTTCATTCCCAAACCTTTGATTCTAATGCTTTCTCCTCCTAGTTCCTTCCCCTCATGTTTGTACCTATGGATTTTTTTTATAAAAGAAAGATTTTATTTATTTTGAATTTTACATTTTTTCCCTTAATCTTGCTTCCCTCCCCCCCCTCCCCCCCACAGAAGGCAGTCTGTTAGTCTTTACATTGTTCCATGGTATACAATGATCTAAGTTGAATGTGATGAGAGAAAAATCATATTCTTAAAGAAGAAAAGTAAAGTATAATAGATAGCAAAATTACATAATAAGATAACAGTTCTTTGATCTTTGTTCAAATTCCACAATTGTTTCTCTGGATACAGATGGTATTCTCCATCACAGATACCCCAAAATTGTGCCTGATTGTTGCACTGATGGAATGAGCAAGACCATTAAGGTTGATCATCAACCCCACGTTGCTGTTATAGTTGTACCTATGGTTTTGACTCAGATTCCTTTGAACATCCTTTGCTTCCAATTTTTAGAAGATGTCAGTTCTAAGAACCATATCCCTGAAGTTGGGATCTTGTCACTAACTGCAAAGGTCCTATGTAAAAGTTAAATTGCCTTTTTTGAATATTTTATATTCATTTTCAAAACATAAAACAATACTTCTTACTTTGTTGTGATCAAATATGCTTTCATCAAATGCATTTGAATGAATGAATATACATTTAATTTTCTAAATTTTTCCAAGTGAATTTTTCTCTTTCTGGCTTGTATGAATGTTACTGAATTCAACCAGTCAGTAAATAAACATTTTCAAAGTGCTTACTATATGTTAGGGACTTCACTAAGCACTAGGATTACAAAAACAAGCAAGCAGGATAGTCCTTTACATTCTAATGGGAACAATAAAGGGTAGTTAAAAGTTAAAAAAAAAAAAAAAACCAGGATGGGAAAGCAGGCTGAAGTAAGCTCAGTGGACATGACTAGGTTGTAGTGGACCCAGGACTAGACCAGAAAAGATTAAGACTCACCAATCAGAACTCAAGGTCCCAAGCTGAAGTTCAAATGGGAAGAAAAGCCCAAACTGCAGACAACATATCTTGGAGATGATCAGGAAGTAGGTAGTGGACTTGGCTCTAGGCTAGATAAAGTGAAATTAGAATGCAAAGCTTCAAATGCAAATGTATAGATTTTAGTAGAAGGGAAAAGTCAGAGTATAGGCAGACTGATACAGGCATCTACTGGAGACAGCTATATATCTCTAGCCCTGCTGCAATTTTTTTTTTTTGCTTAATTGCTCTTAGGGAAGCATTCATTTCTTTTTTAGTATGGGAGGTGAAGGAAATAAGCATTTTTTAAATACTTACCTATGATGTGCCAGACACATTTCAAATATTATCTCATTTGATTCTCAGTACAAGGCTAAGAGTTAGGTACTATTATTGTCCATACTTTACAGTCGAGGAAACTGAGAAAGACAGAGGCTAAATAGCAAGCCCAGGGACACACAGCTAATGTCTGAAGCCAGATTTTAACTTGGGGCTTCCTGACTCCAGGTCCAGGCTCTATACACTTGTAGTTTCCTTTAATATTGATTGGGAAAAGCAATGAGGAAAACATCCAGCCTCTGGTATTGCTGCTCCCCTCAGTAAAAGCATGAAGGACAAGATGGACATGATTATTCCCTAGAAAACTCAACTCTGAATTATCCATTTTCCAGCCCAGCAACCTGCGAATGGTTTTGGCTTGCTAGGAAGAAGTAACAACACTGACTAGCCACAAATTCATAGCTTGCTATAACATAGAGCCTTTTAATTGTTCTCTGTCATGCTTAGGTTCCATACTCTGTTATATTTTTATCATTCCTAATAATAGTTCAATAATCATAGACCCATGCTTTCATAGTAGCCTTTGTCTCAAATCTCAAGAAGTTCATAAGAGCCCAAGTTCATGAATGGCCCAAGATAATAAACATTGGAGGTGAGATTTGAACCTCAGTCCCTTTACTCCAGAGCTTATTCTCTTTCCACTAGTCAGTACTGGAGCCTTCCAGAGTAACTGTCCAGTTCCTGAATCCTATCAAGCCAGTCCCTATAAGGTACAAAAGAGAATATGGTCAACATGCTCCATTCAATAAAATCTGCCCAGAAGAATGTGATATTGTAGAGCAATCTGACTTCTTTCCCCTCTTTGGCTGGAACTTAGTGTGTATCTTGTTAATGTCACTACCTAAGTCCTGGGATGTATCAGAGTTGGCCTGGCCAAGTTTAGTACATAATACTAGAGTATAGTATACACTTGCCATGTATAGTACATAGCCATATATAACCTCTGATACCACACACAATATAGTCACAGACTCACAAGACAATCCCATCAGGGCATGTGGACATCATTCATGTTATAAAAGAAGAAATGGCACAGCCCTCTCAGACCACCCAGTCATATTATTACACTGTTCCTCTGAGTCCTCTCTGATCCCTGCTGCTTGTAGTCTCTTCATAATATTCTCTCTCATAATTAATCAACAAGCATTTATTAAGAATCTAATGTGTACCAGCCACTGTGCAGGACACTGGAGATACAAAGGAGTTTACATTGTATAGGGAAGATAGAGCACATGGAGAAAAATGAACATATGGGTGTTTATAAAATTAGCACATATCATTAAAAATAAGTACAAGTAAATACAAAAAAAAATCTGGTTTAATAGCTAGAAAAATGCCCTCTCAGGTCAGGAAGACCTGGGTTCAAGTCTTGACTCTAATACATTTTGACTGTGTGAACTTGGATAAATCACTTAACCTCTCATATAATTCTAAGATTATAATTTACAGAAAAAGTGACAATCTTCATTGGCAAAGGAAATTCCTCACTGGAAGGCCCCACACCAATGAAATCAAAAGTCTACTCAAAAAATAGAGAGACAAATATGGATACATATTCAAGAGTAATAATGTTTGTCTACATTCTTGAAGATGACCATGGCAACAGGAAGGTGATGCCATGACAAGCACATAAATTGGATTTGAATGTGGAGGGAGGGGAGCTGTGCTAAGTCACCAGTCTTACTTTCTCCTCCAGAGCTATCTGGGTCCAGTGGTCAGATATGAATCAGGATGACAGGAGATGACCCTGGATGTAGGGCAATCAGGGTTAAGTAACTTGCCCAAGGTCACACAATTAATAAGTGTCAGACGCTAGATTCCAACTCCTGTCCTCCTGACTCCAATGTCAGCGCTCTATCCACTGTACCATCTAGCTACCCATATTCACAAGTCCCCCACCCCCACCCCATTCAAGAGTATGGCTACTTTAACATGTTCAGTTATCAGCTTCTATTTTATCTGAAAATCTCAAGGAACCAGTAGAAGCAATTGGAAAATTTCCCACCTAAATTTTTACTATACTCAGTTACTCAGTTGCTCAGTTGCTCCATGTAAATACTTATTTGCCCTGGTTCTCTGTTTTAGCCCATCTTTATAGCTGGATCCTTTATCCAGTTCTCTTTGACTTGACTAGTTCTCTGGTATGTGTTCCTTGTCCTCTTTCTCTTTCTTTCTACTTGAGACTGCTCAATTCATGGATATTCCAGCTGAACCCAACAAATTCCAAGCCCCCATCACTGATGTTGGATATTTTCCCTTCTATGTTCCAACTCCACTTCCTGATTTCTCAAAGAATAAACAGTTGATTATATATTTTATCCTCTGCATTTGCATACACCACTTCTCCCCTACTCTCTAAAACTTCTCACATTCACCCTTGCTGTAAAAAATTTTACATAGGAAAAATGCCAAGGATTGGGAGAGGATTGAATTCTGCTTATGTGATTTGAGATTATGAACAAGCTATTTTCTGCCATTCAGCATAAATTCCTCTGACTTCTGAGCAAGCTTTTCTGAAGGGAAGGAACCCAAAAGAATTTTGCACTACTTTTCTCAGTTATTAGATTTGCAGTAGAAAGCCCAATACATCATTTCTTCTCATTAGGTAAAATTCTTTTTTCAGAGTGACTCAATCCAGATGAAAGCTATTAAGTGGTAACGTACCATTAAGGAGGTTGTAGAGGAAGGAAGGCAAGGGAAAAGTAATGGAGACAAGGGAGGAGAAGTAATAATCTTCTGGATAAATGCTTCAGGTTTATCTTCTCCCAGAGGAAAGGAGAGTAGAGAAGTGGGTTTCCAGAGTGAAAGGAAAGCATATTTTAATGTTCAGAATTTCCTTCCATATTCATCTTACCAGTGCTTCATAAAGTCATAGAACTGAAGAAGGGACTTGATGTTCTTTCTAGTACAACCCAAATTGGAAAGGAATACCTACTATAACATACCTAAGTGATAATTCAGCCTCTATTTGAAAACCTCCCATTAGAAGGAAGGTACCAGCTCCCAAGGTAGCCCAATTCATTTTTCAACAGATTTTTCATCAAGGATTGTATGTTTGTCCCCTAGGTAAGATAAGATCATTTTTATGGTCAGTATAAGGGACTAACCCAGTTACTATAGTGGACTAGGGGACAAGGTACCTTCATTTCAAGTTAGAATCAGGAATTAAGAAGTCTGCTTTCACAGGTAATTGTGGAAGTGAACGAGAGGATGGAGAAGCATAAACAGTACCACATGAGAGGAGTATCAGGGCAATAAAATGTCTAGCAATGTCTTTTGCAAGGATTCAGGTCATTCAGCTTTGGAGAAACAGCATGAGTACAAGAATCCAAAGGAATCAGACCAAAATGATGAACTAAGTTGCTATACTTGGGTCATAGCAACTACTTGTTGATGTGTCATGTCATAGAAGATAGAACACCAAAAGTAAGAATTATGTCTCAGCCACATTAATAATGTGACCACTGACTGGCAAAGTCATTTTGCCTAACTTTCTCTGTTTTCTTATCTATAAAATGGAGAGAATGACAATACTTCCCTCATAGTGAAATATTATTGTAAAGATCACATAAGATGATGTATTTTAAAAATTTAGTTTACCTTAAAGTGCACAATATCTGACAAATAATAAGCACTTAATAAATCCTTGTGCTTTTTGACTGATTGAAGTGCTCAGTGAGGACGTGTCTCAAAGCCTGTGACTTTGAGCAAGTTCTTTGTCACTGCTTAGTCATTTAGCTGCATCTGACTCATTGCACCCCCATTTTGGGGTTTTCTCAACAGAGATAATGGAGCTCACCATTTCCTTCTCCAGCTCATTTTACAGATGCAGATACTGAATTAAACAGGATTACACAGTTAAAAAGTCTAAGGCCAGTTTTGATCTCAGATCTTCCTTTCTTCAAGTCCAGTGCTTTGTTTCACCACCTAACTACCCCTATCCAATGCCTCTTCTTTATCTACTTATCTAAATGGAAGACTGTGAAAGACTTCAGATTCAGAAATGAGGAGTTCTGAGTCCCAGTTTGGTCTGATGGTTATTGAACTAATATTCATTATGTGTCTGATACTCTTTTCTTCAGAGGTTGAAATTTGGAGTTATATGGAATGTTCACCATAAACTGGCATTGAATCTCTGACAGAGAGGGATCCAAGTTCCAAGACTAGGGAGAACATCTCAAAGAGAAGAATAAATCCCAAAGAGATCATAAAAAAGAGTAAAGGACCTACACATAAATTTTTATAGCAGCTCTTTTTGTGGTGTCAAAGAGGGGATGCACATCAATTGGGAAGTGGTTGAACAAATTTTGATATGTGAATGTAAGGAAATATTATTGTTCTATAAGGAGAGATGAGTAGGCAGATTTCAGAAAAAATCTGGAAAGTCTTAAATGACTTGATTCTGAGTGAAGTGAGCAGAACCAGAAGAGCATTGTACACAGCAACAGCAACATTATTGATCGATAGGCTTAGCTTTTCTCAGCATTACAATGACCTAAGACAATTCCAAAAGACTTGAGATGGAACATGCCATCCATAACCAGAGAAACAACTATGGAATATAGATTGAAGCATATTATTTTCACTTTTTTAAATTTGTTTTTTTTTCTTTCTTGTGGTTTCCCTTTTGTTCTGATTCTCCTTTTACAACATGACTAATATGAAAATATATTTGATATAATTGCATATGTATAACCTCTATCAGATATACCTATGTCTGGGGGAGGGGAGTGGGAAGGGAAAAAAATTTGGAACTCAATATTTTGCAGACAAAAATCAAGGTTGCTGTAGTGGGGGTGGGAAAGAAGCATAAACCTGAAGTCAATCATTAGGCTAATCCTTGATGTTTAGCCTCTCCTGTTGAGGAGACAAGAGGCAAAAATAAACAAAACTCTGATGGAATACAGTAGTAAAACCCAACGGGGAAGCTTTGTTAGCCCTTAACAAGGGTTTCTGCCTTTTTCTAAAAAGAGTTATTGCAAGAAAAATAATCTGGGCCTTATGCTATTCTTCCTTTAAGGAAGAGATAGATAAAAATCTTCAGCTGTCAACACCCATCTGATTACTATCCAGAGTTCAGTTATGTCCCAAAGAGCAACATATAGTATGAGACCAACAGTCTTAGTGAATAAAAATAGCAAGAAGAGTAGTTCCTTCCTAACTTGGTCTCTTCCTATCTTTTTAGTCGTCTATTTCTTTGACTCACCTCTACACACTCTGTGATCCAGTTGTATTTGCCTCTTTGTTATTCCTCCCTCAGTGCAACTTACTGGTACCATGATTCACAGAGTACTGAGCCTGGAGTCAAGAAGAATCCTCTTTCTAAATTCAAATCTACTCTCAGACACTAGCTGTGTGATCCTGGGAAAGTCATTCCTATTTGCCTCAGTTTCTTCATCTGCAAAATAAGCCAAAGAAGGAAAAGGCAAACCACTCTTGAATCTTTGTCAAGGAAACACCAAATAGGATCATGAAGATTTGACTGCAAAGCTACTGAATAACAAGACCATTCCTCATATATCCACCTCCCATCTTTTTTTTCCTTTGCACTGGCAGTCCAGCTGGGAAATGATTTCCTTCACCTCCACCTCTTAGCTTTCCTGGTTTTCTTCAAGATTCAGATCAAATCCCATATTCTGTAGATCTTTTTCAGTTCCCTCTACTACTAGTACCTTCACTCTGAGCTTGGCTTTCATTTACGCTATCAATATAAATCTTAGATGTACAGTTATTGTCAGGGTTTGCTGGAACTAGCTCAGATGTACTCAGGAGAATAATTGTTAAGTTTTCAGATTAAACTTAATCTACATTAAATATGACACACACATATTGCGATTCATTTTTATTTTTCAGTCATGTCTGACTCTTTGTGACCTCATTTGGGGTTTTCTTGGCAGGGATACAGTTCATTCTACAGATGAGGAAACTGAGACAAACAGGATAAAGTGACTTTCTCAGGGTCACACAGCCAGTAAGTGTCCGAGGCTGGATTTGAACTCAAAAAGATGAGTCTTCCTGATTTCAGACCAGAAACTCTATGCACTGCCTCACCTAGATGCCCCTGACACACAAGCATATCTTTTTTTTTAAGAGTCCATTGTTAAATGTTTGCCAGTGGTTATTTGCATATGTTCTTTGTTACCTTAGTGCATAGCATCATATACTTTATTTTTTTAATGTTTTTTTATTCTCATTTCGTATAAATGGGTTTTTTTACATTAATAAAATATACTTGTTTACAAGTAAACAAAATACCCCTCCCCCCATGAATACAGATAGACTTGCTTGGGTGAAAAAGTAAAGGGGAGAGAAAAAAATTAAAATTAAAAAAATTATAGTAATAATTGTAGGTATGGCCAGGTGGCGCAATGGACGAAGCACCAGCCCTGGAGCCACGAGCACCTGAGTCCATATCCAGCCTCATAAACCCAATAATCACCCAGCCATGTGACACGCAAGCCACCTGATCCCCACTGCCCTGCAAAAACCAAAAAGAAGAAAGAAAAAAAAAGACCCAAAATAAAATAAAATAGTAATAATAGTAGGGGTGGCTGGGTGGCAGACAGAGCATTGGCCCTTGAGCCAGGAGCACCTGGGTCCGAATCCGGCCTCAGACACCCAAAAATCATTCTGCTATGTGGCTCCAGGCAGGCCACCCAGCCCCACTTGCCCTACACCCTCCCCCAAATAATAATAACAAAAAATGTGCTTCAGTCTTTGTTCCAACACCATCAACTCTGTGATGAGTGGATCACATTCTTTATGATAAATCCATCACAAAAGTTACTTCCATATTTTTCCAATGTTGCCATTGCTGATCGCAACTCCCTCCTTTCTTATTTCTCCACTACCATGTACTTTATTTTCTTTCTCCTTTCACTCTGACTCTGCTGTAGGGTCGCTGAGTGGCACAGCAGACAGATTCCTGGTCCTGGGGCCAAGAAGCCCTGAGCCCCCATACTACCCCTTAGGCCCAGAATCCACCTGGCCCTATGGTCCTGGGCAGGCCATCCAATCCCAGCCCCTTGGAAGAAGTAAAAAAGAAAATGTGTTATATCTGAACACTGTCCCCCCATGGTCCATCCTCTCCTCCTTTATTCACATCCCCACCCCTTCCCCTTGCTCCCCCCTCCTTCTTACTCCAGATGTCTATACCCCATCGAGTATATTTGCTGTTTCCTCTCCTAGCCATCTCTGATGAGAGCAAAGGTTCCCTCATTCCCCCTTGCCTCCCCCCTTCCATATCGTTGCAATAGTTCATTGTAATAAAAAAAATCTTATTATGTGAAATATCTTGGACTATTCCCCCTCTCCTTTTTTTTTCTCCATTTCCCTTTTTTTCCTATTGACTCCATTTTTACACCATATTTTATCTTCGAATTCAGCTTTCTCCTGTGCTTCAACTATAAAAGCTCCCTCTACCTGCTCTATTAACTGAGATGGTTCATATGAATATTATCAGTATCATTTTTCTATACATGCAGTTCATCCTCATTAAGTCCCTCATATTTCCCCCCTCTCCTCCAATCTCCATGCTTCACCTGAGTCCTGTATCTGAAGATCAAACCTTCTGTTCAGCTCTGGCCATTCCAAAAGGAACCTTTGAAATTCCCCTGGTTCATTGAAAGTCCATCTTTTTCCCTGGAAGAGGACATTCAGCCTTGCCAGGTAGTTCATTCTTGGCTGCATTCTAAGCTCTTTTGCCTTCCGGTATATTGTATTCCAAGCCCTATGAGCTTCCAATGTAGTTTCTGCTGAGTCCTGTGTGATCCTGACTGCAGCTCCACGATATTTGAACTGTGTCCTTCTGGCTGCTTGTAATATTTTCTCTTTGACTTGGGAGTTCTGGAACTTGGCTATAATATTCCTAGGGGTTGGTTTTTTGGGATCTCTTTCTCGGGGGGATCGGTGGATTCTCTCCATTTCTATTTTGCCCTCTGCTTCTAGAATATCAGGGCAATTTTCCTGTAGTAATTCTTTGAAAATGATGTCAAGGCTCTTTTCCTGATCATGACTTTCAGGTATTCCAATAATTTTCAAATTATCTTTCCTAAGTCTGTTTTCCATATCAGTTGTTTCTTCTAATTTTTCATTTTTTTGGTTTTGAAGTATTGATTCCTGATTTCTGGTAGATTCATCAATCTCCCTGAATTCTATTCTTTGTCTGAAGGATTTATTCTACTCAGAGAGTTTTCTTATCTCTTTTTCCATCTGGCCAATTTTGCTTTTTTAAAGCATTCTTCTCCTCAATAACTTTTTGAACTGTTTTATCCATTTGACCTAAGCTGTTTTTTAGCATGCTATTTTCTTCAGCATTTTTTTTGAATTTCCTTGACTAGGCAGCTGACTTCATTTTCATGTTTTTCCTGCATCTCTCTCCTTTCTTTTCCCAGTTTTTCTTCCAACTCCCTCATTTGATTTTCAAAGTCTTTTTTGAGCTCTATCATAGTCCGAGCCCAATTTCTGTTTTTCTTGGAGTCTTTAGATGCAGGAGTTTGTGCTTCCTCATCTTCAGACTGAGTATTTTGATCCTTCTTGGGCTCATTTGCAAAATATTTCTCAATGGTCTTCCTCTTATTTCTTTGCTTGTTCATTTTCCCAGCCTAAGCCTGTTTTTTTTGGGGTGCTTCCTGAACTTTTGGGACACTCCCACAAGGGTCTCAGTGTGTGAGGCTCTGTCCTCCCTCCTGATCTGTGAATGACCATAAGCACCCCCCCTCTGCCACGGGGCCGAGGTGGGGGGGCCCTGTTGTTCTATGGGGGGTCCTAGACTGGGATCAGGATCTGAATGTGGTCAGAGCCTCAGAGTCCTGTTCCAGAGGCAGAGGACAGAACTCCGCAGTCTCTCTGTCTCTTCACTCCCCTCCCTCAGCTCAATGGGCTCATGCCCTTGGGGCTCCCGCTTACCGGCTCCACCTGCTTCTGTTTCCTGGATTTGGGCTGCTGAAAGACCAAGCTGCTGGCTGTGTGCCCTTAGGGCTGGGCTCCATGTGCTTGCTCTGGCAGAGGTTCCCAGCTGTTCCCCCACTTTGTGCCTGTGCTCCTCGGGGTGCAGCTCAGAAGACTCCACCGCTGCTGTGAGCCTCGGCTCCCAGCACCCTGGGGCTGCCTCTGGGAGGCTGAAGTTCTTTGGCTCTGGTGGGCCACCCCTCTGGTGGGCCACCCCTCTGACCCTGGGGAGCAGAGCCTTTCTGCTCTTTTCCAGGTTACCTTGAGTAGGAGAACTGCCTCACTGGGTCCCTTTGTGGGTTCTGTCTCTCGAAAGTTTAGTTAGAGTCCTTAGCTTATGAGTTTTATCAGAGAGCTCCTAAGACTCGATCCCTTCATGTCACCATCTTGGCTCCGCCCCAGCATCATATACTTTAATAAAAACTTGTTGACAGACTGAGATCACAAGAAGGCAGCAGCCCTGTAGCACTGGAGGTGTGAATTGCCCTCCATTCCTGTGTCATGGTCATGGGTGTTCTTTTTATGTGTGTGCTACTCAAGATATATTTCCTGTATGCTTATCCTTCCCATTTAAGCACATACTTGTGGGAGATTTTACCCTAGTTATGGGGAAATGCTTTGTTGCTCCTTTGTTTCACTAAGCCTATTTATTAAATGTCTTGCTTTAAATAAATCGCATCTTCTACTTGGCTATTAAAAGTAAACATTTAAGTAGAGAATTGTAAGCAAAATTTTTTAGAAGATATAACCCCAGAGAAGGTTATATATTGCAATGGATAGAGCAGTGACCCTGGAGTCAGGAAGACTTGAGGTCAAATCCAACTTTAGACACTTGACATTTACTGGCTGTGTGACTGAGCAAGCTGCCATCTGCTTCTTCAGCTTGTTTTACAGATGAGGAAACTGAGGTAAATAGGGCTAAGTGGAGAAAAAGAAACAAAGAAATGAATAAACAAAAAAGGAAGAAAGAAGGAAGGGAAGAAGAAAGAAAGAAAGAAAGAAAGAAAGAAAGAAAGAAAGAAAGAAAGAAAGAAAGAAGGAAGGAAGGAGGGAGGGGAAAAGGAAGGAAGAAAAGAGAAAGAAAAACTACCTCGTACTTAGAGAATCCATTTTGGAGGTTGGAGGAGGAAATACCACCAAACAATACAAATGATAATTATTTTTATTACATGGGAGATTCAGTATTATCAGAGAGAATTGATAGAATATTAGCCAGGGGAAAGTAGTTATTTGCTCAAGAATTTCTGGACATTTCATATATATAGATATATGTATATGTATATGTATATGTATATGTATATGTATATGTATATGTATATCTATATCTATATCTATATCTATATCTATATCTATATCTTTATTGCAAGGAAATGGGGTTAAGTGACTTTCCCAAGGTCACACAACTAGGCTATTATTAAGTGTCTGAAGCCATAATTGAACTCAGGTCCTCCTGACTCCAGGGCTGGTGCTCTATCCACTGTGCCACCTAGCTGCCCAACATTATATATTTTCAAAGCTCATGTTGCCTATATTGGGGCTGACCAACCCTAGCTGTTGCTGTGCTTCAATGTGGGGCCTCTTCTCTGAAGTCTAAGAACCTCTTATTAGGGATTCAGAAGCGGTTTTCACAGTATATAGGCCTATTATGATTTTATATTTTTTGCTTGGTTCCTCCACCCCATTATATGCCTTTTAAGATAATTACCTACTCCTAATGCTAACCTGTTTATTGAAGTCCATTTCCTTCTGCTAGCTTCTTCTCAACATGGTTTCTTAAAACCACCAGAAGAATAAGGCATTAAATATCTAGAAAATTAAGGCACATCTACATTGCAGTACAGTTCAGTACCATGGTAATTGTCATATAAAATCTAGCCCCAATCAGACTTGAATCTGTCATGCAAATAAGTGCACAAGAATTTATTTTCAGACACCCATTTCTGCTCAGTCTCATTTTCTCAGGGGTTAAAGATTCAGAGTAGGAACAGAAGTAATAATACTTACATCTTTCCTCCAACCCCAATAGTTATCTTCATGGTTCATTAGACTACCTATATCCCTGAGGGTTTGGTGTCTCAATATCCTAGGGTGATCTTTTTTAATTTAATGTCATGCTGGATGAAGGGATTTTGGAAACCTACAACACAGCTACTGACAAATGAGTTATTATTGTCACATTCCTGAATTTTATCAGTATATTTTAAATATTACTTGCACACATTAGTTCATGAGAAGGCTTTAAGCAATGGTAAATTTATCTGTTGGTTGTACAACAGCTGGGCCAGCTTCCACATACCAAATATTTTTGGGTAGGGTCAGATTAAGGCTTCAAGTGGTTTCAAGCAGAGTGATACTATTTTGGGGACACAGGCCATGGGAAAGATTTACAATTCAAAGTTAGTTTTTATACTCATCCCAAAATTTCATATTCATAACTAAACATTCTCTTTATCAATAAGTGTGTCATGTATTAACATGTTTTAAAATCCCATCATTTTGCTATTCCTCCGGGTAAGGATATAGGATGGATCCAAAGAAGGTTTGTACTTGGGCAGAATCCCTGTTGCTATTTGAACCCTCCCTAGTTTGGGTAAATAGGGAAAAGGCAAGATTGGGAATAATTTTCAGTTAATTTATCAATAATAATATATTATACTATGTACTAGGCACTCAACTACTTGTTGGGGAATTAAAAAAAAAGCAAAAGGGGAGACGGCTAGGTGGCACAGTGGAAAGAGCACCAGCCCTGGAGTCAGGAATACCTGAGTTCAAATCCGGCCTCAGACACTTAATAATTACCTAGCTGTGTGGCCTTGGGCAAGCCACTTAACCCCATTTGCCTTGCAAAAAAAAAATCTAAAAAATAAAAATTAAAAATAAAAAAGCAAAAGGCATGGTATAGGGGAGATAGTCAATGACTTCAATAACCTTTTATCTTTTGTAAATTAAAAAAAGGTTTTGTTATTCTGAATTGACAAACACCCACATATTTTCACTTACAAAGATAAACATAAAAGGTATATGAGATTTCATACTTTATGAAATATGGTTTAAGTATATAGTTTATTCTTATAATAGTTCCAAAGCTGACCTGCTGGCCTGCATAGCCTCTCAGTCTCCTTCTTATTTCTTCTGTGCATTCCTTTTAAATACTTTATTAACATTCTTTTCTTTCTTTCTTCCTTTCAAAATCTTGTATTCAGACTTTCCCTATGGGCAAAGAAAGGTTCTGGGAACTGGTTCATAGGCTTCTGGGAATTGTAGTTCTGATAAATCCTGTGAGTTCACACTCAATCTCTTGCAGAGATCTTCAAGGAGCTTATGGTCCATCAGGCAAACCAACATATAGGCATATAAGTAAGGACAAAATATATGACTATAGATGGCTTTGATTTCTTCAACTGAAAATTGCCTTTCCATATCCTTTGATCATTTATCAATTGTGTAATGGATTTTTTAAATAAATTTGACTCAGTTCTCTATATATTTTAGAAATGAGTCTTTGTCAGACTACTAGTTGTAAAAATTGTCTCCCAACTTACTATATTCCTTTTAATCTTGGTTGCAGTGGTTTTGTTTATGCAAAAACCTTTTTAATTTAATGAAATCAAAATTATCGAGTTTGATTTTTTATAATTTTCTCTATCTCTTCTTTGGTCATAAACTGCTCCCCTTTCCATATATCTGACAAGTAAACTATTTCTTGTTCTCCTAATTGGCTTTTAATATAACCTTTATGTCTAAATCTTGGATCCATTTTGACCTTATCTTGGTATAGGGTGGGGATGTTAGTCTATTCTGACTTTCTGCCATACTATCTTCCAGTTTTCCCAGCAGTTTTTAATCAAGGAATGAGGTTTTAAGCTAAGATCAATAATAATAGCAATAACTGACTTTATATTGGCATTTTTCAGTTTACAAAGAACTTCACATACATTATCTCATTGTCAAAACCACTCTGCAACCCATATAAACCCCACCCCCAATGGATAAGAACTTTAGTCTCAGCGAAGTTAAATGACCTGTCCATGGTCAAGCTACACCAAAACAAGCAAACAAAACAATTATTAAGCACCTACCATGTGCCTTACTATAAAACATATTTTTGCTTGGAAATTAAGAGAAATTGTGGGAAGCTAGGTGGCGCAGTGAATAGAGCACTGGCCCTGGAGTCAGGAGTACCTGAGTTCAAATCTGGCCTCAGACACTTAATAATTACCTAGCTGTGTGGCCTTAGGCAAACCACTTAACCCCATTGTCTTACCAAAAAAAAAAAAGGAAATTAAGAAGAATTAAATAAATTAGATGATCATCTGGAATAATCAAAGCAGTTTTCTGAAGCAGAGAGTAAGAATGACCAGGGTCTGGGTTACAATAGCTTATTATTAAGCTAATGATAGGAAGTCAAACTGTACAAAGGAGTTGTCTCCATTTTCAAACTTGGTCCAGGGGCACTTGTGTCTGGAGCAAAAGTATTCTAACCATCCAGGATCTTCTGAAGTTCCCTCAGGAGGAGAGTTCTTGCTACTGCTGCCCTTGCTGTCAGAACTGCCACTGTTACCATTGCCTTCTTTATTCCCCATGATAGCAGTAGTTGATCCCATACTATCATGTTTTGTCTAAACACATTTTTAAAATGTTAAGTTCTGTTACCAGATATATTTTAATAACTCCAAGTTCTCTCTTTTTTTAAGGTTTTTGCAAGGCAAATGGAGTTAAGTGGCTTGCCCAAGGCCACACAGCTAGGTAATTATTAAGTGTCTGAGGCCGGATTTGAACTCAGGTACTCCTGACTCCAGGGCCGGTGATCTATCCACTGTGTCACCTAGCCATCCCTAACCCCAAGTTCTCTTAAAAGAATATGATCTGTGTCAACCTAGGTGGTAAAAACAACAGACAATCTATTATTGTTAATTAAGGGGGCAAATTCTATGTCAACATGGCTGATTAAAAAAATGCAGATGCTGGTTTCAAAAGACAGAACTACAATTTAAGAAAATGGTAAGAGGGAAAAATTATACTTGTCATATTGAAAGAAAAACCAGATATAAAGACAAACATAAAGCATTGACTGCCATATTTTTCCATATCCAGTCCCTCTTGCTATTCTGATGCAAGTTGGGTATCCTTCATCTCTTCTCACTAAGATTATTGTGGTAATCTCCTTCTTTCCCCTTTCCAATCCATTCTTTACACATCCATTTGAATAAATTTCCCAATTGAATGCTCTAATCATATCACTCTTCCATTCAAAAAATCTTTGATGCCTCCCAATTTCCCCTCAATATTTATACTTCAATAAATTTCTAGATCTGCAATCTCACTGATAATAGCATTCCCTACAAAAGTACAAGGAAATTTGGAGTGCTGTGACAATTTCTTAAACTAAAACAACAAAGTTTGCCAAGTGCATTTACTCTTCCTTTCATTTGAATGATAATAGAATATTATAGGATTATTAATTGGTCCAATTTCAATATTACGTAACAGGGAATAAAGAGGTCTGAGGAAAGGGAGAGAATGGCAAGTCATGGAACAGACAGAACATGAACACAACTTTTATCAATTAAGTTCTCTATCTTATATAGTTAAAACAAATACAAATCAAAGTCATTGATCACAGATCACTATAACAGATATAATAATAATAATGAAAAAAGTTTGAAACATTATGAGAATTACCAAAATATGATACAAAGACATAATGTTAGACATTTTGGGAAAATGGTGCTAAAAGATTTGCTTGATGCAGGGTTGCCAGAAACCTTCAATTTGTAAACAAATCAAAACAAAAGCAATATCTAAGATGCACAATAATGCAAAATGCAACAGGTATACCTGTATGTCCCTCACCCTCATATACTCTTCAGTCTATCCTAACTGTTTGCTGTTCTTCATGCATGTACCCCAATTCCCAAGTCCATTCCAATGCTCAGTCTGGAGCTTTTGCCTGGAATGCACTTCCTCTTCATCTCCACCTCCCAAATTCCTTGTTTTCTTCAAAGCTCAGATCAAACATTGCCTTCTACATTAGACTTTTCCTGATGTTCTTCTACACTCTCCCCATTCTATCCCACTCCTCTGACTACACATAAACATATTAAAATTAGTGTATTTATTTTTTATATATTTTGTTTGTTACTCTGCCTTTCATTTCTGCATTAAGGATCAATCTATCCACATAGTAAGTAGCATTGTGCCTAAGGACAAATATGACTACCAAATATGTTCCCAAAGGTTAGGGAACAACTGGCTCCATACCATAGACTTCTCTAAGAAATGTAGCACCATTGCAAGACATTCCTAAAAACTTTCAGAAGTTCTTGGGAAATGGCAGTGGTGGTGGTGGTGGTGATGATAATGTTGGTGATAGTGATGGAGATGATAATGGTGCCAATGGTGGTAGTAATTGAAGATGCGGTTGTTAGAATGAATTAGATGCAAGCAAAGAATAACCTTGGGACAGTATAAAGGTGTTCTCCCTCCTGCAGTTTTTTTTTGAAAGAGTGCCTCCAAGGACAAAGGGTAGAAAAGGGGTAGAAAAGTGACTGGAGGGCTGACCTTGGAGTCCAAAGACCTACATTTAAATCTTCATCACACAGAAAATCAGAAAAATCACCTCTCTGAGCCATTCCTTCTCATCAATAAAATGAGGATGAAATCCTGTATGTTTTACCTCATAAGGTTGCTGTGAGGTTCAAATGAGACAATGTACAAAGTACTTTGCAAACTTTAGAGCACTATATTAATGGCAGTAATTAGTATAACTTCATTTCATTCCTATTCCTGTCCATATAGTTCCACAAATTCTTTTCCAAAAATCTCTTAAGCTTAAATTGTGGTTGATATTGTTATCTTCTTTCCAGGATGGAAATATTGAGGCAAAGGAGAGATATGCTAAGGTCTGGGCAATGAGTCTGTAAACTCAAACTGTCAGTAATTTCAGAAAAGACTGAGGATCAGAGGATTTCTTTCTGAGTCTCAATATTCATTTTGTTTCCTTTTTTCAATATGCGTTTTAAAATGCTGTTCATTGTTCAGTCATGATACTTTGTGATCTCAAGAAAATTTGTAATTTTCTTCGCAGAGACATTGGAGTGGTTTGATTTTCCTTCTTTTGCTCATTTGACAGACGAGATAGAGACAAGTAGGGTTAAATAGCTTGTCCAAGATCACATAGCAAGTAAAAGTGAGACTGGATTTGAATTCAGGAAGATGAGTCTTCCAGATTCCCGACCCATTGTTCTATTCACTTTGAAACCTAGCTGTACTCATTCCAAAGTAAAGCTTGTTAAATGAACACACTGCATTATTTGTTCATCCATCAAGGCCAGTCTGTCACCCTGAAATGCTGTAAAGCAATGTATACCTAATGTTTGATTGTATGTTTCATTAAGATTGCTATTCATCTCTTTTTCATTTACCCAAAGAGAATTGATCCATCCTTAAATAAATATCACTCAATCTTTTACTTTCATAAAACAAATAAATCTATTCTTGATTTATTCCCTAGTGATTAGTTCTTCTGGTAGAAATATTGTTTTCTCCTTTCTTAATAAATGCATTCACTTGCCAGTATTAGTTTTTAAGAGAATTTTTCTTACTGCCATTCTCCAAGATGGCACCTGTAATTTTCCTCACCATGAACCTTCTCTCATCTAACAAGTTTTATGCCTCTCCCAGGGATGAGCCTTTAAGAAACTCTGTATCTAAGCTTTCAACCTATTTTAAACACTCTTAACAAAATGGTGAATCTAAGTGGGGTCTGAATTGAAGAACTGAAAAATGAGTGAACAACAAAATGGAAGAGTTACCAGAGGTACCTTGAAGGCCTTTTAGAGGGAAATAAGGCTCCCAGCAAATAATTTTTTTTCTTTTATATCTAATATGCCTTGTAGTTACTTAAATGACTATGAAAGATGGAGTTACCAATCCCAGAATACAGATGAATTTTTCTAGCTCCAGAGTAAATGTAGCAACTCACATTTGGTACATGTATTTCTTATCAACCAAAGGAAGAATTTATAGAAGGAAAAAGGAAGGCTCGGGTTCTATAATCAGCTAAGAACGTTCCTCTAATAGACATTCTTAACTTCTGTTTGTCATGGAAAAGCTCATTTTCATTAAATAAAAAATAAATAATAAACCCTTCTAGATCCCTACTTAGATTTTAAATGCATAAAAGTGCATTTACAAATAACATTACACAAGAAATCAAATATACCAAAATATAATTATATATGTTCTAAAATGTTTATAGAAGTTCTCTTTTTTGCAGGAAACTGCAGGGATGCTCCTCAATTGGGGAATAGTTAAACAAGTTGTGGTATATGGTTGTGATGAAATATTATTGTGCTATAAGAAATTGATGAGCTCAATGATCTTAGAAAAACATGGAAATGTTTGCATGAAAATAATGAAGAATGAAATGATCAGAACCAAGAGAACAATGTTTATAGTAAAGAAATAGAGTGACTTTGAATGAATAATTCATTCTGATTTCTATAAATGCTAAAATTAATAAAAATTACTATAACTATAAATAATATAAACTATATTATAGTTTATTAATATTGTTATTATATTATATATTATATATAATACAATTATATTGTATATATTATATATAACATATATTAATATATAATATATATTATTTTAGTTAACTATAACTAGATAGAGGCAAGTAGGGTTAAGTAAGATGCTTTCTGCATATAGAAGAGAACTGATAAATAGAAGTATGTATAGAATAATTTTACATATGTATGCATATCTACTTATGTCTAATGGTAGTCATCTTTGGGGTGAGAAAGGGGGGAGGAACTAAAGGGGGGAAGGAAATTTACATTTACATGATAACTTTGTTGCATATTTAAAAGGAATAGCAACTTGTACATAGCAGATTTGTGGTAAAAATATCCTGTAAGGGAACCACAAGACCTAACTGCTCCAAAATCTGAAAATCCTACCATGTCATTCCAGGGGCAGCTAGGTGGCACAGTGGATAGAGCACCAGCCCTGGAGTCAAGAGTACCTGAGTTCAAATTTAGCCTCAGCCACTTAATAATTACCTAGCTGTGTGGCCTTGGGCAAGCCACTTAACCCCATTTGCCTTGCAAAAAAAAAACCCCTAAAAACAAAAGTCATTCCATTAGGTTAGGCAACCAAAGATAAGTCACATTAACAAAGAACTCTAATGTTTCTAAATTTCTTGCTTCACAATAATCCTATGATTGTGCAAATATTAGTCTTATTCTCTCAATACCCTTCCACCACCCCCCCCCCAACCTTACTTTATTCCTGGAAAAATGCTGCTAAGGTGGATTTTTATAGAACAAAAGGTGATTGCCATTAATTTCAGTTGGTCAAATTTTTGTGCCTTCCACGCATTTTATAATCATAGTTACTCAATTTTGACATCATCAAAACTTTAATGCAAAAAGAGAACAGTAAAGACAAAGGAAATCTATGAAAATAATTTGAATAATATCACATTAAATTATAAAGTTGGTATCTTGTGGCAAAATGAGAAGAATCTTTTTCACACTTTATTTTAGGGAGCATGATACATAAGATTATCACAACATTGACATTAATTGAACTGATGGGAGTAATCACTGTGGGAAAAGGGTCCATTTTCCTTACTACTCATTTCCCTACAACCAAAAACAGTTGATGTGCAGGTTATCCTAAAAGCCTTGAGTGGAGAGACCTCCCAGACCCCCACCAAGCTTCCAGTCAGGTCCCCATATTTTAGGAAGCAACCCTTGTAATAGGTGGCCTGCCCACCACTTGAGCATCCAGAGCTATTGAAGGCTCAGGAAATAAAGTTCTTGTCCCCAAACTGCTTAAGTCCTATCATTTGGTTCAACATCAGAAATGGACATAGTTTATTGATAGAAATGAAATTAAAGAATATTAATTACCATCTGCTTTGCAACTGTACCCTAAGGACCATGGGACCTTCCCATGCATTTTGCAGCTAAAACCTATATGTATATAAGGGATATATTATTAGAATGTGAGCTCCTTCAAGACAATGATCTTATTGCCTTTCCAGAGTTTAACCCAATGCACAGAATAAGGACTTAAAAATTTCTAGTCATTTGTTTAACATACAAACTAGCAAATCACATGTACTCTGAGAGGAGAACTTAATGCTTAAGGCATCTTTACAACTTTTGTTTTAAAGATGAGAAATGCAAATTGTTTTTCATAAATAATAAGAATTAACTTTATCTAAATCTTCAAGGTTTGCATATATTATCTCAATTGGTACTCAAACAATCATAGGAAATAGGTGCTATTATCATCTCTATTTTACAGATAATGAAACTGAAGCACATGGGTTAAGTGACTTGCCCATAGACACAGTTAAGAAGTATCTGAGATAGGATTTTAACTCATCTTCTTTACTCTAAAGCCATCAATCTATCCACTGAACCACCTTTCCTTGTAGGTCAAAATATGGATATTAAATGAAAATGCTCATAAAATTGAATTATAATTTGGATGAGCATGCAGAAGAGAATGGCTATACTATTATGTTCATTTTACAGAGAAGGAAACTGGGATCTAAGAATGTATGTGTCTTGCTCATGTCCACATGGTTTTTAATAAGAGTCTTAATTTGAATCCCCATCTTTCTGACCTTGTACCCATTTCATTTTTCATCATGTTACCTCAGTTTAGACCTTGTTATCGTCTATTCCTAATTTATATATGGAATTACTTCTATTGTGCGCTCTCTCTCTCTCTCTCTCTCTCTCTCTCTCTTTCTTTGTAAAATAGAGTATTTACATGTCTGTCTGACAACAAGACCTTCCCCCCACAATTCTCCTTTAGTTTCAATAATATTGTCCTGTCATAGACCTTATGGAGGTACCATTTGCACACTGGTACAAGTTTACACATAGTTGATCAGAATCACTAGTTATCACCCTGGAAAGTAGAAAGAATTGATGTAGAAAAGGAAGGGTGACTTGGACTGAATTTTGGGTCCTGAAGGTAAGGAAGCTGAGATCCAGAGATTACCCAAGGTCAGATAGGTACTAAGTAGCAGAGTTAAGATTCATACAAGGGTCTTCTGACCACAAGCCACCCTTTGAACTGAACCATGCTCCTCCTGATTTCTAACATACCAGTTTGTTGGGTTTGTTCTAGTTCTAACATGGCTGTACCAAGTTTTAGAATGTCTATGGAACAATGAGTCCAGCTAGGTGGTTCAGTGGATAGAGCATGGCTTGGGATCAGGAAGATTTATCTTCCTCAGCTCAGATTCTGCCTCAGATACTTACAATTTGTATGATTCTGGGGAAATCACTTAACCATGTTTACCTCAGTACCACATCTGTAAAATGAGCTGGAGAAGGAAATTACAAATCATTCTGGTATCTTTGCTAAGAAAGTCCCAAATCGGCTTACTGAAACAACCGAACAATAACAACATGGTAGAGTGATGTTTTTACAGGATTCCCAGATTAAGCTGTTCCCAATATTCTAGCAGTGTTCTCTATTCCATTTTCTCCTTGAAAGTATTGGCTGATTCAATTACAGAGCTACAACCTGGCAACTACCTCTGCAGATTCTGGAGCCCCCACCTCCTCAATAGCCATAAATATTGAAGGCCAACAAAAGAAAGGTCTTACTACAAAAATCCTTAGCTCTGTTAAGTGATCAATGTCAGAAATAGATATGATTTTATCAATGGAAATAGCACTTTTTTAAAAAAGATGCTTTTCTATGTCCTATCTCTGGATCCTAAGGAACACTACACCCTTCCATCTACCCTTTCATTGACCTCTCATGTGTTTGTTCCCTCCTTTTAGAATGTGAGTAGATAATTGTTTTTCTAATTTTATCACCAGAATTTATCATAATGTTTATACATACTTGGTGTTTAATAATTACTTTTTTATTCATTCATTCCTCAAGCTTCTGCTAGAACACCTCTGAATTCCCTTCCAGTTCTTGGTTTAGTGATTCTAAGTTGGTGAACTTTGCACAAAGGCACTAACTAAAAACAGGAACATTCTGTTTATTTCTTGGGAGGAGGGGGTTTCATTCAGGAATCCTTCTGAATCAGGAATCCTCGTACTTTTGAGGTTGAGAAAATCAACTGGGTAAGATGTCTCATTTTCAGAGTCAACTATCTTTGACTGCTAATCTGTAGGAGGAAGGAGCAGTGCTCAAGTAAAAGTCTGATGAATGTGGAACAGCATGAGAAAAACAAGTATTTGGTTGAGGATTCATAAAATCAGTAGTCAAAAGGAGGAGTAAGATGCAAAAACAGAATTGTAGCCATCAAAGACAAATTTTCCCTTACTTCACAAAAATGCCTAGAGGCCATTTCCAATCTACAGCTTCTCTGATAAGAATAACAATAAGTTAGGCTAAGGCAAAGGAAGGAAAGATGTCAAGGGAAAAAATGAGTCTGACTTCAGTAATGCATCAACTATAGTTTTATAATTGGAGGAAATCTCAACTAAAAGTTTACTATGCCAGTGAAATCACAGGTCCAATGCTTATCCCTAACCATTACCGTATCTACTGGAGTTGTTAATCTCCAATTTTTGACTACCTCCATTATAAAGCTCAGCTAAAGCTGTACTAAAATTGAAAAAAGAAAAAAAATTGTAGTCCTTCATTTCCAGATCCTTTCTTCCAACCAATCTCCAAGAAGTTAAGAGAAAACAAAATAAATTGCATCCTTGCCCTTGGAGATGTAGATGTTATTTCCTAGGGGAAGAAACCTAGTATGAGACATTAACATTTCAGAGATCATTTGCCTTTTAATACAGTACCATCATTTGTACATTGTGATTCCTGGTTGGATGCATTTTGTCCTTAATTTTCACCCTAAGATTCCCATCTTTTAGTGGCTAATTTTAATTTCTACTTTTTTGGCATGACTATGAGTCATGTTCAGCATTTGATTCAATTCAGTTCAACAAGTTTTTAAGAAGTGATTACTGGGTATACATGGCATTGTACTAGATGCTGGAAATATGTAGACAAAAACTATATAGTCCTTGCCTTCAAAAACATTTTCTACTAGAGGATGAGAGCTTCTGCTGCTCATTTAAATTGATTATCATGAAAGATTTTGGTTACAGTAGATTTCAGGTATCCAGGAAACAAGGATATAATAATATTACTCCTTTCTCCCATTGTTATGCTGGATGATGGCCACATTCTATCCATCACAGATTAATTTAATAAACATATATTAAATACATTCTATTTGCAAGGCACTGGAATAGGTGTTAAAAAGATACAAGAATAAAGTACTTTTTTTATCAAGTAGCTTATAGTCTAGCATAGGTGATATATATATATATATAATATATATGTAAATATATACATATTTCAATATGTAGAATATTCCAAGTGCTTAACTGGAGTATTTAGACTGATCTAAGGTCATGGTCATTGCCCTGCACAAAGGCAAAACAAAAGAGAGATTCTCTATTGATGGTGGATGGCAAGATTCTCATATGCTCCTATTTATAGATATCATTAATTCCATTGAGTCTAAGCACATTATAAGGTTTCAACAGTGAAACACAGAGTAATAATAAAAGTTATGGTCTAATCATTCATACTGAAAAAATGCATTAGATGAAAAATGAATATAATCACTATTCAGGAAGCTGGATAAGCTGTATATGTATGTGTCTATATATGTATGTGTATGGGTGAGACACAGAGAGACAGGGAGAGGGGGGAAGAGGGGGGAAGAAGGGAGAGAGAGGGAGAGAGAGAAAGGAGAGAATGAGCAACCACTACTTCTGGGCCTCAATTTAGAGGCAGGATTGAGAATGGACTGGATTGCATTTAGGAAATTTTCCAGTGCTTTCTAGGATCCAAAATTGCTAGCTGTCATAAGAATTGAGCTATTTTAATACTGACATTTTTCTGGTTATGCTTTATGTGTGTGCCTGTAATACAAGGACCAGCATCGCTAAGTTCAAAGAGGTCGATTACCAGGTTGGCTTCAGAATGTAGAATTTTCAGTTACAGAAACTCACAATGACTATTATTGACTAAATAACAAAAAAAGCATAGTCTATGTTGGTGGAGAATAGTCACATAAATGTTGCCACAGGTCCTTGAAGTATGAAGTAAAAAATACTATATCTCTGCAAATTCTGAAACATCATCTTCTTCAAAGGATCAAAAATCTATGTAACCAAAAATGCAATGTAAGGACCTATAGTGAATATAAGTAGGTTGCAGTACTTAGCCAAAGATGACAGATTCATAAAAAGTCACACTCAAGACATCATTAAGGATTGGTGAGTGATTGAAATGATGTGGATAGTTACATAGCAAGATTGAGAGAATACATATACTTAGTAATTAACTGATTCTCCTAAAATAAAAGAATAAATAATGCAAAGTTTTCATAAAGGAATGAGGAGTTCTGTAATGCATTGGGTGGATCTTCGTTCTTTAAGGAAAAATATTAAAAAGAATTTCACTGAATGGGAAAAGATAGAGAAATTGTGATCTGCACCAATAGAGGGACAATTTACATTAATAAAATCACAAATGCATAAAAGCCCTGAAATCAGATGAGCAAAAAAGTCACTTTCACTGTGTGTATAATGAAACACTTCTTAGAGGAGGAGACCATTTGGAATGACTCTGAAGAATGGAAAAGGATTTCAGCAGATAGGAATGATATTTAGGATATTTCTGGAACAGAGGGAAATGAGAATAGAGATATGGCACTGAAAAAGTAGGAGATAGTGGATAATCCAAGATTCATATAAGATCAACATAGAAATGCCAAGTGGAGACAGATTTTATAAGGCCTTGAATGCCAAACTAAGAAGTGTAGACTTATAATCATTAAAAATTTTTGAACAACACAATCAAATAGATCTGAGTCTTCAGAATATTTATCTAGGAGCAGCTAGGTGATGCAGTGGATAGAGCACTAGCCCTGGAGTCAAGAGGGCCTGAGTTCAAATCCAGTCTCAGATACTTAATAATTACCTAGCTGTGTGACCTTGGGCAAGTCACTTAAGCCCATTGCCTTAAAGAAATAAAAATTTTTTAAAAAGAATTTCTAATATAGGAATTTGGAGAAATTGAATAGGAAGAGATGGGAATAGGAATAAGAAGGCAGAGAAATTTTAGAAGACTATAAAACTAGCTAACATTTGCATAGCATTTGGCCTATACTATCGAATTTGCTCCCTAGAACAACAATGTAAGATAAGTACTACAGAAATTATTACCATCTTTCACACAAATAAAGTCAGATCTAAATAATTGGTAAAATATTAATAGTTGATTTTAACCAATATAATAAGAATAAAAATTTTACCTAAAGTAATTTATTTATTTATTCAGTTCTAAACCAAATTACCAACAATTATCTTACAGAGCTAGAAAATTCATCTGGAGGACAAAAGGACAAATATATCAAAGGAATTCATGGAAAATATGAATGAAAGTAGCCTGGCCATACCAGGTCTCAAACTGTATTAAATAGTGGTAATCATCAAAATAATCTTGTACTAGCTAAGAAATAGAGTGGTGAATCAGTAGAGTAGATTAGGTAAACAAATACTTCGTAGTAAATACCCATAGTAATCTAAATTTGATAGACACAAACAAAAGAACTAAAATGAGAGTTATTCAGATAAATCATGAAACCCAAATGAGCAGCTTGGTGAAAGAAATAGAAAAAAATACTGAAGAAAATAACATATTAAAAACCAGTTTAGGCCAAATGGGGAAAGCAGCCCAAAAGGCAAATGAGAAGAATGCCTTAAAAAAGCAGAATTGGTCAGCTAGAAAAGGAGATCAAAAAAGCTCTCCTTCAGATATAGAATGGAAGTAAAGGAAGCTGATGACTTTGAGAGAAATCAGGAAGCAATAAAACAATACTAAAAGAACCAAAATTTAGAAGAAAAAAATGAAATGTCTCATTGGAAAAAACAACTGACCTTGAAAACAGATCTAGAAGAGATAATTTAAAAATTATTGGGCTACCTGAAAGTCATGACTAGGAAAAGTCATGACTAAAATCCAACTAATTCAATCTATAGATTCTCTCTATAATATAACCAGCAAGTGATCATCCAGTGTTTGATTGAATACCTCCAGGAATGTTGTCCACAACCAGGGAAGTCATGACTAGGCTCAGGAAAAAGAAAGTAGACTTCATTTTTCAAGAAATAATACAGCAAAATTGTCCTAAGATTCTAGAAGCAGAGAGTAAAATAGAAATTGAGGGAATTCACCAATCACCTCCTGAAAGAGATCCCAAAAGCAAAACTCCTAGGGATATTACAATCAAATTCCAAAACTCCCAAGTCAGAGAGAAAATACTAAAAGCTACTAGAAACAAACAATTCAACTACCATGGCTCTACAGTCAGGATTACATAGGATTTGGTGGCATTTACATTAAGGGTTCATAGGGCCTGGAATATGATATCCTGGAAGGCAAAAGAGCTTGGATTACAACTGAGAATCAACTACCTAGCAAAACTGAATATCCTCTTTCAGGAGTAAAGATGGACTTTTAATGAAATGGGGACTTTCAAACTTTCCAATTGAAACAACCAGACCTGAACAGAAAGTTTGATCTTCAAGTAAAGGACTCAGGTGAAGAATAGAGAGGGTGAACAAGAAGGACTAATTATGAGTAACTTAATGATGTTGAACTGTTTGTATTCCTGAATGGGAAGAAGATAGTGATAACACAAATGAACCTTCTCATTTCTAAGAGCAGTTAGAAGGAGTATATATAGAAAAGGCATAGGAGGGAGTTGAATATAATGCTATACTATGGTATAAAGATGGAGTCAGTGAGTGATAAAGGAAAATACTTAGAGGAAGGGAAAGGAGAGGAAGAAGGGGCTAAGATATTTCACATAAAAGAGTGAAGAAAAAGCTTTTGCAGTGGAGTGCAACAGTCAATGACAAGGAGAAATGAATGAGCCTTCATTCTTATCAGAAATGGCACAGAGTGGAAATAACATGCACACTTAATAGGAGTATAGAAATCTGTCTTACACTAGAGAAAAATGAGAGGAAAGGGATGGGATAAGGGGGAATGGGGGGAGAGTATGTGATAGAAGAGAGGGAAGATTGTGGAAGAGAATACTCAGATACAACTCACTTCTGAGCAGGGACAGGGTGAAAGGAGAGATAGAATAGAATAAATGAGAATGGAGAGGAATAGAATGGAGGTAAATACATCTAGTAATTAGCAACTATGGAAAATATTGAATTAACTTCTCTGGTGGACTTAAAGAAGGCAACTCATCCCAGAGACAGAGCCGTTCGAATCTGAACACAGACTGGAGTACACTTTTTTTTTCTCTCTCGCTATTTTTGAGGTTTCTCTATCTTTTTTGGGGGGAAGGGTGTTTATGTTTACTCTCACAACAAGATTATTGTAATAATATAAAGTAAATATAATTTGTCACACTCAGAAAAGTTTTACACAAACAATGTAACTAAAACTAGAAGGAACACAGAAAATTGAAGGAAAATGTTCGCAGTATTTGATAAATGTCTCATTTATCAAATATATGGAGAACTGAGTCAGATATAAGAATGTGAATCATTTCCGAATTAATAAATGGTCAAAAGTTATGAACAGGCAACTTTCAAATAAAAAATCAAAACTATCTATAGTCATATAAAATGCTCTAAATTACTATTGATTAGAAAAATGTAAATTAAAAACAACTTTGAATTGCTATCTCATAACTATCAGATTGACTAATATGACAGAAAAAGAGAATGATAAATGTTGGATAGAATGTGGGAAAATTGGGAGAATAATGTACTGTTGGTGTAGTTGTGAACTGATTCAACCATTCTGAAAAGCAAGTTGAAATTATGACCAAAGGTCACTACTACGTCTGTATCTCAAAGATATAATTAAAGGGGGAGAGAACCTATTAGGAAAAAGAAATATTTTTGGCAGCTATTTTGGGGTGACAAAGAACTGGAACTCCAGGGAATGTCCATTGATTGGAGAATGGTATAAGAAATGACAAGTAGGATGATTTCATAAAAACTTGGAAAACTTATTTGAACTGATGCAAAATAATGAGCAGAACAGGGAGAATATGGTATTCAGTAACAGAAAGAATGATTTAGTATTTTCAGAAAAACAATGGTCCAATACCATTTCAAAAGACTTCTGACAAACAATGTTATCCACCTCCATAAAATCCACCTACAGAGAAAGAACTGATGGAATCTGAATGTAGATATTAACATACCTGGTTTTTGCTTTCCTTTTTTTCTGATCAATATTACAGTATTACTAATATTGAGATAAACTTTGCATGATTACACATGTATAACTTATGTAAAATCATTTTCTGTGTCAGAGAAGGAGAAGAGGAGGGGAAAAGAATTGTTTTTATATGCATTTGAGAAAAAAATAAAATTTTATTTAAAGAAAGATGGTAATCATTATCATTTTGCAGTTGAGGGAACTGAAGCTCAGAGAAGTTAAATGATTTGACCAGAGTCAAACAGCTAGTACTATCTGAGACCATATTCAATCCCAGGACCCTCCTGACTCTTAAGACCAAAACTTTTTCCTAAAGTTTGACTTCCTGCCAAATTTGGTTTTTTGCCAATTTTCCGGGAAGGAAGTAATGGAAAATGAATTCAGGTGGCTGTGGTGATCACAGTTAAAGATGAATTAAGTTTGAAAGATATTGCAAAAACATCATCAGACAGATTGGGTGATTGTATGAATGGCCAAGGAAGAGGAAGCCAAAACCATGCTGGGCACAGAACACTGTCCAAGGTCCTGACCCAGAATCCCTGTAGGAAGCATTTCCAAAGGAATTTGGGAACTTCATTTCTTTCTCTCAAAGACTATGATATATTGCTGTAGTGCAAAAACCTTAAAGGAATTGAGTAGCAATTGATTCCTTTATCCCCCTGAAGAAACCATACAGGTAATGGAGGTTGCATGGGGGTTTTCTGGAAATGCAGAATGAACAGAAACACCTTCCATAATCACATGAGATCAATCAGAATAAATTTTGACCAACAAGAACACTTCACTTCAATTATAGATTCAATTCAATAAATATTTATCAAGAGATTGTTTGGCATAAACATTGGGCTACACTCTGAGAAAAATATTTAAAAAATAAAAAAAAATTTCCTGCCCTCAAGGAGCTCACAATAGGAACCAACAAAACTTCACTTTACAAAAGAATTTAGTATACAATTCCTTTATAAACATCTCTCTTTTTATATTTTTTTTAAATTTTTATTAAAGATATTATTTGAGTTTTACAGTTTTCCCCCAATCTTGCTTCCCGCCCCCCACCCCCACCCCACAGATAGCACTCTCTCAGTCTTTACTTTGTTTCCATGTTGTACCTCGATCCAAATTGGTTGTGATGAGAGAGAAATCATATCCTTAAAGAGAACAGATTTCTCAGAGGTAACCAGATCAAACCATAAGACATCTGGGTTTTTTTTTCTGAATTAAAGGGAATAGTCCTTGTACTTTGTTCAAACTCCACAGCTCCTTATCTGGATACAGATGGTACTCTCCTTTGCAGACAGCCAACAATTGTTCCCAATTGTTGTGCTGATGGAATGAGCAAGTCCTTCAAGGTTGAACATCACTCCCATGTTGCTGTTAGGGTGTACAGTGTTTTTCTGGTTCTGCTCATCTCACTCAGCATCAGTTCATGCAAATCCCTCCAGGTTTCCCTGAAATCCCATCCCTCCTGATTTCTAATAGAACAATAGTATTCCATGACATACATATACCACAGTTTGCTAAACCATTCCCCAATTGAAGGACATTTATTGGATTTCCAATTCTTTGCCACCACAAACAGGGCTGCTATAAATATTTTTGTACAAGTAATGTTTTTACCCTTTTTCCTCATCTCTTCAGGGTATAGACCCAGTAGTGGAATTGCTGAGTCAAAAGTTATGTACATTTTTGTTGCCCTTTGGGCATAGTTCCAAATAGCTCTCCAGAAGGGTTGGATGAGTTCACAGCTCCACCAACAGTGTAATAGTGTCCCCGATTTCCCACAACCCTTCCAACAATGATCATTATCCTTCCTGGTCATACTGGCCAATCTGAGAGGTGTGAGGTGGTACCTCAACGAAGCTTTAATTTGCATTTCTCTAATAATTAATGATTTAGAGCATTTTTTCATATGGCTATGGATTGCTTTGATCTCCTCATCTGTAAATTGCCTTTGCATATCCTTTGAGCATTTGTCAATTGGGGAATGGCTTTTTGTTTTAAAAATATGACTCAGTTCTCTGTATATTTTAGAAATGAGTCCTTTATCAGAATCATTAGTTGTAAAGATTGTTTCCCAATTTACTACTTTTCTTTTGATTTTGATTACATTGGTTTTACCTGTGCAAAATCTTTTTAATTTAATGTAATTGAAATCATCTAATTGGTTTTTAGTGGTGT